>NC_082663.1:71280000-71585892 GCF_025265405.1 Mesoplodon densirostris | reverse complement strand
TTCAAAAAGAGGCTATTATCCAATGCGTAGCTTGGCAACTTTTTGTTCTTGTTGTTGTTAACTGTTCTGTTCAAAATGCTTTAAGATAATAATTAGATATATTAACTTAAAAGTATTGGGCATACTTAGTACTTTAAAATTTTTATTTAGAGTATAGCATTAAGAAGGTGTGGAAATAAAAATAGACAAATAAAATTTATATATTATAATACATGATGCCAAACAATTAAGAATATTAAAAGAATGTAATGCCTAACTTCAAAGTTTAAGTTCAAACCCAGGATAGTCCACAAATGGAAAATATTGATTAGCAATAAGAAAGTTTTGAGTAAATTTTTATTATTCAATAATAAAATCTAATTTATAAATGCAATTAACAATTTTGAAAACTGTGCAAAAATAAGTTATAAAGAAAAAATTTTGCCTAAAAACAAAGTAATTTTGTAATGTTCTCATTTTCTATATTTATTGTATCCAGCTTAAAAATTTTATTCCTGTGTATATTTTGGAGAGCCATGATTCAGAGAGGGATTTTAACAACAACATGAAAGCCTCTGCATTCATTCCTATATTTTATATTTTTAAAGGAAATATTATTATTAATGCCTTATTTTCAAGTAGTTACTGCTGGTTTTATCCATTAAAGAGCAAAGAATTCACTGAGATAAGTTTGTAAATATTTAAACTTCTGTTTCTATTTTGTTCAAGCCTTGATTTCTATAGTCTTCTTAAGACAATGATAGTTGCTGGAGATTTTTTCTCAAGTGTTATTTTCATGGCATATAATGTTTCTACAAATAATTATTTCTCTTGAAGTGAAATGACTCATCTTTGATATCAAACTAATAATTTTCCTAACTGTGACTGTTTTCAATAGCAACACTAGCTGCCTGTAAAAAAAAACGATGTAGCTACAATTTCTAGCACAAAAAAAGTTGCCTTTACACCTGTATATTTTCCCTCCTCCCTTCCTTCCTTCCTTTCTTCCTTTCATCCCTTCTCTTCCCCTCCTCTCCTCTCCCCTCCCTTCCCTTTTCCTCTTCTTTTTTCCTCCCTCCCTTCCTTCCTTCCTTCCTTCCTTTCTTTCTTTCTTTCCTTCCTTCTTTTTTTGTAAAGTTATTGAATCAAGTAACTGTCTATAGGGAGAAGCCAATGTTATTACCTATAGTCAACTGGCAAGAAAAATGAAAATCTTTATCACGTGAGAAGTATTTAAAGCAAACCGATGTATAAGTAAGGCCTGAGAACAGAGAGAAGTTGTTGCAGTCTAGCATATAAGCTTAATTCTTGTTTAGTTTTTGGTGGAATGTCTTTCCTTTACTTTCTGAAATGCACTCTGCTGATTAAAAAAAAAGCTGACAGTTAATTAGCACAGAGTCTTATTACAGAAATCTCCTCTAAAGCAGACATATTCAAGTTATACTGAGGTGATTGTCATAAAGGGGTTGTTTGCTGTGGCGCTCACAGATGGCAGAAAAGACAGCCCAGGAACGCAAACAGCCTGATAATCAAGATAGCCTTAAAATATGGGTGAGTTTTCAACTCTGATTCTGGCAGCAGCCTCTTGTCAAATATCTTGAGTTGTTATGTCCAAGTGGCTTACTTTAAAGCAGCCTTGTCATCAAAGGGGTCCCAGAGTCAAGAATAATTATGATAATTACCTAGAATTGCACCCCCAAATAATCATAATAATAACCCTGAATCTTAACCAAGTATAATATTGTTTGTGCAATACACTGCTACATTCAAAAAGATGAAGTGCTAGACAACTACAATCTATTCTTGACTGACAAAGCTGCTATAATTGTATGACTTTCTGGGATAATGGTTTAAACAAAAGTAAATAGTTAAAAAAGCCCCTTTCCCCCCCCCCCCCCCAAAAAAAAAGGATTGGAAAGATTAGCTGTGTTTAGTGCCCACTGATGAAAGCAGTGTTCTCTGATCCATGCTGCTATTGTTGGTTTTAGTTTAGCTCCCTCTCAATCAATATCTAACAGGGCATGATTTAATAAGGTTTTATAATCTCCAAAAATGGGGTGGGGGAGGGTGGCTGTGGTATTGTCATTCATCAAAGGGGGCCTTTCAGGTTTCTTTGCTTTCACCTGCTGGGACCCATTTGGTCTCTTTCAAAGAGAATGCAATGACAAAATGAATGAGAAATGCTAGAATAAGAGTCCCTTATTCTACCCAATGGTATAATCAATGGGTACTTGTAATCCCTATTGTACCTCACAGAGGTAGTTGTAAGACAATTAAATCTCGCTTCTCAGGCAAATGATTTTGGTAGTTAACCTGAAACAGCCAACAATATTGAAGAGAATGAATGCATTTGAAGCAATGATGTAATAGGATACTGCCTGGCCAGAAAAGCATGCCTGTGTCTTGACGTGTGTTTATGTGTGCATGTGTGTTTATCTCAATTGTCTATGTCCACAGTTTTCATGGTTCGTAATCCCTTAAATATTACCTGTGTAAGTGACTAAGATTTTAAACAATTTTACAATAGTTCTTTGAATTTTTATTTTAAACGAACATGAAAATATTCGTGTTTTTGCAGCATTATACACTCTAAACTGTAGTTTTATAAACAGAAAACATTTACATAGTAAACATCAGTTGGATATGACAACCAATTTAGTTTTAATTTCATTTGCATCGGCTAAATTCAATTTCTCTTTAGCTCCTTAGTTGCTTGAATGTCAAAGGGAGGCTTGTAGTCTTTGAAAGACTCATGTGCTCATTTCAGTCCGTATTATTTATCCACCTTCAGTTGTGTGGACTTCATATGCTATTTCAAGTATTGTCTATCAAGAAATCTTATGGTTTACCCTTGCCAAGAAAGAATAAAAATGTGACCAGTGATAAAATTGCACAGCGCACACAAATTCTAAAGATTTGTGAAGAAAAATTATACTCTTGTTGAGAAGTCCTGTGCCTATTAATAAACATTAAATAACAGAGGGAGCAAAGAGATTGCTATATCAGATACACAATGATGCATTTTAAAGTAATTTTAATATTAAAGGACTCTTCCTTTAAAATACTTTAAATATTCTTTTAATTTCTCTTCCATCTCATTTATGTTGAAAATGTCCACATTCCTTTACCAAAGTTCTCTGAGAAACCTCAATGTTATTATTTACAGTAACTCCCAACTTTATTCTTGAGGCAGAATCTTACATGTAATAAACACACTTTTATCTCTGGAGGTACACATTTTCTTTTCCACCTGAAGCATTTTTAATAAGGACTTATAGATTTGGGAGATCTGTACCCGAAAGATATATTGACCCAGACACACAGATATCCACAGATGTGTGCTCTGTGCAAGTGCATATGTATTTTCATTAAGTTATGCAGATATGTAGCTATCTTATATGTAAATAAAATAGCTCTTCATTGATGCTTATACACATAATTCTTTCAATTATCTTTAAATATTGAAAAGCAGCTCTCGGGGAACTAGAAATGTTATATGACTTCCAAGGCAGAAATATTTGGTATCAGAATTCTACATACTTTTAGATTATTTTTTAAACCTGTTATTTTGCTATGTTTAGATCATACGAGAATAAAGAAATCCACTAGAAAAATGGCCTGAATAAAACGATGTATTCTCTCATAATGCTGAGTTTAGGGAAGAGAGTCAGGAAGACACCTGACTCCTCTGGCTACTTCCAAACGAGCCTCGCTAATTGGGGTAACCCAAGCCAATGGCCAATTGAAAAACTCGAGGTCAGGTGTTTTATTACTGGGATAGTATTCAAAAAAATGACTGTCAGGGGTGAACGAAGAATTATGTCAAGAGCATTCAGCATTACTGCCACTAAAGAGAGAGGAGGGTAAAAACATTGCGAAGAAAAACATGTCATTTTCTAAATGAGCTAGGGGAGGAGGCTAGGGCAATAATGTGGCCTTCAGCTGTTGGCTTATTATTAGGTTGCCATCCCCATGATCCACATCTGCGTTAGGCAGAAATAGTTTTAATACAGTGGCACTCTACTACTTTGCTTTCTTGTGGAGTAAAAAATAGCTGTGAAGAACATGCAGATGAGGTTTGTTCTTTGCGGTTGTTTGTTTCCCCATCTCCTGTGCTATTTTCCTGGTTCTATAGCCAATCTTAGCATTGTTGTCTGATTTGCCATGGAAGAGTGAACATCGCTTTTCCTAGCCAAATCATCCAGTGTTAAATGGTATGTGATACAGATCAATAGGGCATCTACAGCTGTACAAAAAGGGCAATGTTGTTTCTATTAACAGTTTTGAAAGAGTGCGGCCTAGTGGTTAAAGGATTAAACTGGGTATTGAGGTTTTTGATGTCTTGAATTCTAATTCTACCTAAGCTATTGGATTCCTGATGAATTTGTCAGCAAGCATTTTCATTTTCACTCCCTCTTTCTGGAAAATGATGAAGGTGATCCATAGGGTTAGATACTTGGCCTGTCATGTGATCATTCAGTAAACAATGAGAATCTGCAGGACTGGTGAGGAAGATTGGGAAAACATCCTGGTGACTTCGATATGTATGTTCCTTCAAACCTTCGCTCAGATTAAGTGCTCCTATTGTTTTTCACATGATGCTTCTATGCTCCGGGCTCTTCTTCCATCTTGCCTGAGCCCGTTTAGTAGCAACTTCACATTTCTATATTTGGAGTTTCAGTCAAACTGGGATGAGGACTTGTTTTGGTTCTGGTTACCTGCATTCTCCTTCAAGAACAGGATTCTACAGTCTTATTTCATGTGAGCCTCTCGTCAGTGGCATTTTAATCAACTTTAATGTCAAAAATAGCTTCGGAAAAGTGGTTGGCTTTTTGTTGTCATTGCCAATACCAGGTGCAAACGGTTGTTCGTAAAGATTAGCAACGTGCCTCCCTCTCTATTTCAGCTTGGGGAGAGGCCTGTGTGAATGTATGTGTGCCCACGTGTCCATGTGTGAGAGAGAAAGAGAGACACAGAGGCAGAGAGAAAAGTTTTAGAAAATTGTATATTGTTGTTAACTCAAGCTAACTTTTGAAAGGATGATAGGCCCTTGTATTACATTTGCTGCTTAGATTTCTAGATTCCAGTTGATCTGAACCCTTTCTTCCTTCCTCCTTCTCTCTCTCTCTCTCTCTTTCTCCCCCCCTTCCCAGTTCATTTCAGAAAAATGTTACATGTTTTGTAAACAATTCACTCAAGCAGCAAATCAGAGAAGGAGCAAAGTGACATATTATTCTTGGTGTAATCAAATAACATGGGTCCGACCTTAATTTTATTCAAATGTTGGTGGTTTAGTTTAGTTTAGTTTTATTTCACTTTGTTTTGTTCTATTTGTTGGGTATTATGCTCAGTAGAAGTGGAAATGTAGTCCTGGGTTGTTGAAGACTGGTGAAAAACCAAAAGTTCTAAGGCTGAAGAGACTGTGCAGTGAAATGGAGACTGTGGCTTCCACAGTGGGCTTGGGGGACAGCTCAGCCTCAGTCACAGATTCAGCGTTTACAGCAGTGCATTGTGAGAAGGCACATGGAGAAAACACTTGGGAAACTAGAATTAATATATTGATAAAGTAGTTGCTCTGATTTTTAGGTTAGCTGACTTAACCACTGAAGTTTCTGTGAAGGAAGTAAATGAAACAGCCAACAAACAAATAGCATTCTTTCCCCAAATCAATGGTGAATTTTTAATCATTTCTTCTACATTTTGCATACTAAAGAGATATGAGTTTTAGGCACCTCAAGATGATGCAGTGCTTTCTATGGACTGTATGATTTCTATGGTCTTCTTTAATTTTCATTTTTCTAATTTATTCCAATTTAAGATTTTTATTTAAAAAATATAATTCAAATTTATGATACTCCAAACCACAAAATGTTAATTTTGCGTGTGTGTTTTTTCCCCAAAGAAGTATATTTATTTTATTAAGGGTTTCCAAATTATTAATGGGTCTCTGTTTGGTTTTTCTTAAAGATATACAATGGGTTTGTAGAATTCTGACCACAAGCATGAAATAAAAAAATCAGTAGATGAGAGAAGTTTAGGAGCTTATTTCTATGTAATCACTTCTCTGCTATTAATATGTTCTCTTTATTGTCACAGAATGAAAGTGACATTTAATTATTTGAACGTTCAATTATTAAATTATTGCTATTTAGTTAGTTGGTTGACCAAATAAGCCAACCAATATTAAAGGGAAAAAAGCCTCTCTGAAAAACAAAACAAAACCCAAGAAAAGTCTTTTTTAAAGTAAGATTCTGATCAGTAGATTTTCTTTACATTTTATAACACTAACACTACAGAAAACCAATTGACAAATGAGAATGTAATGCATTACTGATCATTTAAAGTACTAGTTAAGTCTGCTTGGTGTGACTCCAAATATAATATGAATGTGGTCTTTTCTGCTTGACCTAGTGCACCTACAAAAGCATTTACAAAGTTCTGTTTTTCCCAGGTAGTTTTTGCATAAAATGATGTTGCAAGCTTTATCAAACTCTTTGAATATATGAATACTAAAAGAACAAAATATTAGTCTGTGTTGCTTCCACCCTCTACCCCTCTACCATGAAAACCTGGGAGTGTCTGCATTTTCCATTTTATGGAAATAGTTTAGTCATTTATTCACATGGGAATCCAAATTTTTTTTTTTTAATTTAAAAAACATTTTCACTGAAATAATTAACTGCAGTCATTATGGACGCAATGTCCCTCTCAGAACCAGGGGAAAGCTATTATTTTTCAGCAAGTGATCTAACAGGACTGAGCGGGCAGTTTCTATAGCATATATACTCCCAGGTGGCTTTTTAAGCATAAAGTGACTTTCTGCTCCACTGGTGTTAAATAGTCAGATACCACAAAAAACTTAGCTGCCACTCACAATCAGTTGAAATCATACTTCTAGAAATTGTTTTAGATCTGTATATAAAATCACTCACTTTAAAAGTATTTAACCATTAGTCTGTATTATATCCCTTATGACCAACTGTGAATTACATAGAATGTCTAAGGAAAGCAAATCAGTTATGTGCACATAAGGCTCCTATTTCAAGATATCTTTATCTATCCATCTATTTTATAGCAATTCATGTAACAGTAATGGAGTTTTGGAGATTCTACCAAAAGTGTAGATTTTAAATGGTACCAAAGATTAGAGCCAATTAAAACATGACTCACAGGACTCAATTCACGGGTCTATTTAATATGACAAATTAGCTTAAGTTCCCATAAACTAAAAATACACAGGGTAAAAAGACATAACATTGCCTATGAAGCAAGTTTTGCCAAGTTGTCCATTTGGTCTCCAATATTTTTATTTTAAAGAGGTGTGATTACATTTAATCGAATCCTTATTTTTCTAAATGTTTTAATTGAATGTCACCATAAAACCTCTGGTTTTCACAAATTCATTGAAATCAGGGCTAAGAAGATATCCAAAAAATGATAATCTCCCTCTGAGACACTACACAAAGGGGAAAAAAGAAGCCTTTTCAACGGTGGCTCAAAACCATTAATAAAAAAAAAAATGCGTCTAGAAATCTTTCAGATTTTGAACTGGTATGGTATTCTATCAAAACTACAAAACCCATTATATGTATAAACATAGCTATATCAATAGCACATGAAATAAATTATTCAGTTCAGTTTGCCAATGTGTAATATAATTTTTGATCATATGTAAATCTGCTATAAGAGGTTTTAAAAGGAATTTTTTAAGATATACCCCAAACTACAACAGATTTGTCATTCATGCGCTGCTGAGCATAGAGGCCTAATTTTACCTTTTTGCTATTATTTTAAATTAAGGCACTTATCCAAAAGATCAAAACAGCTTTTACAATGGACATATTGTGAAGCGAGACAGTGATAATATCTGGAGGAATATGGTAATTGTTGCTGTCGTGGAGGCCCAGGGAGGTATATGCCTTATGTATATATCATCTATCAGGAAGCTGGAAATGCACCCCTTATAAAAGTATACCTCAAAGTTTGGAGGGAAGATTAGAAGATGATGATCAGGCAGAAGCATTACATGAAACAAAACACTGCATTTGAAAAGCAGGAACAAAAATATTTCCTTTTGCTTTGCTGGTAACAAGTAGTAAAAGAGGACAACCGCCATTCGGACAGCAGTTTTAAATCCAGCTTTTCAGATCACCGTCCTTAATGAGGGACCCCACGATATCAGATGAAGAAAGACAAAGAGAATTTTTGATGAAAAAAAAATCGGAGAAGAGAGCAAGATGACTGAGAATATGCAAACTTTGCAGTGGTTTGAGCACAGGGCTAATGCTGAAGGAACTTCTCTTTCCCTCTCAGTACCTATTAAAGGAGGCTGCAAACAAGTAGCAGCCTAGCCCCCAAAGAGCTGAAAGGTCAAGTTCTCAGGAAGCCCCTGTAAATACTGAAATGATTTTTTACTATTCCAAATTTAATTCGACATTTTCTGAGTGCGGTGGAGGGGGGAGGGCGGAATACCCCTTTTGTGTCCTGAAAAGTGTCATACGACACAGAAAGATGTCTCTAAAAGAAAGTGCATCTTACTTGACTAAACGCTGAGCTCTCAGCACGAACACAAACTTCGCGGCGCCCGGGGCGGAGTGGCGGAGAGGCGGCCCAGTGCAGTGCTTTCACGCCATCTAGTGGCTTTACGAGAAGTCTCCCCAAGACCCTCTGATCTTAGGGAGCCCTTCTTGTTTGTATTTAGAGAGTGTCTACAGGGCAAAGGAAAGAGAGGAATTGTCATAATTATTCAGAGAATTCAGGCAAAAAGGAGCTATTTTGCTTGAACCATATAAAGATTTTAATTTAAAATATCCCAGAAGTTTAAATAACCTGGCTTTAAATTGCTGGTGCCGTTTTAGTTGGGGTGGATATAGTCCAAGAATGAGGATTCTTCTTTTTTTCCTTTCCATTTTATTATTTCTCCCCCAGAATTTTAATTTTCTTTAAAATTCCTGTTTGGATTTTCAGTTTCTCAAAGACTTGAAGCCTCTTTTTTCCCTTGGATCTAACAGGCTTTCTTTTTCAATAAATTGTCCCCTTCAGCATTCTACTATTGAGATAAGGAGAGGTGATAAAGTCAAGGAACCACCTTCTTGGAAACACCTAAAATAATAGTTCTGTTCTCTGCCGCTCCTCCTCCCACCTTCCCCTCCCCCGTCCCCCTCCTCCTCCCCTGCCCCCGCCGAGCTGCCCTGAAAGCAGCACTTGGAACACCAACTTGTAAAGGTTTACAAGCAAAGATATTACTGTCACTTTCAGAAATACAGCTTTCCACTGTTATTCTTGTAAAATATCATTAAAATGGCCTTAGTCACACTATGCGTTTGTAGAGGAGGTGTACTTGAACTTTCTTTAATAAGTTAATCTTCAACAGGCATGGGGTACACTTAATTACATTCGTTGAACCTACAGATATAAAGCATTCTACTCTAGGAATATAGGATTGCCTTCTTGGAAAATGTGAAAAGATTAGATTTGTAATGTTTTCATTGTGAGGTATAGAAGCCTTTTAATGATGCAAAGAAGCTGATTTCTAAATTTGTTTTATCAAGTGTCTGCATAGTTTTACTCATGGATCAAGGATTAAAGCTTTAAAAATCACCAAAAAAGGGGAGGGCTGTAGCACTGCATATAAATGTAAACCAGGAATGATGAAGACCTCATAGCATAAGAATCATATAATTTTTATTATGGTTGGAGATCAATAAGAAATACAAGTTGTTACTTTATATACATGGTGTTCAATGGAAAATAAATATTTTCATAAGACATCCCCACTTGAAAGACTCTAGTAAATGAATTTAGTACTTGTTGAAGTCGTGTGGAGCTTTAACTTTTCATACATTTAAAGTAATATCGCAGAGGGAAAATAATGTTATTGGTTATTTTCTTTATTTTTGGCATATATATTAAAACATTCACTTTCAAAGACTCAATTATGAGCAAAAGTAGAAATTCTCAAAATAGAAATTCAATCTTTGATTGATATGATGTATTTGCCTTGGTTGTATTCTTTTTGAACAGTTGTGTTTTCATCACTTAATTTAGACAATAAGCAGATATCTTAGAATAAGGATACTCTTTTTAAATACTGAACCAAGAGAATGTTCTTTAATTTCTCCACTTTCTACTAAATTTTAGTTTAAATTGCTTAAAGAGAGGTCAAGTCTGGGTTTTCACCTTTCTCCTCATTTATAAATTTTAAACAACTATGAGGGAAAATTCATGTTACAAAATTTATTGAATACTTTTCCCCCAAGTTTTTCTCCTTAAGTGGCAATATTAGATCCTAAACAAGAAATAGAGTTCAACTGTTTAGTGGTTTTTAATTTTCCTGTAGAATTTCTTACCTGAACTCATAATTTTTAAATTGTACTCCGTTTTTACATTTTCTACTAATTATTACATATGTACTTCAGTTTTATTTCCATATATAAAAAAGGTACTTATAAAATTCTGAGAAATGTTGTTCTAATTTTTAATGTAATATTTGTAATGATTTAATGTCAATGTATTTCAAATTCAGCAGCTTTCCTACACTTTTCACTGTCAATAATATTACGGACCATAGATAGTAGTGTTCTTTAAAAGAGCATTCAAAAAAATTTTGGAAAGCTAGAAACTTTTTTGTTGGGTAGCATACTAATGTTTTTCTGCATCTCTTCTAAGAAGATTCACACAGACAGAAAAAATAGACTTCCAAAGAATTTTGAAAATATGACAATAAAATCTTACTTTTCTGATAAAGATAAATTCACTACAACTACACATATTCATTGTTTTAAAGAAGTGGCGGGGGGAAGTCTCAGGAAGGTTTCATTTCAGAGAAAAAGGCATATGGGCATCACACACATTGCTGTCTGAGGACTGTCGTGAATTTTGATGAGAACAAGAAGCTATAATTGGAGTGTTAATCTTTTACACTGTTTTTAATTGTAATCAGTGCAGATGTTTGTAGCTTTATGATAGGAAAATGGTGCTTTAAAATATGTATAGTTGATAATTTTTTAGGCCACAGGCTGCTATGAATTTGATATTCAAAATTACTGAAAAGCAAGAAATCCACAAGTATTTAAACAAACAAAAATCAACTATTTATGATTAGTTAATGTATATGTTTTAATCTTACTAAACTCACATAGGTAATTTTCTTTTTCTTTTTTGTATCCTTTCTGCATGGAGCGAAATAAAGAAGCTCCGTCTATAAAACTAGAGAAAAGGAGAATTCAAATTATGATTTCAAATATTTTGATACAGAAAATGTTAAGATCTTCATAATTTAACCTTGGTCTCTTTAAGGATAAAATAATTTGGCTCATTCTTTAGGTGTTAGGATTGAATCCTGATGAAAACAATTCTATGTTACCGTTACATTTTGCGTCTCTTTCTTTTTGCCTATTTTTATCTTAGGATGAATTTAACTGGATATATATATATATGTACACACACACACACACACACACACATATAATGTGTAAAGAGAAATATTTAGATCAATACAGATATCGGAATTTTCCAGGTTTTATTCAGATATTTTTAATGGAATTGATGGAATTAATTGACTTTGGCAGTTATGTTATATACCTGAGGGAGAGTCTTTCTGTATTTTCTGTAGGAATGATTTGCAACCTCATAAACATAAATCAAGGGGGCCCTTTCCTCCCTTGCATGTGTAGGAGTGTATTTGGTGTATAGAAATCTCCTAATGAATGTCCTTGCTCAGGTGTTCTCCACCTAATGCTGCACTTAGCAGACATTCTGGAGAGTGGGTCCTTCTTTCACTTTTTCTGGGCTATACACCCCTTTTGGGCTGCACAGATAGGCTGTCGCACTACCCCATTCTAACTGCCTCATAAGTGAAGCAGAGGGTAGAAAACCATGCCCCACACAGAAACATCTGCTGTATTTAAAACAATACATGTGTTCAAGACTCAATAAGGCATTCTGAATCACAGTGAGGTTTAGAAATTAGAAAATTAATTTTCCACAAGAACCCTAGGGGGAATCTTTTTTTTTTTTTTTTTTTGTATCAAAAGCACAGTAACTTAACCTATTGCAAAGATCTGATTATACTTTGTAGAAAAGTGTAGCTAAGATTCTGAACCAGTTAACATCTAAATTAAGAACTAAAGATAAAGAAATTTAAGTAATATATTTCTATTTACAAAACCTTAAGTTCCTAACTTAAGAAGGATGTCCTGCCTTTATTACAATAGCAATTTAGAAATTGATTCATTACCTGAGTGCTTATGAATTTTATAAGAAGTTACAATTGTTATATGAGTAACAATGAAAATTTTAATAATAGCTATTTAATGTCTTCTGCGATGATTTACATTTTATTTTTACTCATCTTTAGAGAACATTCTCACAAAATAGGAACTACTCATATTTTACACATGAAGAAACTTGGACTAAGAGAATTTGGTAGATTTGCCCATGATCACCAGACTATCAAATGATAAAATAGATTCAAACCCACGTCTGCTTCATTTCCCCACACAACTTCTTTCCTCCCTGCCATGCTGATTACTAATATGTATCAGAAACTGTTCCATATTCTTCAAATATATCATCTGTTTGATTGTAGAGCCTGTGTCTTTTCCTAAATGCTTCTTAAATGGAACTGAATATAGATTTGTAAATAGCCATATATTTACAATATTCACTTTTTAGAAAAAGCAGGCACAAAACTCTAATCAGGTATGTCAAAAATCAAAGCATTATTCTTTGGTCAAAATCAAGTGTCATAATGCTAACAAACTGGATTTAATACAATATTAGAACTAACTTTAATGAATTAATTTAGTAAGTACACTCTTTCACATATTCTGTATCATTGTTCTATTTTAAGGACTGTGAAATGGCACCGTTTATCCCTTGTTCATGTCTACAGTCATTTATCTCATTTGCCTAGAGATTCTTGAACTTGACTCATTCGTCTGACCACTAAATATTAAATACAGTAGACCTAGCATGGCTTGTTAATCTCTGCCTTGCCTGGCTTTGGACATTCTTCAAAGTCCAATATAAGACTCTTCTTCAGAGAGTTTGTGGTGGTTGATCTCAGTTGATTGAATTCCTCTCTGTCTTGGCACTGCTCATCTTTAATTTCTGCCATATCAGTTTGTACAATAAACTTGTTATTTCATTTCACTTCACATGTGTTTGAAATCTTAAGTCATATTCAAAGCCTTTAAAGTGGAAGCAATTTTTATTTCTTACATTTCTGTAATATCCATCCAATGTACTCTGTGGAATGCTCAAAAGAAGAGTTACCCTGTCCAAGGGTTACGACTGAGCCAGACTGGATGACAGGTCATCAATTACCCAGTCTTAGAATGAGGAATAACATTTGATCTATCATATACACTAGGAAAACATTATTAAATAAGATGAGGTCAAGCCTAACCCTTATAGAATGTTATTTGTTAAACATTTTCTGGGATGGTTTAGAATCCAATAACTTTCTCTGGGTACAGTTGTATATCCACCTGGAAATTTAATCTTAACCATAGTTTATGGATGAGCTCATCAGGAGGACCAAAATGAAAAGTTTTGTGTAAGTTACAATACATTATAGCTATTACCATTCCTCCATCTACCAAAAATTAGTAATAGAGTATCTAAGAGGAATTGTTCTTAATTAGGCTACACTGATTATGACATTATAATTATGAATATTTTTAATTTTTAAAGTGTTTTTGAAACAGCACATGTTGGAAATAGCTGCATATATCTGTGCATGTTGCATTGGTCAAAAAGCAGCAGGGGTGGATCATTTTGTCCACAGTAAGAATTGGAGCTTCAAGGCCAGATCCCATCCACATATATGCTTTGTTTGGCCTGCCTAGTTTTCAAAAAAAAAATTTTAACCCAAAACCCATGGAATTTCACATTGTTTAAAAACCCTGCTTCTTATGAAGAACTAGAAGGTTTTGTAACACTGGATCCTCTTTCTCATAGGGTAAAATCAGCTGGGACTGAACATCAGCTATTCTCTTTAGATAGGGCATACTTTCTCCAATTTGCCTCAGTCCTCAGCACTTCTTAGAGAGATTTCCACCAAGCTCACTTCCAGCATTCATTATCTGCCTTCCATCTGTAAGCATCTAAGTGATTCCTGATTTAGTCTAAGCCCTACATTTTAAACTATTAAAAGGAAAGCTGAGTCATTTATAGCGATGCATCTAAGCCCTGGGTGTTATCCGCTGAGTGATTAGATGCTTCGGGAGTGAGTTACTTTTAGAAATTTCAAAAGGACTTTTAAAATAGTAAAGACATTCTATTAAAATTGCACATACATGTATACGTAATGTAATTTCTCAAATTGACTGTAATATGATTTATTATACAAAATATCTTCCATATCACATTTTTTTTAAAGTTGAACAATAAAATGGGTTATATGTGTTTTCGTTAGATATGAAAGACACAACGTGTCCTGTGTGCATGTAAGAGAAGAAAACAAAGAGTTTCAGTGTAGGTAGTTCTGCCTAGCTGAGACAGTTGATTTCTCAAGCACATGGGTAGAGCTCTTTCTTCCTTGTCTTTCTGTCAGTTGGTGCTAGAGTGTCTGGTGGTGAGAAAGAATCCAGACCCCAAAGATGTGTTGATGGGGAAATCTGACATTGGCCCAAGCACTAGAGACTTGTACTGCTCCATATATCCCCATGAAGGATTAAAAGAACCAAAGAATCTAACTGCTCCAAGAATTTCCTAGTAAACTGAATCCTTTGAATTTTCTTGGCCTCCTTGAGCAGAAATTCTGACTCTGGATCAGAGAGACATTCTACTCTAAATAGATCCTTTTCTTGAGAGAGAGAGCTAACATAGCAGCACTGAATTCATTTAAATGGAAAAAACTGGCAGCGTAGTTTCTTTTTTAAAATTATAGATAATAAATCCTCTCTTAAATGAAAACGAATACCTCGCCCAATGCACACATGCACACACAGGCACTCACCTTAGGGAGTTTCTTTTTATTGCCTATCAGATTTACCTGGGCAAACTGAAAAAATATAGAAAACCAGTTTCAGCATGGTAGCAATGGCTGATAAG
This sequence comes from Mesoplodon densirostris, assembly GCF_025265405.1. Classification (NCBI taxonomy): domain Eukaryota; kingdom Metazoa; phylum Chordata; class Mammalia; order Artiodactyla; family Ziphiidae; genus Mesoplodon; species Mesoplodon densirostris. Next base: position 71,570,853 of record NC_082663.1, on the reverse strand, counting down.
CCCACCTGCCACCATATACAGGAGATTTTATCAAGATATAATAGAATGTTAAGAGAACGAATTATAGTTTCATTTTTCAAACATGACATTCTGTGGAAGTTCAGGTTAATTTATTCCCTCAATAAGTTTTTTTTGAATGCACACTTGATGAAAGGCACTGGTCGATGTGCTGAAGATGGTATAACAAAAACCTAAGATCAAAGTCCCGCCCACCAGTGGCTTCCTGTCCAATCAGAAAAAAGTTGCAATGCAAAATTGTGTATGACCAACGCAAGGGAAGCGGGCAATGAATGCTATGGTTCTAAGAGAGAGAGCTTAATGACTATTATAGAAGAGGTGAGACTTGAGCTCAACCTTGGAGAATGGGGAGGATGGAGTATGAAAAAGGCTTGAGGTCAGAAATGTGCTTTGCTCAGTTGACTGTGAGGGTCCCCTGCTGTCTAGAGACGAAAGTTCAGTTGGCAAGAAGTAAATTAGGTAGGCAGGAGGGAACTTCATGGTGAAATACTCAGGCAAGGCCAAGCTGCCTGGGTTTGAATTCTGGATCGGTCACTTACTAGCTATGTAAATTTGGGCAGATGACTTCACCTCTTAAGCCTCAATAAAGCATCTGCAAGTGTTATGATTAGAATAGGACTGATATAATAGAGCCATCTGAGAGATTACATGAGTTCATTTATGCAAAGCAGTTAGCACAGTTGCTGGCACATTAATCCCACTCTGTAAATGTCAGCTACAGTAGAGGTGGTAGAGAATCCAATATTAGGTGGATTTGAATGCCAAATGAGAAGTCTAAACTTGACCCTGTAGGTAAAGTGAAAGCCACCAGTGGTTTGTTTGTTTGAATTTGAGACACTATACAGATGATGTTTTAAGAAGTTGATATGGTGGTTTTTGCTATGGAAGATGAGTTAGAGAAGGGAGACAGGAGGGAGGGAAGGTGTCTGGGAGGCATAGTCAGGGTGTGAAGCACTGAAGGTCTGGATGAAGAAATTTTAAAGGAAAAAAAACATTGGGAAGTTGTTATTAATTAGCTATAGGATGCTGAATCTTAACCATTTGGGGGCATGTGCCTCTTAGTGTATCTGGCAAAAGCTATGGATCATCATCTCACAAGTATACAAATACACTTGCATAAGAAATCTGCATGCAATTTCAAGGGGTCATGGGTGCCAAAAAGCCCCCCTTTGGACCCCGGATGTAGAGGATGAAAGCAAAGGCAGAGGATGAAGGCACTATCATGAAGAAATGCAATAATAAAAACAGCAATAATGCTAAAGTAAATGTAATAGATCATATTGCATATTTTCTATTATCACACTGCCCTTATTAGTTTGTTAACTATTTTGCCATTTTAGTTTGTCCCATAGAGCATCGACATATTTTTGTGTCTTGATGTGTGATAATATTTCCTTTCATCCTTAATTTTTTTCTCCTGAAAAAAATCTTACTTCATTTAAGTGATCTGTCAGATGCTACTTTCATACTCAAATGGTAAGTTCAGGATATCATATTGTGCTCCACACTGCCAGATAGACTCTTCTCTACTGTTTTGAAAATGGGCGTCTTGTATCTGTTGTCTTTAAGTTTCAAAATCGGGGAGTAAATGTTGTCCAAAATTATATTTTAGTTTGAAAATTTAAAAGAAATCTGCATTGGAATCTTCCCTTCTCCATTTCTAAACACCAATGATTATAAATCTGAAGACTGAGGAGAGGGGTACGAGGAACCTATTGTGTCAGTCTTACTGTCACGTACCACTGATCACCCTTCTGCCCACTTACTCCTGTGCCGCGTATGATAATTAAACTGGCTAACTAGTAGCCAGTGTACTTCTAATTTCATTTTCCCACATTCTTTCCATAAAAGAAGACAGCACAAACAGAAGATATGTACTTTCTTTGGATCAGCTGTCTGATTCCCAGTAGTCACTCCAAATGCCTATCTTTAGGTCTTTTATTATTTCTTTTATGTTCAGAGCAAGCTCATCCATACTTAATTTTGTGGCGGGTACCAAGAACAAACTGTGTCTTAATTAAAAGTGCTCACATATCACACAGGATGTGAACATAAGTTTTTACTAATAATGTATCCATTTTATTTCTGTCAGATTGATCCTTTAGGAAATCTCAAATCACATTTTATGAATATTTACCAAGCTTTCATCATCAATCCTCAGAATCAACAATCTAATACTGCCATTTAAGCTAGCTACATTGAACACAAGACTAAATCTGCTGTTTTAGAAACTAATTGATCAAATTCTATCAAATAGGGTAAACTGAGGTAGACAATAAATCAAATGACCAATTGACTCATTAGGTCAAAATTTTTATATTGTCATGGATGCTAATCACATGAATATACCTTTAAAGTTGTAGCAATTATTATTACAAATATAATTCTCCCCAAAATACATAGACATTGGGCTTTGAAAAAGGGAGTAAAGTATCTGTCTTCAGTAAATCCTACTCTAATGACTGGAAAAATGTGGATATGTTGTGCTTTAGAGGTTATCAATTTTATATGATGCTAAAGGTGTTATAATAGAATTAGTCTACTTTTTTTCAATAATGATTGATATTTCATATGTTCAGAGAGGTTTGGAGATAACAATGAACTGGAGGCAATTTCATCTGTCAGAAAATTTAAATTTGAAATAACGACTGAGTTTAGGTTAGACCAAGACTAATGAAAAAACAAAACAAAACCCTTACCAGTCTCACTGACCTAAAAGAAATGCAAGCTTTAAGCATGGTCACCTTGACATAACAGAAGCGTCCCTGAACTAGAGCATTTTCTGTCACTTAACACCTCCCATTTCCTATTCTGTAAAATGGGAATCAAATCTGTATGTCTTCTGCAGAGTCATTGTAAGGATCAAATGAAATAAAGGATGAAAACACTTGAATAAGAAATTGTTAATCTTAGGTGACACAAAGTTATTTAAAGAGTGAATTAAGCTGTTCCAACTATTGACTTGTTTTCCTGCAATGGTCATTTTTCCCTTTGATTTTTATTGGGAGTCTCTATCCTCCCTTGCTCTGGATAAAACCTTGGAACTATTTTTCGTAATTGGATAAAATTAGTAAGAATCCTGTTACCAAGTAGCAAGATGCCTTAACCATTACATGTAAAATTCCCAAGGAAACCATTGAGGCCTGTGGGCCCCATTCAGGGACTTCTATTTTATAAGGGATGTCGGTGTGGAAGCATGGGACTAGAACTCCAGGTACTATACTTACATCTACCCCTAACTAAGCGGGCAAGTCCCTGTGAAAAGAAGCCCACATGTTCATTCTTGCGTCCAGTTCTCCTGCCAACAAAGAGAACTGTGTCTGTCCATTTCAGTAAAGGCAAAGGAGGAAGATCTTTTTCCTAAGCTACCTTTAACTGGCAACATCCTGCACTGCACTAAAATCCGGGCAACATCCTGCACTACACTAAAATCCGGACAGCTTCGTTACAGCAGACACCGGCGAGCCCTGCGCATCCTTTTCTGTCTGGGCTTGCGCCCCGAGAAGGTGGGGAGGCTGGGAGGAGGAGTGATTCAGGGCTCCCCCCATCACTAGAAACAAAGAGGAGGGGGCAGGGGGCACACCACTTGGTATCCTTTCTAAGTGATTCTTGGGTTACTCTGATTTTGTTTTAGTCATCACGTGAGTTAATTACAATGCTAATTAGCCCCATTTATGGGACTTCTGTGCATTTGTACACGAGGGTTCTTTGTTTGATCTGCTACATCATAAGCTTAGTCATCTGCCTACCAGCACGGAGGGATAGAGTATATAATTGAACGTGGAAGAACACACCTTTATCTGTATTAACGAAGAAAACTATTGCAAACCAACAGACTGAGGGTAATGATGAACAGTTTTGATCAGCAATTATTTTTTAATATCGAAGTTTGCTCCTGGAAATAGTAGAGTGGGGGAAGCTCGCCTTCCAGCTTCCTACCCAGAAAGGTAAAGAGAGAGAGAGAGAGAAATCCTGCTTCATTTCCATTTCTTCTCCTACAAACTATTTTAACATATAATTGAATTGATGTCTTTATTTCAGAAGAAAAAAATAATTATAGAGCTTGTTGGGATCGTTTTCTGAAGAGGGGACATTATGCGTGCATGAATTCCACCGGTGATCTGAGGAGGAGCAGGCTGCTTGGACCATTACCCATCATTGTTGAACAGCAGAGTAATTAATTGGGCAAATACGTCTGGATCTGGAGAATTCACATGCACAGTAACTGGGCAGTAGCCACATACACACTCTTTTAATGTGAATAAAATAACAGTAGTTCTATGTGCCTGTGTGCTATGTCAGATGCCATTTTTTTCCCTCTTGGCTTTATCCATTTCAGGTTATTTTGTCCATCTTTATGTACTTGCTCGAGCAGGGGTTGTTTATTACAAAGGAAAAAAGGATCTGCAGATGAGCAAGTTTGACTACCACGTGTCTGTTTATTTTTAAAGGAATGAATTTGGTTCACCATTCCGCCACTAACTGATTTTAAAAATAGTTTGGTATTTGCCCTAAAATGGTTAAATCAGCATGAGGAAAGTATTTTTGAATTCCAAGGGGCTTCTCAGATAACTGCCAAGGCCTTGTAATTACTGCACAATAAATGCAAAAGTTTAGTTTTACACTTAAAATTTATTGATGGAGGTAGAAAACAAGGCACAGTATTTGCCCTGGATGAAGTGAGGAAGGATATTTGGTCAACACCTTCTTATAATAGTTCTCTATGAAAGTATAGACAATAAAAAAAAATCTAACACTTTATTTGAACACTACAAAAAAACTGACAAGCGTTTAGAGGAAAATAGTATTATTACTATTGTTTTTTATGCAAATCATCTCTGATGGTGAAATCTAATGGTTTTGGTTTAAAAGGAACTCAATTCCCCGGCATCTCCACTTCTCAAGAGGTTAAATGGCAACATTTTTTTTTGTTCTGATCACATTTTAATCCAGATAACAGAGGACTTGCACTTCTAATTCAGACTTTCTGGTAAGGCTCAGCTTGTCACAATGTATAGCTTTCTTCCCTTTGATAAGGTCAGTTTGCCAAAAAGAACAAAGTTCATATGAGTAATACATTACTCAACCACTTGTATACATACATCTATTTTTCTCCAGGTCTCACTATTCAGAAAGGTACAGACATGGCACCATGATAAAAAGGGTCATTTAAAAGACTTCGCAGAGGCTCTGTACTGTGAAGGATTGAATTTTCACTTGAATGCCTACATTTTCACATCTTTTTCTTTGCAGAAATATTCCTTTTGAATGGCAGACTGCAATTGGGTAGGTTTTTTTTTTTTAAGTCACTGACCAGCAATATATAAAATATTAGAAGGCATTTGTCCCAGTGGAAGAACACAATTCACCGAAAAGTACTGGGTGGTTATTAAGGAGGTTATACAACTTTGCCCCTTCAGATTGGTGGGTTCCCTTTGACAAGAGCCTCAAGTTCAGTCAAGGTGGAACACCAAGGTATGCCACTTCTAAATGACAGACAATTTAAATAACTTGTGAAGTCATTAGCCCCAAAGCCATCTCCCTGGTAATTTTTCATAATCACACCCAATGTATATTTTGAGGACCATACAATGCTGATTTCAGCTTATTTTATCTTTCTATCTACTTTACGTTTGATTAGAATATTATGAGAAATACGCTCATGACTAATTTTTAAAACCTCTAATTTTTCCTTAAGTGGTTTTAAATATTCCAAATTCACTTAAAAGGAAAAGAGGCAGAGAGACAGAAATCTCCTTAACAAATACACTAAAACATCTAATCTTGGCTATTGGATTCTCTGTGGAGTCAGTGTTAATTCAGTTCAGTTGAATGTAACAAATATTTCCTGATCTCCCACTACCAGTCAGGTATTGCACTAGGATCATGGGGCAATATAATAAAAATGAATAAGACATCTTCTCTATTCTTAAGAATTTTACAATCTAATGAAAAAGTAAAGTGCACAACCAAAATAAAAGGTAGACTATGATGAATAAGGACAGAAAGTCACAAAATTCCACCAGAACAAATCAGGGAGATTTCTTCTAGCTGAATTATGGAAGATTTCCCAGAGGAGAAACCACTTAAACACAGGCTTGAAAGATGCATTCAGTTGGGGTAGCAGTAGAAGAGGGACAGGAATGATCTGATACAACTGATACATCCCAGAGAGGACAAGAGCAAGAGGGAAAGCATGAAAGTGGGCAAAAGCAGGACACTTTTGTATGATATGGAGTAGCTGGACTGGGTACAAATAAGCTCCTTGAGGTGGAGTGATGAAAGTCAAGAGTGAACAATTCTGCTGATGCTTGATGACTTTGCTAAGGAGTTTGGAGTTTGGTTGTGATACTATAGGAAACTGGGAGTTTTTGAGCAAAACCGTGTCTATCAGAATTGTGATTTGTAAAGCTCATAAAATATTGTTTCTTTCTTCTCATCTATAATTTATCTGTTTTTGCCTATACTGCTAAAGATTTTTCTTGAACTTGAATTCTCTTTTTTCTCCCTCTCCTGTTGGAACTAAATCAGAGGAATATAGAAGTCACAGATAATCTATGTCACACACAAATATTCGTGTCTATTTCGGAACCAAACTAAATCATTAAGGAACTCCATAGTAACTGGTGATTTTGTGACTCTAAGTCTAGTAGAAATTGCATATTGTTATTTTATAAAAATACTCAGAATTACTTCTGAGTTATATGGAATCAGAAACAATTTTAAATTCCTTTGAAAGCAGAACAAGGACACCTTGTTCGTATTCTGTAACAAAACTGGATGAAAAGATATTTCTCTGGCTTTTAAGAAATAAACTTTCAAGTTTATTTCTAAGTTTTGGACAATTTCATTTCTAAATTTTGACTTTTGGAAAAGTTATAAGAAGTAAAATACATTGATTAGATCAAATACAATGTCATCACATTATTCAAATGCAATGCTCAGTAAGCCCCACCCACCTCCATCCAATTCTCTTCCTAGGACTTTTATAGCTAATGGAAAAGGTACCTACACTTTACAGGTTCAAGCTCTGATTAGTAAAGACAGATATAAATGATCTCTTTCTAAATTTTATTTTACTCTTAGCTATGAAAAATAAAACAAATTCTACTTTGAAAAAAAATGAGACCAATGAAATGGAAGAGATGAAATGGCAGCAAGAATTTCAGTTCAATATGGTTTTCAGGCAAACCAGGTTATTGTGCACAAGATTAATAGAACTGGAAGGTGGGCTAGCACTCTTCTGATGCCTAACAGATCAATTATTTGTAGTGTACATAGCTGAATGACAGATTAAACACATTCTATTCATTTTAGTGTCATGTGGCTTTTTATCCAATCGCTTGCTAAATATTTAGCCTTTATGACAGCTCAAGCAAACAAACTGATACAAAAATAATTAAATTAATGCCTCCACATTCGTACTCAATATTTGGAGTGGGCAGACAATGGATCAGTGGAAAGGTAATGCTCTTAAGGTAACTGGATTAAAAAAATGCTGTTCTTTCATTTATAATTAAGAATAGAAATATTTTCACATATACGCTTTGAAATGTGGCATTAGTCTTGCAATTTCAAACTAGGAAACCATTTTCTAAAAATCTGAGAGGCATTAATTTAGATATTCTGTTCTGGCTTGAGATGTTGAACTTAGTTTACAAAATCTTAGTTCTTCTTATACTTAAACTCGCTACAACTAAAGGTTACAATCTAGAAAGGGAAAGGAAATGTGATCACTGTGAAGGTAATATATTGACAGACACTGCAAAAAGGCTGGATGACTCATATTTTCCAGTGTCATGAAATGTATTATACTTACCTCAATGTAACATCCTTAAATCTGGACATCCATGTGTAGCTCTAAACTTATTTTGCCTTCAAAGAAATATAGTTCAACTAGAAATTCCTATTTCTACTCAGATCTCTAGATAAACATCCGATGAGGATGCCAGTACCTAGTCCATAGTCAATTCTTAAGAATTTCATGATTTTTTCTATTCCTCGGAAACCCCAAGCCCCTGGAATCTCTCACACTCTTATCCCAGAAGAGTTATTTCATCCACATCATATCCTCTTGCTAGATGTATTATCAACACATTTTATTCCTGCCATGAATAGTCTTCTGAGGACTGGTAGATGTTTTCTCCAAATTATTTTGTAAGATTCCCACTTCGACCCCTTCCTGGATTATAGTATATTCCTCCCTCTGTCCCTTAGACAATCACAGCATCATGAATAGTGGGCTGCTTACATAAATGATTATCTCTAAATCAGATATATATTCAGAGACAAGCAGAAGTAGCAATACCGTTCATCCAGCTTCATTTCAATAGCTTCACTTTATAGCCTCACAGAAGATAATACGGGAGAACATACCTCTGTACCCGGAACTTGAAAACGAAAGCTGACTAAAAAAGCCAAAGCAGCACTGAAAGAAAGTAATTAGAAGTAGAACCTGTGAGAGAAGTAACTTAGGGAAGCATTCCTGCAATTATTCCAGTGAGGCATCACAACCATAAATCTTGTTTTACTGTTGGTGTTCTGTCTCCTATTCCTTGATTTGACCCTTTGGCTGGTGAAGCCTGGAAAGGACCTGATAACTTAAACATGTAAGAATTCTCAGTTGAGGTAAAATTTATTTTATGGGATGTTTAATGTGATTGGGATGAAAGAGATCCTAGTGTATCATCTGCACTTTCCAGAATCCTGACTGGATTCAATTTTGGCAGGATAATTAATGGGATCATTTGTGTTCTATTCTTACTGTTATACATATTTCACCTTCACACACCTTAAGAAAATCGCCAAGTCTTTTTGTCTTCCTGTGACTAAGAGTTGTGAAATATCAAAGAATCCGAAGACGATCTCACCCAGGACTTTGGTTTAAAAAAGCTCATCCTCTTATTCATGATGGGTCTGTACTTGCCAATAGGGAGGAGACCCCCAAGGATTAGGAGTGTCCAACGTGAGCTACTTGAAGAATTGAGAGAGGCTTGAAGAGTTCTTTGAGAGATAAGGCAAGGAAGGGGCTAGGGTCTTGCTGGTTCTGCAAGTGACCAGAACAGAGATTTGGTCTCATGAAGCATCACAAAGGGGTGTCTAGACCTCAGATGGAAGCAGTTATGGCAGTACCTGGAGAGGGTGGACACTAGCTCCTCTGTCTCCAATTTGGAGCAGTGGAGCTACGTGTCTTCAAGGGACCTTGCTGTCTCAGGCAATGAACCTATCAGGGGGCTAGTGTGGACTGAAGGCCAGAAGGCACTTCATCAAACAGTCGAGTGAGTAAGACCCTGGAATTCTTACATGACCCAAGTTGTAGGAGATTTCCAAATTGTCACTAATGTTGACTTTCCCTCTATCCAATGAGGAAGGGACTTGAAGCAGTTTTATCTGCTTTAGCAAAAGAATTTTAAAAGCGACAACTCTTAAACTCCACAAGTTATACAAGAGAATTCATGCCTACTAGATTATGAAGTTTCAATATTTTTAAGTACGTATATATTAAAAGTGACTGTGTAGTAGACACTGATTTACATTTTTTAAATGTCTCAGTAAGATAGATATTACCATAACAATGTTACAGATGAGGAAAGTTAAACTCAGAGTTATTATCTATCTTGCTCCAGTTTTCATAGTTTATAAATTATAAAATTGTGATTTAAGCTCAGGTCTCAATCCACAAGGTCAAGTTCTTGCCATTAACTATGCTGCCTCCCTCAAGTACAGTTTTTGGAGAATGATATGGCTGATGTTAAGAATGGGTCAGAGGAGAAACCCTTCATTCATTCTTTCAGCTAATACTTATTGAGGGTCTCCTATGGGCCAAGCAATATTCTGGGGGCTGAAGAAAGTGCAGTGAACAAAAAGAACCCTTGTAGATCTCACATTTTGGTGGTGGGGAATATGGAAGGAGACATTTTTTAAAAGTGTGTGTGTGTGTATATATATATGTATATGTATATCTATATGTATATAAAATATATCAGATGGTGATAAGTGATGGGAAGAAAAATAAAGCAGTTGAAGGGGGACAGAGGGTGATGATGGGGTGCTCTTTTGCAAATGATGATGGGGGAGACATCTTTGATGACTTTAAGCAAAAACGTGAAGTCACTGATGGAATAAACCATGAAGATACAGGGGGAGAAGCTTTCTTGGCAGAGGAAACAGCAAGTACAGAGGCCCTGACATCACAAGTGTGTTTGGCATGTGGAGGAACAGGAAGGATCCAGGGTGGCTGCAGGAAGCCAGAGAGGCTGGCAGGAGTAGATAACTGGGCAGGGGTGGGGTGGCAGGCCACATCAAGTGGGGCCTCACAGGCCATCGTGAGAGCTCAGGTACACTCAGAAACCATCTCCTCTGACTTGACTGATAGGCTTCAGATCTTGGCAAAAGCAGTTTCTAATGCTGTCAACCAATTTTGGGTTCTGATGAACTTGGTGCAAAGGTCTTAATGCATTTTTATGCATACTTTGTAGACATAGTCTGTGAGTCATGTTTTCTGTTGAAGAGTCAAGTAGGATCACTGACAATGATTATTTTGGTCACCTTATGAGATCAAATTAATGATCCTCCCAATCCAGTGTTTGTGCACTGAGAGAACAGTTTTCATTCATGATAACTAAGCACAAATGTTCAGGGATGACTATCAGACATGGTGAAATATTACTTTATTTTATTTATTCATTTATTTTTGGCTGCACTGGGTCTTTGTTGCCGTGCGTGCAGGCTTTCTCTAGTTGCAGTGAGCGGGGGGGTGGCTACTCTTCATCGCGGTGCATGGGCTTCTCACTGCAGTGGCTTCTCTTGTTGCGGAGCACGGGCTCTAGGCACGCGGGCTTCAGTAGTTGTGACTCACGGGCTCTAGAACTCAGGCTCAGTAGTTGTGGCGCACAGGCTTAGTTGCTCTGCGGCATGTGGGATCTTCCTGGACCAGGGCTCGAACCTGTGTCCCCTGCATTGGCAGGCGATGCTTAACCACTGTGCCACCAGGAGAGCCCCGTGAAATATGACTTTAAATAAAATAAAGCCAGGAACACATAGCTTGGCTTTTCCATTTGAAATTTTAAAATCTTGCAATTTCCAAAAAGAAATGTTATTTTGTTACTTATTTTGGGCCAAGCAAGTATCCTCAGGTTTTGCCTTTCAATTCACTCTGCTTTGTGAGGGCAGAGTAAATGTTCCAATGGGGTGAAGAGATTTAAATAATATTCCATACTGGTAGTTTGGTCACATAACGTTAATTAGGCAGATGATAAATAGAAATCGAAAAGTTAATTTCAGTTTTATATGACCCACTGTGTATGTCAGCTTCCAGTTCATCCAACTTGCGTCCTTCACTTCTCCAACAGGTCAGGTACTCCATGTGGGGATGGCATCAGATGATGCCATCTGAAGAGAAATTAAATGATCTATTCTTCCACCAGTTCCTAAGGAATTGCAGGGGTAACTTTCATTAACCTTGATGGATCTTACACATGAAAAGCCCTTGAATGTCAATGGGAGACAAGACTCCAAAGAGTTTCTTCTACTTTCTTTAATATTGTTCATTTAACCAAGGAATGACAATAAAGCAGTTATCATCAGATTTATACAGAAGTATTTTAAAACTTTGAATGGGACCACCAAATGATTCACTAAAAAGTGTCAAAGATGATTGCTACAGACACCTTCAAAAATATTTATTGGTAAGAAACAAAAAGAAAACAAAACCCAGAAACTGCTTCTCCCAACTCACATGTGTCAAGGTAAATTCCTTTAGAGAAATAAATCATCTGTGCCAACATTTGTCACCTGCCTCTGATCTGAATATAGCCCTCAAACTCAGTTTTCCAGCACAGCATCACTATGTGTCTGAAAGTAACCATGGTGCTTTGTATTTGGCGTCGGTACTGATCTCCCTCTGCATGGGAAGTGCTGCACTGGGTCTCTTAGAGGTCTCAGAACTATGTCCATTGCAGTATCAATAAGGTAAATATTAAATGCATGAAGAGGAAGGACAGCACCTCACGCTGTCTTACTATATCATCCCCCCTCCCTCCCTCCCTCACCAAGCACAAGGGCTCATCCACCCTATTGACAGGAAAGGCCACTGAGGATTGCAGAATTTTGCAAATTAGTTTGTGTCCCCTGTGAGCTCTACAGTAATTTATACTTAATAGGAATTAGAAAGAGGTCTTCCACCAAAATGTGTCAGAGAGGCAATGGGTTAATAAGAAATGTGAACTTCAGTTCCACAGAGAGGAGGCTGAGAGCCCCACTCCAAAAGCAATAGTTGCAAGAGGGAATGCAGGGAAGGCAGTGAGGGTACCCTGGAAAGGAGGGTGCAAGGAAAGAGAAGCCTCCGAATGGGTCACGGGCAGCGTTCGGTCATTGCCAAAGCAGGTGGCTTTAGTAGGGAACAGTAGGTAATTTAATTAAAAGAAAAAAAAAGGAGTCAGTTTAATTGTTGATGGTTTTGGCCTCTCTGATGGCAGGGAGAAAAATGAGACAAATTGTTACATGTCAGGGTAGACAAAAATACTCAGTTAACTGACGCCCGTTCTTCATTCTCTGACAGACTGTGGTTTATAAATGCAGCATCAGTATGTGAATGTGTGGCTGTGTGTACACACGGACGCTTGTGTGATTGAGGTGGGGGAAGAGGGGAAGGGGCAGGAAGAGGTCCTTATCATGTGGCAAGCCTGTGAAAACGACATATGGGACTCTAGTTCTCCTGAGTTTTGTAGTCCTAACCTTGCTTTAGTGGTCTTTGCTGAGAACACAAAAGTTAGATATCTAAGAAAGTTAAATTAGTTCAGATCATGAGATCTTAGTTTTGAATATGGCGTTTCTGTGTGCCATTGGTAGTTGGCATGATTATCTTTTACACACTCATACCACACACACACACAGAGCTACATATGCGTGGAAGATTATTGGGTCTATGCCATGGTATTGTATATTAGCTGTGGAGAATATTTTCAGAACAAGTGTTCTTTAAAAACATGGGGAAAATTCTCTTAAAACTATCCTCTTCTTTTCCTCTCTCTCATTTCTTCCCAGTCCTTAAAACTGACTCTGGGTAACCCAGTGAGGAGTAAAGATGGTAGCACAAAGACTTGGCTGCTTAATAATTTATTCTTCCAGGATCTTTAAAAAAAAAAAACATAGGAGATCTTGGCAATTGCTTCAAATTACAGCCATTTAAAAATAAACTGATATCAATCATGTTTTTTTATACCAACAAAGATATAGCCGTTAATAACTTATAAAGGTTTATTAAGCCAGTGCTGATTTATTCAAAATAATATGTAATTCAAAGTCACTGGTAGTCCTTAACTGATTAGATGTTATGCATTCTTTACAAAATACTGAATAATCTGGAAGAATGTAACCACAAGTCAATTAATTAAGGTTGTTGAATTCTGGTTTGTTGCTTGTTGAATTAGTTTAGAGTTTGCTGGAATCAGTCCTAGCCTCAGTTTGGGGCCTGGATGGACACCAGATACACATGCTGGTGGCCTTCAATGGGTGACAGGCTGCTGTAGGTTCCCTTCCTCTGCCGCCCATCGTCTCCCTCCGTTCGATTCCATTTTTCATTGAAAAATAAAAAAAGATTAAAGCAGCTTGCTGGAGAAGCAGGATGGCCTGTTGATTAAAAGCATGGAAATTGGAGCCAGTCTGTCTGGAATTGCAATCCCAGCTCAACTACTTCCTAGCTGGGAGACCTTAGGCCAGTTTCTTACTTGTTCAGTGCCTCAGTTCACTCACCTGTAAACTGGGGATGATAATAAATGTACATGAGTCATAGGGTTGTTATGAAGATTAAATGGGTTATTGCTTACAAGATGATCTGAGGGGCGCATAGCACATAGAAAACTCCATGTTAGCATTTATAATAAATAAGTATTCTCAGCAAACATGGTGAGACCAGGGAATTATGGTTCCTTTAAATGACCATAACCATCTCTTCATAAAGGGACAGCAGCAGTCAGAGGAAAAAGTCCAAGTTCTGTTGCCCTGGCACTCTTCCACTCGACTCCTATCTCACTTTAGCCCAAATCCCTCGAGACTCAGTTACACACAGGAGGGGTGCTTTTCTGAGGCTTTCCCCAACCCAGAAAAGAAGAACAGCTTCTGTGGTTGTTCTTACAAATGTCTCTTCAATTAACGCTGAAATTGCAATTTCAGAAGAGCCATGTAGACAGACTTCTTATATGCTCTCAATTAAAAAAAAAACACATGCCCAAATTTCCCTATCCTTTAAAATGAAGTATGCCCTATGTATGTCTGCCCTGTCCCGATAAGGAATTGAGCAGTTATCTATTTCTTTAAAATGAAGCAATACAGTCTTCCCTGGGGGCGCAGTGGTTGAGAGTCCGCCTGCTGATGCAGGGGACACAGGTTCGTGCCCCGGTCCGGGAAGATCCCATATGCCGCGGAGTGGCTGGGCCTGTGAGCCATGGCCGCTGAGCCTGTGTGTCTGGAGCCTGTGCTCCGCAACGGGAGAGGCCACAACAGTGAGAGGCTCGCGTACCATAAAAAAAAAAAAAAAAAAAAAAAAAAAGCAACGAATATGAAGCGCAATAGACACTCTGTTTTTTCAGGTAAGAATAACTGCCTTCCTCTGAAAGTTTCTTCCTGTGGAATTAACTTGACTCCCCCATAGTAGCAGGAAGTGCAGAGGGTAGACACTCCCGTGCTTATGACCTCTTTTCCACATAAAATCCAAGTTCAATTGTATTTTTTAGTCTGTAAAATTCAATATAGTAAAATTACCCTTTAATTTCTTGTTATGTGTAAGAGTAAACTGGACATATAAATTATTTAACATCTCACAAATCAAATATGATATAAATAGGGCTGTAGGGCAAAATGGATCCAAGGAAACGTATAAACACATTTGTACTAATTGCCCCCAAAATGTTCTCAATGAAAAACAATTTATAGGATATTACAACTAATTCTTCACACTTCAAGGAACTATAGCATGAACACTGCCCCCAGTATTCCAGCATTTCAAAGAGAAATTTAAAAAAAAATCATGCTGGAATCCAGGATAGCGTAAAGGCTCATAAAACAGAACTATTTACCTAGAAATCTCTAGTAAGAGAAAAATGTGTATTTATAGAGATAATTTTCCACTTGTTTTAGATTTTAATATTTCAGAACTTCCTATTTATTAAAATGATTGGTTTTGCTTTTTTTTTTTCACAAAAGCAGTTTTAGTTATCTGAGTCTCATTGACTACTAATGATACAGTGTAAATCTGGGGGTGGAAAATCAAGGAGAAGCAGCAGCAACATAGATGCTTACCATTCGGCTTGCTTTCTCAGCCTGAGAACCGGTGGACCAGGAGCCCCTGCTCTTTGCCAGAGGAAAAGGAGCCAGTCTCTCACCCTAGGCAGGATCAAAGCACACTTCCTGTGTCTTTCCGCATGGCAGAAGGGAGGTTTTTGGTATATGAAGAGTATGTCTCTACCAGTTACTGAGTCCTTTCTGTGTGCCCGGATACTGCCAAGTGTTTGCCACACATGGTCTCATTGAATCCTTACAGCTATTCCCATTTCACAAAAGCAAAAACTGCACCCCTCTGTAGCTAGAATTTCCTCAAGGTCACACAGTAGTAGAACTGGGATAGAAAACAGGTCTGCACATCTCCTAAGACATCAGAATCACTAAACTGCTGCTCTCTAGCTCATATCACACAAAGGGCACACACTTATGGAGTGGCTGAGAGGATCAAGCCCAATCTTCAAATTCCATGTCTCCTCTACATGCCCAAACTAGGCGTTTTGTTGATATATATTGAAAATGATTAAAACAGAAAAATTGCATTGTGCTTTTTATAACACTAGTGATTTCTGGACTATAAAAGACAATAAATGATAATAACAACACCTCTGCCACCACTTCCAAGAATAATTTCCTAGGCATTTACTTTAGGTACTTTGCAAAGCACTTTACATATATTATTTCATTAAAAAAAAAAAAGAACTAGCCACAGATTTTGCAGTCTAAATCTCAAACTAAATTGAAACATATATACATATTTTTTCAGAAGTGGGAAATATGGACACACTTTTCCATCTCCCTGATTCTACTTTCACTTCAAGAGGACAGGTTTTCTGTTGTCCAAAATTGGGCTCATAGAGGTCTGAGTGATTAATCCATGCCTTTGGTCCCAAAGAACCTGCAAAAGGGAGTTAGCAAGGGCTTAACAAGGTAAGACTGAGACCAAAGACCCACCAGAGAACTAATTAAAATCAAATTTACTCATTTTTTTCACCTGCTCATGCCAGGTGGTAGATGCTAGATACAGGATAACTTGCGTGCATCTCTCAGCATCCACGGAAGTTAGCAGGCCAGCGAACTGTCACCCTGGGGTAACGGGAGAGTCATCTAGCCATCCCCACCGGTACAACATTAAGGGAAATGAATCTCATTCTGTTCTTTTTGGGAGATTAATTTATCAGAGGATTTATTTACAGTGCAGTCTTCATGACAAGTAAACAAATATGTTATTTTTGTCCACTGTAGTTGGAATTTAAACATGAGAAAGACAGAGTTAAGTGTCTTTCTAGGATATGTGAGTAGCTCTGACAACAGCTTTGAAAAATAAAGGAACTCCATTACTAGGCGTTTAGCAAGAACTGATTTACATACTAGAGTAGATCTTTCATGAATTCTGCCAACGTAGAGAGGAAAGGGGAGGGGGAAAAAAAAGGTTCCAATTGCTCGCTACCACTGTGCATGTTGATGAATCCCCCAGCACATGTTAATTAATGCCCTATTGTGTTTGGCAGACTACCAGGGACTGTGATTGTACGCGGGCTGATCCTTTAAATGGAGAGTGGCTTACTCTATATTGAAAAGAAAAAGATTTGTATTTGTATAAGGCACAACCATTCCTTAGGAATAAGTGTTTTGCTTTTAGTGCAATTAAGAGAGAAAAACTGCCATCTATCACAATATTTTATCATTACACGTAAAAAAAAAATCCTCAACCCCAGTAAAGTAAGTTAAAAAAAAATTACAGAAATGTCATTGTTTTTAAGAAAAAATAACATTGCTCCCATTGCCCTATCCAAATCAGTGTCCAAATTTCACCCACAAGTGATGATAATGAATACTGTTATCTACTGTCTTGTGCTCTGGCTGAAGCAGAGGATTGTATTCAAGCAATTAAAAGGAAATCCTCATAATAAACACAGGGCAATCCTGAAAAAATTAAATAAATAATGCTGTGCTGGCAACAGAAGTGAATCAAACTGGTCAAAGGAACGGGAAGATGCAACTTCCCTAGGCTAAAGCATACAGAAATCTTAGGTCCTGCTAGAATTTTAATTTTAATCATGGAAATAAAAGATTGACTTACCACTCAGCTCTTATTTCTTATTTGTTTTAATTTGCTTTTTACTACTTGCACTGTAAAGAGCTGATACATATTGGATGTCTTAAAACATGAGTGGCCTAGAAAAATAAATTGCCTTATATTA
Organism: Mesoplodon densirostris; assembly: GCF_025265405.1. NCBI lineage: Eukaryota > Metazoa > Chordata > Mammalia > Artiodactyla > Ziphiidae > Mesoplodon > Mesoplodon densirostris. The sequence continues at coordinate 71,553,355 of NC_082663.1, read as the reverse complement.
TTGCTCCTTATGAATAAAATTGACATATCTAAATGTCAATGACTCTTTTGCAGAAGAGTCCAAAAAGATATTGCAGCCAAATCGATTAATTGTCTTTCACCATTCTAAATAATATAAAATTCAACATCGGCTAACTAAAAAACCCACCTTTTCCCTAACCTACATTACTTTAGCTGAAATAGGCTGAATTCTTTTTCATTTGTATTTTTTCCTTAATGACTTCAGCCATTTGGGCTTCTTTGTAAGTAGGAATTTCTCAGATTTCCCCAGTACATTTCAGCTTTATTCAAACCAGTGATCCTTCAAGTGGAGAATGAGGGCCACTTAAACCAGAATCACTTGGGGAAGCTTATCTAAAATATAGGTTCTGGGAATCCATGTCTCCAGAGGCTCTGATTCAGTAGCCTGAAGTGCAAGTCCAGGGATCTGCTTTTTAAATAAGTACCCAGGCAATTCTGATCATTTAAACTATTCTATATGCTCTTCTAGGACCTTTTTTTTTTTCTTTAAATTCACTGCTCTTTTTACTACAGTGCTTGATTTCCCTGGACATGAGTGTCCCTTAGAGAGTGTGGTGTCATGAACTTTGTTGTAGATGGCCAGGTCTGTTCTTGTTGTGATCTGAGGAGGTTGGGACCCAATAGCCCTGGTGACCTTAAAACTCAAAGTGCCAGGATTGTTGGCCCTTTATGCCAGTGGAAAAGTACTACCGGGCTATGGGGACATGAAAGATAAAGAAGAGGGTGGAGATCATCACAAAGTGAGCACAGAGAGCTTTGGTGGGCCCTCCAGCCTTTGGGAAATCTCTTTCTGGGACACTTAACCTTACTAACTGTTAACTCCTTTGAGCTAAAGGTATAAAACTCCAGCCTCATCAAACAGATATAGTATTGATTCTTTTTGCAATATAGGATTCTTGGGTCTATTGGTGAATACTAGCAACAATCTGTTGAGTATTTACTGTATGTGAAGTACGAGCTAAGTGCTTCTTATACATCATATCATTTATCTTTTCAGCAATAACCCTTTGAGATAGGTGTTAGCAATTCCCCATTTTACAGATGAGGAAGTGAGGTTTTGAGGGGATGGCTAGTTTACCTGAAGTCCCTGGTAGGACGCTTAAAAGTCTATTCCATGGTGGTCTGACTCCATGGCCTGTGCTCTAATAAACCAGGAGGAAATCCAGCCTCCAAGCTTAAGTGAGTTTTCTCTTGCTTTCTAATCAGCTAGGCTTTGTGCCCTACATCTTTGAAACAAAGTCTAGGTTCTATCTGAGCATCTGCTTCCTTTGGGAGTGCTTCTAGCTACTATTACTATATTATAAATTCTTTGAGATGAGAACAAACAGGTTGAGCCCCACCTCTGTGTTTCCTTGCCAGCACTGTCAGAACCACAATACAATGGTGACGTGCTCAGGCTAAGTAAGCGAGGTCCTGCCGCTCTATTTTAGGACTCAGGGCTCTGACAGAGAGCTTACTGTTGCATTATCACACAACATGATTACAATAGATGAAGTCACTTTCAAGGGAAGCCAGAGCCCATACCCTGCCAGTACTTTGTTTAATGAGCCCAAGACAAAAATAACAGCATCTAATGGGCAAGGAGGCTGAGAGAATGGCACAGAACAGTCTTTACAGAGTGCAACTCTGAATCAAAAAGTAAGGCAAAGTCAAACTGCGAATTAGTTGTTAAAATCTCACTCTGCCCCAAATAGTCATTGCTTTACCTAGAGGATTTTCTTTCTTGAGTGTACTCCAAAATTCTACAAAGTACCATAGAATGACCATTCTCCCATCAGGCCTTCCCACCTCTGCACCGCTGCTTGTGCCCCTGCCCTCACTTGGAAACCTTCCTCACTATAGACATCTCTTTTCCCAACTCTGCCTGGCCAATGGCAGATGATGTTCTTAAAGACCAGGGACAATGTGGCTGTGAAGGTGTGCTCTCGCTCTTGTAAAAAGAAAACTATGCAAGGAGATTTAGTGCTAAAAATAAGTTCTGGCATCCAAGCCTTTAAGTCCACAACAAATCTTGATGCTTTATTTGCTTCTGCATGCTCTTGATCTGGCTTTGCTCATAACTGTGATTCCAAAATTCATTCCATTCAGTTCTTAAAACTACCTGTCTTCATAAGTTATTATTGGATTCTGGCTTTGCCCCTGGAAACTACAATTCTTCCTTTGACTGGTTTTTTTTTTTTTTTTTTTTTTGGTCCCATGTGTTTATTTATTTATTTTTAAAATTTTTGTCTTTATTTCCATTTCTCTAGGAGGTGGGCCAAAAAGGATCTTGCTGTGATTTATGTCATAGAGTGTTCTGCCTATGTTTTCCTCTAAGAGTTTGATAGTGTCTGGCCTTACATTTAGGTCTTTAATCCATTTTGAGCTTATTTTTGTGTATGGTGTTAGGGAGTGATCTAATCTCATACTTTTACATGTCCCTATCCAGTTTTCCCAGCACCACTTATTGAAGAGACTGTCCTTTCTCCACTGTACATTCCTGCCTCCTTTATCAAAGATAAGGTGACCATATGTCTGTGGGTTTATCTCTGGGCTTTCTATCCTGTTCCACTGATCTATCTTTCTGTTTTTGTGCCAGTACCATACTGTCTTGATTACTGTAGCTTTGTAGTATAGTCTGAAGTCAGGGAGCCTGATTCCTCCAGCTCCATTTTTTGTTTTCAAGATTGCTTTGGCTATTTGGGGTCTTTTGTGTTTCCATACAAATTGTGAAATTTTTTGTTCTAGTTCTGTGAAAAATGCCAGTGGTAGTTTGATAGGGATTGCATTGAATCTGTAGATTGCTTTGGGTAGTAGCGTCATTTTCACAATGTTGATTCTTCCAATCCAAGAACATGGTAGATCTCTCCATCTATTTGTATCATCTTTAATTTCTTTCATCAGTGTCTTATAATTTTCTGCATACAGGTCTTTTGTCTCCTTAGGTAGGTTTATTCCTAGATATTTTATTCTTTTTGTTGCAATGGTAAATGGGAGTGTTTCCTTGATTTCACTTTCAGATTTTTCATCATTACTATATAGGAATGCCAGAGATTTCTGTGCATTAATTTTGTATCCTGCAACTTTACCAAATTCATTGATTAGCTCTAGTAGTTTTCTGGTAGCATCTTTAGGATTCTCTATGTATAGTATCATGTCATCTGCAAACAGTGACAGCTTTACTTCTTCTTTTCCCATTTGGATTCCTTTTATTTCCTTTTCTTCTCTGATTGCTGTGGCTAAAACTTCCAAAACTATGTTGAATAAGAGTGGTGAGAGTGGGCAACCTTGTCTTGTTCCTGATCTTAGTGGAAATGGTTTCAGTTTTTCACCATTGAGGACGATGCTGGCTGTGGGTTTGTCATATATGGCCTTTATTATGTTGAGGAAAGTTCCCTCTATGCCTACTTTCTGCAGGGTTTTTATCATAAATGGGTGTTGAATTTTGTCGAAAGCTTTCTCTGCATCTATTGAGATGATCATATGGTTTTTCTCCTTCAATTTGTTAATATGGTGTATCATGTTGATTGATTTGCGTATATTGAAGAATCCTTGCATTCCTGGAATAAACCCCACTTGATCATGGTGTATGATCCTTTTAATGTGCTGTTGGATTCTGTTTGCTAGTATTTTGTTGAGGATTTTTGCATCTATGCTCATCAGTGATATTGGCCTGTAGTTTTCTTTCTTTGTGACATCCTTGTCTGGTTTTGGTATCAAGGTGATGGTGGCCTCGTAGAATGAGTTTGGGAGTGTTCCTCCCTCTGCTATATTTTGGAAGAGTTTCAGAAGGATAGGTGTTAGCTCTTCTCTAAATGCTTGATAGAATTCGCCTGTGAAGCCATCTGGTCCTGGGCTTTTGTTTGATGGAAGATTTTTTATCACAGTTTCAATTTCAGTGCTTGTGATTGGTCTGTTCATATGTTCTATTTCTTCTTGATTCAGTCTTGGCAGGTTGTGCATTTCTAAGAATTTGTCCATTTCTTCCAGGTTGTCCATTTTATTGGCATAGAGTTGCTTGTAGTAATCTCTCATGATCTTTTGTATTTCTGCAGTGTCAGTTGTTACTTCTCCTTTTTCATTTCTAATTCTATTGATTTGAGTCTTCTCCCTTTTTCTCTTGATGAGTCTGGCTAATGGTTTATCAATTTTGTTTATCTTCTCAAAGAACCAGCTTTTAGTTTTATTGATCTTTGCTATCGTTTCCTTCATTTCTTTTTCATTTATTTCTGATCTGATTTTTATGATTTCTTTCCTTCTGCTAACTTTGGGATGTTTTTGTTCTTCTTTCTCTAATTGCTTTAGGTGCAAGGTTAGGTTGTTTATTCGAGATGTTTCCTGTTTCTTAAGGTGGGATTGTATTGCTATAAACTTCCCTCTTAGAACTGCTTTTGCTGCATCCCATAGGTTTGGGGTCATCGTGTCTCCACTGCCATTTGTTTCTAGGTATTTTTAAATTTCCTCTTTGATTTCTTCAGTGATCACTTCGTTATGAAGTAGTGTACTGTTTAGCCTCCATGTGTTTGTATGTTTTACAGCTCTTTTCCTGTAATTGATATCTAGCCTCACAGCATTGTGGTCAGAAAAGATACTTGATACAATTTCAATTTTCTTAAATTTACCAAGGCTTGATTTGTGACCCAAGATATGATCTATCCTGGAGAATGTTCCATGAGCAATTGAGAAAAATGTGTATTCTGTTGTTTTTGGATGGAATGTCCTATAAATATCAATTAAGTCCATCTTGTTTAATGTATCATTTAAAGCTTGTGTTTCCTTATTTATTTTCATTTTGGATGATCTGTCCATTGGTGAAAGTGGGGTGATAAAGTCCCCTACTATGATTGTGTTACTGTCGATTTCTCCTTTTATGGCTGTTAGTATTTGCCTTATGTATTGAGGTGCTCCTATGTTTGGTGCATAAATATTTACAATTGTTATATCTTCTTGGATCGATCCCTAGATCATTATGTAGTGTCCTTCTTTGTCTCTTCTAGTAGTCTTTATTTTAAAGTCTATTTTGTCTGATATGAGAATTGCTACTCCAGCTTTCTTTTGGTTTCCATTTGCATGGAATATCTTTTTCCATCCCCTTACTTGCAGTCTGTATGTGTCTCTAGGTCTGAAGTGGGTCTCTTGTAGACAGCATATATATGGGTCTTGTTTTTGTATCCATTCAGCCAATCTGTGTCTTTTGGTGGGAGCATTTAGTCCATTTACATTTAAGGTAATTATCAATATGTATTTTCCTATTCCCGTTTTTTAAATTGTTTTGGGTTCGTTATTGTAGGTCTTTTCCTTCTGTTGTGTTTCTTGCCTAGAGAAGTTCCTTTAGCATTTGTTGTAAAGCTGGTTTGGTGGTGCTGAACTCTCTCAGCTTTTGCTTGTCTGTAAACGTTTTAATTTCTCCATCAAATCTGAATGAGATCCTTGCTGGGTAGAGTAATCTTGGTTGCAGGTTTTTCTCCTTCATCACTTTAATTATGTCCTGCCACTCCCTTCTGGCTTGTAGAGTTTCTGCTGAGAGATCAGCTGTTAACCTGATGGGGATTCCCTTGTGTGTTATTTTTTGTTTTTGCCTTGCTGCTTTTAATATGATTTCTTTGTGTTTAATTTTTGACAGTTTGATTAATATGTGTCTTGGCGTATTTCTCCTTGGATTTATTCTGTATGGGACTCTCTGTGCCTCCTGGACTTGATTAACTATTTCCTTTCCCATATTAGGGAAGTTTTCAACTATAATCTCTTCAAATATTTTCTCAGTCCCTTTCTTTTTCTCTTCTTCTTCTGGAACCCCTATAATTCGAATGTTGGTGCGTTTAATGTTGTCCCAGAGGTCTCTGAGACTGTCCTCTGTTCTTTTCATTCTTTTTTCTTTATTTTGCTCTGCAGCAGTTATTTCCACTATTTTATCTTCCACCTCACTTATCCATTCTTCTGCCTCAGTTATTCTGCTATTGATCCCATCTAGAGTATTTTTTATTTCATGTATTGTGTTTTTAATCGATGCTTGATTCATCTTTAGTTCTTCTAGGTCCTTGTTAACTGTTTCTTGCATTTTGTCTATTCTATTTCCAAGATTTTGGATCATCTTTACCATCATTATTCTGAATTCTTTTTCAGGTAGACTGCCTATTACCTCTTCATTTGTTAGGTCTGGTGGGTTTTTATCTTGCTCCTTCTCCTGCTGTGTGTTTTTCTGTCTTCTCATTTTGCTTATGTTACTGTGTTTGGGGTCTCCTTTTTGCAGGCTGCAGGTTCGTAGTTCCCGTTGTTTTTGGTGTCTGTCCCCAGTGGCTAAGGTTGGTTTAGTGGGTTGTGTAGGCTTCTTGGTGGAGGGGACTACTGCCTGTGTTCTGGTGGATGAGGCTGGATCTTATCTTTCTGGTGGGCAGGTCCACGTCTGGTGGTGTGTTTTGGGGTGTCTGCAGACTTTTTATGATTTTAGGCCACCTCTCTGCTAATGGGTGGCGTTGTGTTCCTGTCTTGCTAGTTGTTTGGCATAGGGTGTCCAGCACTGTAGCTTGCTGGTCGTTGAGTGAAGCTGGGTGCTGGTGTTGAGATGGAGATCTCTGGAAGATTTTCGCCGTTTGATATTATGTGGAGCTGGGAGTTCTCTTGTGGACCAGTGTCCTGAAGTTGGCTCTCCCACCTCAGAGGCACAGCACTGACTCCTGGCTCCTCAATTTGGGATGATTTGTTGTCTATTCATATATTCCACAGATGCAGGGTACATCAAGTTGATTGTGGAGCTTTAATCCGCTGCTTCTGAGGCTGCTGGGAGAGGTTTCCCTTTCTCTTCTTTGTTCTCACAGCTCCTGGGTCTCAGCTTTGGATTTTGCCCCGCCTCTTCGTGTAGGTCGCCGGAGGGCGTCTGTTCTTCGCTCAGACAGGACAGGGTTAAAGGAGCAGCCTCTTTGGGGACTCTGGCTCACTCAGGCCGGGCGTGAGGAAGTGGCATGGAGTGCTGGGCGAGCCTTCAGCGGCAGAGGTCGGCGTGACGTTGCACCAGCCCGAGGCGCGCCATGCGTTCTCCCAGGGAAGCCGCCCCTGGATCCCGGGACCCCGGCAGTGGCGGGCTGCACAGGCTCCCGGAAGGGCAGTGTGGACAGTGACCTGCGCTTGCACACAGGCTTCTTGGTGGCGGCAGCAGCAGCCCCAGCGTCCCACGCCCGTCACTGGGCTCCACGCTTTCAGTCGCAACTCGCGCCCGTCTGTGGAGCCCCTTTAAGCAGCGCTCTTAATCCCCTCTCCTCGCGCACCAGGAAACCAAGAGGGAAGAAAAAGTCTCTTGCCTCTTAGGCAGCTCCAGAGTTTTCCCAGACTCCCTCCCGGCTAGCTGTGGCACGTTAGCCCCCTTCAGGCTGAGTTCTCGCCGCCAGCCCCAGTCCTCTCCCTGCGCTCTGACCGAAGCCCGAGCCTCAGCTTTCAGCGCCGCCCGCCCCGGCGGGCGAGCAGACAAGCCTCTCGGGCTGGTGAGTGCCGCTCGGCACCGATCCTCTGTGCGGGAATCTCTCCGCTTTGCCCTACCCAGGTATGTGGGGTGTTTCTTGCCTTTTGGGAGGTCTGGGGTCTTCTGCCAGCGTTCAGTAGGTGTTCTGTAGGAGTTGTTCCACGTGTAGCTGTATTTCTGGTGTATCCGTGGGGAGGAAGGTGATCTCCGCATCTTACTCTTCTGCCATCTTACCCGGAAGTCATCCTTTAGGCTGTTTTGATGGCTGCTTGATGTTAGTTTAGCATCATCCTTCAAATTCCTAGATTCACTTTAATTTTCCCTCAACCTATGGCCAATGTTTGATTCAAGAACTGTGAACTAATGATCAACCTCAACCAAAATCTTGCCAGATTATCCAAGCAAGAAGTGATTTATTCCTCTCCTGTACTTGATTTAGACCTTTTTTATGGCATTTACATTGCCTGCTGTAGTGATTATTTGTACATATCTAGTTTTCAGCTCTTTGGTGTTAGGGATCAGGTCTCATTCACTTTTATATTTTGCTCACAGTGTTTTGAATTAATAATAATAATAATAATATTAGATAGCATTTAGTGAACCTCTAATATATTCCAGACACTGTGTTAGAGGTTTTCACTCATTACCTCTTTTAATCCTTACAGGAATATTGTGAAGTATGCATTATTGTTATTAACATTTAATTAATGAAGACACTAAAACTAAGAGAGTTTCATAACTTTGCACAAATTTACACAGCTAGTATATGTGAAGCCAAGATCCTAAATCTGCCTAACAAGAGCTCTTAATCATTGCACTGGAGTTTTTAGTGAATTGGTAGCATGGATAAACCCATTTACAGAATTAAATTGTTAAAATATAAACCTCTATTCAATGTTTCAAATAAATACATTACAGACCCAATAGTTTAAAATATTCAGAGTAGTCTCTTTTCGCTAACTCTACAATATTTAAGGAATTTATGGCATTTAGAATTGACATGTAAAAAAATTTACATTAAAGATGAAAATAAAATAAGATTCAGTGAACCAAGGTGGACAGCTAATGGAGAGTGTGATGGAAGGACTTTACAGTGCCTTATACAAGCAAACACCCATATTTGTTGAACGAAAAAAGAGACTGAATTAATGAAGCATTCAATCAATGAGCAAACATACCAAAAGTCAGCCTGTATACTAGCTACTTTTGAATAATTAATAAAAACATATAGAAGCTCCATAAAATATTTGGAATTAGACATACTATCTATACATAGTGTATATCACTGAAAAAAAAAGGAAATATATGTGGAAGTTGATCTCAAAAAATCTTCACAATAGAATCACACCAGATCACAAATCCCAGAGTTAGTGGCACAAGCATGTCATTTGTTTATAAATGAGGTGGCTAATCTTATTTAACCATAACATATGGTTAAATAATCTTATTTAACCATAACCATAACATAAGATTACATGAAATGTAACATGAATGTATGGTAACTTGGCACATAATAGGCACTCAATGAATGTCCATTATCTTCTCCCAGCCCACACCTTCTTATCCTATTTATTTAGTGATATGGCTTCAACTAATTACATCTTCCTGAAGCCACACTTCTTCTAAGGTCTTAGATCACCACCATAGTGGTAGAAATCATGCTTGGCTTCCCCAGAAGTCCTCAGTTCCATCAAGAAGGGACAAAAGAGAGTCCGAATATTTGTGGTAATTCCTTTCCCCTCTTAAGAGAGGTCTAAAGGGAACCCTCAAATGAGGACAATGCCTGTGCCACCTCTCAGCCTTCTGACTCTCCTCAGGGGTAAAGGAAGGGATTATGAGTTACAGCAAAATCCAGCTTCCTTAGAAGTCTCACCTCCATCCATAAGTGTCAAGGCTGAGTTCATGGCTCTGGACTTAGACTATCCACAGCTTCCCAAGACCTCTTAGCCTCTGCCAATAGGGGTCTAGAGGGAGGTCAAGACATCCATGCCTCCTGATCTCCTCACACTTACTGTTTTGCCACCATGCTCTGCTTGAATCTACTAGGGCTAATCACATGATAACCATTATCCCTGTCTAGGTCACTCATCAAAAGAAGCCCAGTAACCCAGTCACCCCTCCTATCTGTCACTTTAAGTCTCACAAGGCTCTGCACAGCCTTGGACCCTCTCCCACCAATTCCAGTTCATGAAATCCTTCCACTGTGCCCTCTGGAATTCATGGTCTGTAGTCAACAAAATCCCCTGAATCCTCAACTTCTCCAAACACTCCCTTCACCTTTTATACTCTAATGGAAACCTGGATTTTCCCTGAGAAAGCTGCTTTCCTTACAATATCTCCCAGGTAGTGGGTGGATTTTTGTTGTTGTTGTTAGTTTTTCTGCCACAATCCTCATACATCTGGAACTGAAGATTAGAGACATGTCCTTCAAACCATTCTCTCTTACTTAGAACCATATTGCTAAATCCAATGGTCAGTTGTAGTTCTCATCTTACTTGACTTACAGTTAGCATTTGACAGAGTCGGTTCTTCTTCTTTGAAACTTTTCTTCACTTGGCTTCCAGTACACCACATTCTCCTGATTTTCCTTCTGTGTCACTAGCTATTCCTTCTCAGTCTCCTCTGCTGGTTCTACCTAGCATCTCCAACAAACTGCACATCAGAGTTTCCCATGGCTCAGTCCTTAGGTCTCTTCATTACCCTATTTCATGTTCTTGGTGATTTTGTCTAGTTTCATGGATTTAATTACCATCTACATGTTGATAGCAACCCAATTTATACCTCTGGTCTTCTCTTCTGATCTCTAGATTTTTTTTTTTTTTTTTCTTTTTGCGGTATGCGGGCCTCTCACTGTTGTGGCCTCTCCCGTTGCGGAGCACAGGCTCCGGATGCGCAGGCCCAGCGGCCATGGCTCACGGGCCCAGCCGCTCCGCGGCATATGGGATCCTCCCAGACCGGGGCACGAACCCGTATCCCCTGCATCGGCAGGCGGACTCTCAACCACTGCGCCACCAGGGAGGCCCTGATCTCTAGATTTACATAGTTAACTGCCTACTCAACACTTCCAACTGGAGGTGTAGTAGGGATCTTGTACTCTTGCCCCCCTCCACAGTTTACTTTTAATACTGCAGACAAAAAAAAAGATCCTCCAAAATAACAGTCAGTGCATACCACTCCTCTATTCGAACACTGCAATGGCTTCCTCTTCCACTCAGAGTAAAAGCTAAAGTCCTTACAAAGGCCTGTAGGGCCTTATAGAATCTGGACCATGTTATCTCTCCACCTATGACCACCCTTCCCCCCACTTACCCACACAGTTATGTGCTCCTACCTTGGGGCTATTTGTCTGACCTGCAGAGCTCTCCCACAAATGTCTGCAATTCCAACTCCCTCACCACCTTCCAGTCTTTGCCCAAGTGTCACCTTCACAAAGAGACTAACCCTACCGAGCCTGACATTCCTAGTTTATTTTGCAAACCCACCTCCCCAGCCCCACACTCCTAAGCCTCTTTACCTCCATTTTTTCTTTTTCTCTTTCCATTATACTTATTCCTTTTGACCGATGGTGACACATATTATTTTTTAAACATCTGTCTATTGCTTGTTTTCTGTCTCCCTGGCTAGATTATGCATTCCATAAGAACACACATTTAGTTCTTTTTTGTTCTCTGATTTGTCCCAGGAACATGAAAATGTGCCTGCCACATAGTATGTGCATAGTCAATATTTGTTAACTAAATGTTGTATTTGTATAGTGTATAGTGATTTACAGTGTGTGGCATGTTATCATGTGTTACAAAATTATACCCTTAAAGCTACCCTTTTGTTATTGGCTGAGCAGTATCATTATTTCCATTATTCAGATTAGAAAGCTAAGGACAGAGAAATTTTTTTCTGACCCTGAAGTTCATTGTTTTTGCTCTTCATCCTGGTTGTCAGGGCATTATTCTTAAAGATTTTGCTTGACCACAGTATAGAGCAATAGCCTAAAATATTTATTGAGCCCTGACTGCTGTGTGCTGGCAATTATGTACAAACATAAAATATAGCACAGGGTCTGGCAGGCAATGTATTTGGACAAGAAGGGTGTGCCTGGGTCTTGACTCCTAAGAGGCAAAATGCTTTTTCTTTACCAACACAGCTACACAGACCCTCATGTCAACAGCTTCTCTTCAACTCACAAGCCACCTGGCATCCTGCAATTGGTTTGACATGTTCAAATCAGGGTTTTGATCTCAGCATCACTCTGAGATGACACCTTGGAAGGTGACTAATACAATTTTATTAAATTTAGATTTTGGTAATTTGCCAGCACTTACTCACTTGACTGGGGGAGCAAGGGTCCTTTGGTATTTCTGACCATGAAATTGAAATAATAAGTCTCTTGCTGATTGCTTTTGAATGCAGTAAGCATATTTTAGGCACAGCTTTATCGCTGGTGACCAGAAGCAGTCATATAGCTAGTTGGCAATCCCAGCTGAAAAGCAGTTCTTTCACTGGAAGTTTCTTGTTTCTCTGAGCTGTGGTCAGAATCTTACCTTTGTCTTCCTTGCAGAAAGCATTACTCCTCTTTAAGAAGCTTCTGTAACCTAACTACCAAGACACATAGGCCCTTATGGTCTTCATGTTTTTAAGAGCTGTTGCCCTTGATCCTGGCTAGATATTGAATTCTCAAATTCCACTCAGGCATAGATCTAAACTTTCTTTGTTTAAGGGTTTAATTTCTAAGTAGAGAGAGCAGTTGAACTGATCCTAGTAATCAGTGAGGTTGTTTTGAAAGTCTTGAAGTTGATTTGCTATAATTATTGGTTCTTGTTGAGTATGGAAAGGAACATGTTTACTGAGTCCTCACTTCCAGGGGGTCACAGCTGTTTTACACACATTAGTTAGTGCAGCTAGCCTTGCCATCACCCTGAGGGAAATCTATGCTCAAGGCCATTTTACAGATGAAGATATTGAGACCTCAGGGAGGTTAGGTAAGTTCCCTGAGGCCGCGCAGCTAGGAAGAGGCAGAGCCAGGATCTGAAAACTACATCTCTTGACTGTTTCAACTTGTGTTGACTAACGTTCTCTAGTACTGCACACACCTAAAACGTAGCCACACAAAACTCAGGAAATATGGAAATAACAGATAAGATACTTCACATTTGAGACCCACGCTTGTAAAATGCCAATATATAGAAGCCCAAGCCAGTCAAGCCATCCCCACAGGGGTCAGGCTGAGAGGCCGTGGAGACAACTCTTTGTCAGTCATTTTAGGAACGATTAGTCATCAAGCAGATGTGCAGGAAAATAATTCGATTGGTTTGAAGTTAAAATAAACTGATAAATTAGATGTGGCCATTCAGACAGGAGAAAATTTTGACCACATGCTTCCACTGTCTCAATGCACAGAAAGCTGAGTAAATTTGATCTGGTGTATTTGTCTCAGTCAAATCTAATAAACTCATGTGCCAGAGAAAAAATTCTGGTCTTTCTTCTCCTCCTCCTTCCTCTATTTCTTTCTTTTCCACATCCTTCATGGGTTCTTCTTTTCTTTTTTACATTGATGTCTGTACTACAGAGAAGTTGAAAGACCTTGAAATTGATAACCCAGTCCCCGATGTCATTGGTTCCCTGGTTTTCAGCTCTGATTATGGGATTTTTATTATTAGATCTAAGGATGAGAAGAACATTTCTATCAGTGTTCCAATTCCTTTTTCCTTTCTGGAAAACTGAGGAAGTGTCTTGATGCTGTTCTTTGGATTATAAAATACACTTTTCTGTGACTTCTGAATGCCTGAGTTTAATTAATTTTCCACTTAATCCTAGTCCAGCCTCAATTTCTCAATATCCAGTGTTTAAAGCAGGAATGCATCTCCAAGGCTTTTGCATGAATTTGACTCTCTTAGTGGTTTCGAAGAATTCCACCCCCAGATGCATTTAATTTGGTCATCACAGTTTTCATTTTGTTTTTAATGTAATTTGAATGGTTTTAGATGAGGCATATGTTGTCCTGTAAATTACAGTCCCAACCCTTCTCAATTGTTTAGTTTCTGATTCCTTCCTACATTTATGATACTTGCTTAGGCCCGGAAGGCATTTCAGTTTGCAACCCTTATTTAAATGAAAATCAACAGTAATATGATTTAATGATGGTTCAAGATGTCTTTAAGAATATGTATATAGGTTCATCACACAGTATATTTCATTTCACATTTTACATCTTTATGATCAGGTGATGCACAAACAACATTCTTATCCATATCCATTTGAAAAATTCATTGACATTTTAGCAGCATTTTTTTCCTCTAAAATGGATATGAATTTTACAGGGTGATTTTGGGGAGAGAAATTTGTCCTAGCAAATAGTCTTGGACCTTTATCTGTCATTGATAGTTTGGTGCTTTCAAATACAAAATTAACTGCAACCTTCCAAATACTTTTTTAAGCCAAGGCAAATATGTGCCTGTAAAATCCAGCTATAATAGTAAAGATATTTCTGGTAGGGGTTACAATACAGTATAAGAGATAACTTGTTAAAGAGATTTGTTTTGTTCATACCAGGGGACTTATTGGTCAGTGGCTTATACACTGTCAATCAGGTTCTCATTTTACAGAAGCTATTCAAACACCAGATGAAGATCTGACCCCAATGGATACCTAAGGGTGTAAAATAGTATGAACTTGAAAACATAAATTGCAACTCATTTTCAACATAGAAAAAAGTAGCAGTTATGTTTTTAGCATATTTTATTATAGATTCATTTGGAATAGGAAAGAAACATATGCTACCAACCCAAGGGAAATGTTTGTGTGTTTAAATAATTATTACTCTGTTGAGGTCCTTTTATATTCTTTCCTTTCTGATTTTCATAAGTCAAATTACTAAGAAGTTGATTTGAATATTAAAAATAAAATTCTTATATTTTAATATTTTAAATGTCTTTAGTTATAAAATTCAAAGACCTAGTTTTCAAATGTGGATCCAGTTGTTTGTCCTTGAAAACATCTACATTAGTTCTAAGTACCACTAATGCAGACACCAGAGAAATAAAGTTGAATATTTACTAGCAAATTCAGAGATGAACAAGAACTGTTCTAATAAATTATTAAAAACAATCAGGGTTATTTAAAACTTCGTAAAAAAGAATAAATGTAGTTTGAATGACAAAAGCCTCAATGCAGTCTTCACACATATTAAAATTGTGAAAAATTAAGGCTGGAAGGAAAGCCAAAGATCCTTTTATTAAACACTTCCTTTAATAAATGAGAAAACCATGATTTGGCTAGCTGTGGAAGAACTGGAACTAGAATCCACATTCTAATGCCTAAACCTATATTCTTTTCACCACCTCCCACATCCATATAGAGCATATAGTCAGAACAGCTACCATTTGTTGGGCTGTGTCTGGCAGGGACAGTCTTGCTTTATTCTTTTGCCTATCCAGTAAGATAGATTTTAATATCCCAATTTTACTGATGAGTCAATTACACATTTCTATTTTGAGATTAAATGACTTGCCCAAAGTCACCTTACAGAGCCAGCAATCTAATGAAAGTCTGTCTCTAGTTCAAAGTTTCTCCTTCTTGCTGCAGATCTATTTAATTAAAAAAAAATTACAAACAGGTCTAGAGAGTTGTATAGGAAATGGACAGTACAGTATACTGATTGGCTTTTCACTTTTCAGCTTCCCCATTATGCAGATAAAGTTAAATATTGATGTAAAATGTATAACCTGTACTCATCATGGGATATTTGATCCAGAAGAAACCTGAGAATAGCTAATCCACCCCACTCATTAATAAATGAGGTAATTAAGACCAGGAAGGTCAAGCATTTTCCACCAGGGGAATAGTTGTAAAACAGGAATAGAGCAAAACTTCTGGCTTGGAGTTCTCCGATTCATCCTCTATCCCACAATCACTTTTTCTTGAAGATGAAGTGTGGGGAGGGAAGACCAAGAAGAGAGGATGGGAAGACAAATAGTTACAACCACGGAGTAAGCTGGGTGCTCCAAGGTCAAGGACAGCACACTTTTTGGAAAGACAGTATCGTTTGAATGTAATTGACCTTCAAAGGGCCTGGTAACTTTTTTAGCTTTTCTATGAATATTATGAAGGACAAATAACCAGAATGTGCACTCCATGTTTGTCTAAGAAAGGAGAGCCACTAATTTTTATATGTCATTGTGTCCTCCAAATAAAATGTACATTTTATTATGAAAAGTGAGAAAGAAGATAACTGTTAGCTGAAACACTAGTCAGAAATTTTAATTTTCGTTTTTTCTTTGTAAGAATTTTCATTGATTTATCTTAGGACTTACCTTAGTGAAAAGAAAAGCCTCTAAAGTATATTTAGTAATTTTTTTTCCCACATCTAGTGTAACTTATTTTCCTGGGGAGAGTGTGGTGGCTATAAATACCTTTACCACTTGATCTTGTAACCTTAAATGAGGGTAAAACTCCCCTTGGCATTAACAAGAATTTTGTCTACCAATAGTTACAGAATTGGGTCTGTGACGATTATGAAGTAATCTGGTCCTTTCCCAAGAGAGAGAGTCTGCTGTACAATTTTCAGATGGAATACACATACTAGCACCTTGTCCATATTCCTAATAATAACAAGAATGAAAGAGAAAAAAAGCCAGGAATTCTTGCAGGCTTTAGCCGGCTTGCTTCAAAAGCCTGTCAGCTAAACAAATAAAGTGAAGTAGTGGGAGGGAAAGGCAGGAAATTAACTGCTGTGGGCTATAGTTACTGAGTGGTCTGACGAAGGGGAAGTGCTGGCCAGGGAAGTGTACACATAGAAGAAAAAAATTTAACACTACCAAAAAGAGTTAGCATGCACAAATTAGATTTTTATTCAATTCTGAAGTTTATTGCTTTCTTGTGGGATCTGTCTCCAAGCAGCTACAGGCGCTTTCCCCGATCCCCTCACCCCCAAACAAGATCAGCAAGATCAATCAAAAGACTGAAACTTTGAAGCACGGTTAGGCTGCTGGGTAAAAGCATGCAAAATATGTCTGAGACTTCATTAAAAAGTGCCTACACAATACCTTGGGTGAAATCCACAGCAGCTTGGCATTGCCGCCTCATTAGGAGTAAAATGAAGTGGTCATTCCCTGAAGACTGCCCCTGCCATATTCTGACCAGTCCCAGGAGTGTCCTGTGCACACTCGGTGATTTAAAGCCTAACCAGCCACAAATCCTCTCTCAGACATGTCTGTGCAAGGCTCTGTTGGCTTTAGGCAATACTGCCAGGCAAGGGCAGTGTATCTGTCCAGGCTCACTTTTAAAAGGGGACTGAGTGATGGGAGATTTTCTACAAAAAACTTATTGCTTTTTTTCAAAAAAGTGAGGACAAATGAGTTATCAATAACTTATTCGAAGAACTAAAGTACCCATTAAAACAAACACTTTTCTGGATGTAACAATGACTCGAATTTTTAGAGATTAGGGGCAACACATAGAGAGAAGGACACTCTTTGAAACAAATGCTTTGGTACCCAGTATCCCTGTACCAGATGCCATGGGGAATTAAAACCCAATAAGCTCCCAAGACAGGGGAGGAGCAAGGCTTTCTCCTACGCTTTCGCAATGATTGTGCTACTGAAAGAGTGGTTCAGGGGCCATCATCCTCTGGGAGCTTATTAGAAATGCAGAAGTTGGGGCAGATCCCAAACCACCTGAATCAGAATATGTGTATTAACAAGGTTGTACTTTTGCACATGAAAGTTTGGGAAGCACTGCTCTGAGTCAGTGGTCTGCAGTGGAGGATATCATGGAATAGTAATAATAAAAATCTTTATAAATGCCATTCTACATGAACAACTTACCTTTAAAGCCCCTTTCTGTCAATGTGGGTCCAAGTAGACTAATGACATAAGAGGCTTTAGAATTACAGTATCTACAGGGTACCAATACTTGGACCCAGCAATTGGTTGGGTTTGATATAAAATGATGTAGGCCAATTATTTCAGTTAAAATATTGATGGCATCATTACAACTTTTATGAAATATTTTATACTGGAGGTGGAGAAAGTGAAATAAAAAAACTTAAGGTGTTTGTGTTTGTTGGTTTTCCAAAAATAAATCTTTAAATAATGTCATTTACCCTGAAAAGGTCATAGAGGGGCCTAGACCAATGCTCTTTGTCACGTCAGTGCCTCATTTTACCCTAGTAATTTTCAATCAAAGCTTCTTACAATCAAAACTAAAGTCATTGTCAAGGACAAACCCATCAGCAGCTACACCTGTGTTAACTCATGCATGGCTCAGTTAAGGATGTGCTGCTGAGGTTTCCTTAGTGAAATCAATGGCTCTATTTTTATAATAATTTCTTCTTCCGTGTAGGCCTTTGATGTGATTTTGTAAAAAAAATACAACAAAAAATATTAGCCTGGATATTTAAGACTGAATTCCTAAGAGCATGATAAATGCCACAAACAGTCATGTTAGATGGACCATAGTCCATCAGCCAAATTTTATGTCAACCAAGATCCTGATTGCCATGCTGAAATTTGTCTTTACAAAAACAGACATATTTCTGGCTTTCTTATTTGCAGGTACTACTACTTTACAGTGCTGTGATTTATGGATTTACCAAATCCAGCATTTTCTAAAGTGTGTTGGAGGAATACAAATGCTAAGAGACATTAAGGGTCCTATGGTTAATTAAATTTGGAAAACACTGGATTAAACAAAATTATAAGGATTACTTTTCTGCCTAGCTTCTTAGAGCCTTCAGTATGCTAATATACATTGTTAATACCCGATAGCGGAGGTATAATACACAATGTTTTTGACCTCCAAAGCTGCATGTTAAAGAGTATTCTCTGTGATTAGTGTCTTGAGTTACATACTTTGGGACATGCTAATCTAATCTAATTTCTAATCCTGTTTGGATTTTCATTCTTTTGAAAACCATATTACACCACTCCCAGTAAAAACAATAAAGCAGCGCATTTGTGGTCTGTACTACACAATTTAGCACATACTTATCAACTCTTTTGTATTTTTCACTATTGTTTTTCCTCCCGACTAGATTGTAACCATTTGGGCAGTATGAATCATGAATTATACTTTCATATCCACCACAGAATTTAGCACTGTGTTGGATATGCTAGGTAATAAAATACTTCCTGGTACAGTGACCTATGAGACAATTAAATTTTTCCATGGGTATTCAGTTGTTCTTGTATTTCAAGATTTGATGAGATAATCTGTTTACTTTAAGTAGAACTTTCTCGTGATTTTGTAAACTTTGATCCTACATCTAATTACCCTTTGTCTTTCTGAGCTGATAAATCTAAATATTTCTTGTATACTGGGATCAAAGTGCTACTGGGATCTGGATATTTTTCTAGACTTAAATCTTTAACACAAACTTCCCCTGTGTTATATATGCCAGCTATTCTTTCTTCATTTGAAAAAAGCAGACATGTCAGGAAAATTCCAGTGCAGATGCACCCTTAATTTAAATCTCTTTTGTTATTTTTTTCATCACCAATGTGTTCCTTAATGAGATCCAACAATTGTTTGAGTTTGACACTGCAGAATAATATTGGAGTTGTAAGTCGAGAAGTTACCCAAAACTTTATTCATGGGGGCTGTGGCACAGAGAATTGAGGTCAACATCTTTCAGGGATGTTTACAGACTCTCGTGTTTGGTCTTGCTGGCACTTCATTCTTACAAGTACAGCTGCCATTATTTGTCACCAAAAGAATAACGGTAACCTACCCTTGTTTACTGTGAAATTCATTTGTTATTTTTCTCCATTTTCACCCACACTGTGAGCTCCTACTTGAATTTAGTTTCTTACATAGACATTTCAAAATGAAGAAAGGAAAAGCACTTCTTAAAGCTTAGAAATTTCACTTAGGGCTCCAGCCCTTGGGGGATGAGGTGGTGAGAAGGAATAGCAGAGATAAGATATTTCTAGTCCCACCATTTCAGGCCACAGAAAAATCCTCTTGATAGTCATTTTCTTTTGATTCCTTGGCAGTAGATCCTATAAATATCCACCCAAGTTCTTTGGGATGATATGGAGAGCTTGTATTTGAGTTTCATGAATTGATTAGTAACAAACAATCATGCCCATACCTATTCAAAAGTATGATGTTTTATTATAGCCTAAATTCTATTTAGTACCCTGGAATTTACTGCCACCCAGTTATAGCATTCAGATTACCCTAGCAGACACATATTTGGGTAATATTTGGAACTGTCTTAGTCCCTTAAACTGGCATCTCAGTGACTAGGGAGGGCAAAATGCTTTTTTGTCCACTTAGAAGATAAATATCTTTGATTGTTTTAAATATCTATATTAGGGAGTTTGGCTAATTACCTGCCTAAAGGCAGAAAACTGGACCCAATTACGTATTAATATTCTTTATTATGTTAGTCTATCCTTCAACTGAGTACCTTTTTAAAAATGTTGGCATGCCAAGCAGTGAAAAACAATCACCCTCCCCCAAAGGATCTGCACAAAAATCTGAGAGAAATTTTATTCTCAAGCATAAAGGTTAAAAAAAGTAAGAAAGTGAGATTTCAAAGTCAAGGAGATGCCTCAAAACACCTCTCAGCACATCCACTCCCACCCTGTCCTCATCTGGACACCATTAGGAGAACCACTACAGTTGAATTCAACTGCTGTGTATTATGTATGACTGCATTATTTACTGTATTGCTTTATGCCATTCAGTTCACCTGAGATGAAATCAGGCAAAGGAGGTAAATTAAGTCTACCTTCAGAACTCTAGACTGCTGACTCTTATAAAAATGTATTTACTAGTTTATCTAATGCTTTAAAAACTCATTTTATTAAGTTGTAAGTCATATCATTCAGTACTACTACATCAGAAGGTAAAATTAATGATAGAGATAAGGACATTAGAAAAAGCCACAGCATGGCTACATGACAACATGAAAAAGCTGATGAATAGCAGCTTAGGAGCCATGACACAGGGTTCAGATTTAATTTGAATGGTGATGGTCATCATCCTATTGAGCTGACTGGATAAGGGTAAGTTCATATTGGCACATAGTTTGGTGTCATCACAGGTGACATGGAACAGTGGTACAGTGAGAAAATGACATGTGGTATTTTGAAGACCAGAAAAATAAAAATTTGAGGTTAGCTTTGAGTGAAACTGCTTTATCTTTGCCAGATTTAAAAAAACACAATCCAGTAATTCCAAGATCTAAAGTTTTTTTTATTGTTGCTCCTATTAACTCTTGATGGCAGGATTGTAGGGTCATGTTAAGTGTAGGTGACAGATAGACAAGTTTATGGGTGAAAACTTAATATCTGGATAATTTCAGCAGAATGAAAGGAATGCCATCATAACGAGGTATACGCTACATCAGGAATTTTAGTACCTTTCACATAACAAATGTGCTTCCTACACTTTATCATGCCAATGCTCATGCCATCCCAGG
The DNA here is from genome assembly GCF_025265405.1 of Mesoplodon densirostris. Lineage (NCBI taxonomy): Eukaryota > Metazoa > Chordata > Mammalia > Artiodactyla > Ziphiidae > Mesoplodon > Mesoplodon densirostris. The sequence continues at coordinate 71,532,480 of NC_082663.1, read as the reverse complement.
AAAGGGGGTGGATTTCAACAGAAGACGAAAGGATCTTTACTTTTATTTAGAGGTGAAGAAGATAAGGTATAAGTGACGTATCAGCATAGGCAATGCGTTCTACAAGAACTTCTAAGACATCAACAATTAGGTGTTCTCAGGAGATTGATCATAATGTGTCACCAGCTCTCAGCGCCTTTTATTGACTAACATCCAGTCTAAGTCAGCTTTTGACTCAGACCTCCTGGCCATCAACATGTCTTGTCATTACCTGCATCAGAAACTAGCTCCATCATGGCCAGCTGAGTACACGTCCCACCTGAAGCTGCAGTCAAACACATAAGGAAAGTCAATCACTGCTTCTCATCACAAAGAATTTGGAAGTCCTGACTTACTTGCTTTACTGTGTCAGATGTGCTTACAAAGATCAGAGGGTGTCATTTTACAAATTAGGAAAGTCAGACAAGAAAAAGAAACCCACCCTTTTTTATCACCTAATGACAGACCTAGGAAATAAATTCTGGTTTTCTGTATCTGTTTTAATAGGACTGATCACAACAAATAATCAGTTTGCTGTCTTATTCTGCTTTCGAGGAAGAAATACTACTTATATTTTGAATGATTCTGAGAAACAAGGAAAATGTCTATTTTCAGGGGGAAAAATGAACCATGATGTAAAATGTAAAATTTACATTTTTCTTTTATGGAAAGGACTAAAACAAGTAAAGTTGTATGTCTCAACAACATAAAAGTGAGAGAATAAGATATTTAACAAAATCCTTGAAATGATATACTCTTGAACCAGTTACCAGAGTCTGAAAATGAATCAATCTATTTATACAATGATAAAGATTTAGTAATGCTAATCCTGAAAATTTAGTATGTGAGTCAGGCCTCCTGCCTGATTTGAAATGAACACATTTAAGGCCTAGTGCATGTGACTGTCTCCTGGTTTATGAGTGAGACTGAGGCAAGTGTACACTTGCCCAAGAAAAGTAGACCTCTCCAGAACTCCCCTTCTGACCCATTGAAGAATCACACTCACAGCATGAAATAATCAGGTCTTCGCTCATAAAATAACCACATTCATATTTCTTTATTCTGGTTGGACTAAGAATTGATTTTTTAATGATGAGCAAGCAATTTTGTGTCTTTGATATAGAAACAGGGTTTTTCAAACTTTTATTTCCGTGCATGATACCAGCTCTCCATATTCACCTCTACAATTATGTGTGAGGGGCTCAGTGCTGTAGCACCTAAATATTTTATGAGATAAAGGAACATGCTAAAATCCTGTAAGTGTCTTCAAGAGATTTGGGCAGTGCTGAACATGCCCCAGCATTACTTAACTTTTCTTTAATACAGTATCTTTTATATTGATTACAAATGGGGGAGTAGTACCCAAACAGGAAGTAAGGAGGGGGAAAGAAAAATAGAGAGCAATAGAGTGTTATAGAAAATAAAGAAAGCAAAATATATAAGATAATAAGTGAAGGCAAGAGGAGGACCTGGACAGGAACATTTATAAGCAATGAAATGTTTATGTAGCCAAACTGATCTTGTGCATTATGTTAATTTACTGTATTAAAATTTGTACTCATTCACTTTTTAATCATTCTGAACCTCATTCTTATCTGGTAAACTTATCATCCAGATAGAATTTAGAGATCCTATTTAATTTTTAAAAACTTAGGAAACAATGAAATACAGAGATTAAAGCAATTACTTTCATTTGTTTTTACACCAAATATTTATTAATGTCCACATGCACAACTGGAAACAAATGAATTGAAGGAATAAATAAGAGCTCATCACTCTAATAAGCACAGATAAAATTAAACTAAGAAATAAGGGTAATGAAAAAAATACAATATGATTACAGTTGATTTTCACCTTGAGAAAGGGGTTGCTGACTAGTTTATCACAGAAAGGATTTTGGTAATTGTTGAGTGGTTTCCAGGGAAAGCTGAGAACAATGATGGGGGGTATGGAGTGAGCATTCTTACAGGAATTGACCTGCTCATATGCTTCATGTAAAAAATGAAATAGCAAAAAATAACCAGTACCTTTCAGATGCTTTATCAACAAATAGTATATTTTCACCTAAAATAATTCCCTTATATATAGGGAAAATTATGTAGTATTAATATAGACTTTCTTCATTTTGCCTGTTTAAAAGACCTTCCTTATAAGGTGTGAGAAGAACATTTTAATTGTTCTTCCAGTTACATATTATCTTAAATCTTAATCCAAATACAGATCAGTTGACTGGTAATTATCCATGAGATTTTGGCCATATGGACAGCAAAGTCAATTATTATGGGCAAACGACATGGTCATGTTTCAAAAGTGATTGTGATGTTTTGACTGAACAACAAATCCTGTTTCCACCTCTTGCCTCAGTTTCTAGTGTCTGGGTGGACAGATGATTTAGAAAATGCTATGCCACTCAACAGGCCTCCACAGTCTGGTAGGAGCAGAGAGGAGACCCACAAGGTCATAAGATAAGAATACGTCTATCAGCGTTGTAATCTCCAGAGTGTGGCCGAGGGCAAAGCTGTGTTAGTGGACAAAGGTCCTTAGCTCTCACCCTCCAGTGTCGGGTGCCTGGGGGCTTTGCCCATTTAGACCCTACTCACACGATATGTTAGTGAATGAATTCTTAAAGACAAAAGACATCTTGCAATCCTTTTAATAAAACCTGGACTGTGTGGAAACAAGATAATGAATGGGTGAGCCTTTAGAAATAAAAAGTAAGTGCCTTTGGCTGCTTTAAGAAACAGCATAAATAGACTATTTGGGTTTATACTGTGCTAAATGTTGTACCAAGATTGTAAAGAAAATAGAAACTGCCTTGTTTCTCATGGACAAATACCAGTTGTGCAGTCATATTACAGCAGAGTGGTGACTTCAGGGGTCAAATAATCAGAGACTAGGCCGTCAGAATGAGCCACTCCTCCTTGTTTTCATTGTTTGCCTTATCTGCAGAAACAAACTGCAATTCTCTTTTCCTAAGTTAGATGATAATTCAGTATATTTATACTTTGTCTACTTTATTTAATAAATCCTAATATCTAAAGATTTCCCAAATTAATGCTAAATAGAAAAAGAGTAACAAAAAGATAAATATTTTCCTCATGAATTTAATCTATTATTAATCGGCATACATGTTATTCCAAATATATACATGTAGATCGCCACATATATATGTGCATAGAATGTATAAATACATATATATTATACATGAATGATTTATTACAGAAATATCAGTGTTTCTAGATTACACTGCATACTTGATGAGCTGTCATTAGTGCAGAAAGGATACATAGCTTTTCACAAAAGAAAAGAATGAGGCTGCCAGAGTGTTGCAGTGGTTTGGGCTTTTTTTTTTTTTTTTCCAGCATCCATCCCTGCCAATCTCTGCACTGCCAGTAGGGAAAACCATATCCATGGCAACCAACCGTACCATTCCAACCCACATCAATGACGCCTCCAATCTAAACTGTCAAATATTCTATGCACATCATGTAAAATAGGTCTCTTTCCCCTATACCTCTGTGCATCTCGTTTCCGTGGCTACAAGTTTATGCAAATGAGAATTGTCCTTTCTCTCTCAGGTTGATTGAACACTGAATTTGTTTTGCACCTTGGCAATGCAAAGCCATGCTGTCTTGCCACCTGGTCTACCACATAATTGCAAAAATTTTATTATAATGATAACTGTCCCCAAATTAGCCTGATAACACCATCTACCTGCCTCATGAGCGAAAGAAACAGTGTGCAATAAAGAAGGATGTTAAAACAGAGTCGAGATAGGGGAATAATGTTTAATTGGCTCTCCAGAGTCTACTAATTTTCAGAATTGGAAACCTAGTGTTTGATTTGTTCTTTTTAGTCGGTGAGAAGAAAAAATATCCTTCATAAATTCTGAATGACAAATTTGCCCATCCTTTTTTGCATGTGGTTCCAGCATCCCAGGGAATCTAAAGTGTCATTTCCTCTCTGGAAGAAAGGAAGCACAAAACATGCTAGGTATGTACTCTAAATTTTCACTCAGTATCAGCTCTAGCTATACATTTCTCCCAATCCCTGTATCTTCCTCATTCTTTTCCCCCAACCCCCTCCAAATCCTGGATCAATACCTTTCTTTTAAAATTAAGATGCAGGATTTTTACTGGATGACACATATTAAAATAAAAGAAAGTCGGGAATCTAAAACAATTATTTTCTCCCATCCCTGGTCTCCTTTAATCTATTGCTTCCCACTAGATTATGTCCTGTAAATAATTTTGTGGTGATGGTGGTAGTAGCTTCTTTTTCAGAAAAATCACACATTTTGCAAATAATAAAAACAACTGCTTTTTATATAGTTCGTTTAAATTATAAGTTGCATTGATATGGTGACTTTAACTAAGGACTTTTTTATGTTAATTTTTTTTACAAAAAAGAAAGAAGGAAAAATGGGCAGATCAAATGTAGTACATATTGTGTTTCCCTAAGATGTAAGTGACAAAATAGAAGACACTAGATTCACTAGATTCTTTTTTTTTTTTTTTTTTTTTTTTGGCAGAGCCGTGCAGCTTGCGGGATCTAGGTTCCCCAACCAGGGATTGAACCTGGGCCCCCGCAGTGAAAGCTCCCGAGTCCTAACCACTGGACTGCCAGGGAATTCCCACTAGATGCTATTATGATAAATGTTGAGGATATATTTTACTTCTCCCCTCCTTAATACTTCTCTCCCTGCAAAACAAGTCCTTCAGTATTTAAAAAAATTGGAACAATTTTTTTACAAATTCATGAGATTTTTGTCTCAGACTGATCTTCTGAATTTTGTTTATAAAGACTCCGAATCACCTTTGAGTAGATTAGGGAGTAGCAAAGGTTATAAATGTGGGGAGGATCCCTTTTCAATCTAATAGTTCAAGCGTAAATGTGTTCTGAACAAAACTTTAAAAAATGAAGTTTCCAAAGCCAGATTCTTCACATATCTTTTTTCCCCTCTGGCCCCCCAAACTCTGCATACCTTGTAGGGTTCAGCTGGTGCCCCACTTTTTCCCTGACTAAGAAGATAAAGGGATGACTCCCTTCTCTGATCTCTCTCCTCTATCAGTGCTGCTGTTTCTGCATTTCATTAGATGCCATTTCCTGTTGGTAGGACTTGCTCTCTGACAAGATTTTAAACCCTGGGCCAGAGTTGAAGGAAAATAATTTCCTATAATTCTTTTGTATTTTCTATCCTTAAAGTGAATATTTGCTCAGTTAATTCAGTATCAAGTCTTGATTGTTCCTGGGTTTTAGGTTGAGACGTTCAGGCAGGGAACAGCTAAAAAATATGCCTCCGGTCATGGCAGGAGAAAAGAAATCAACTTTTAGTTGTGTTCACTATGTTCAAGAAATCATGTCAAATGTTTTACATGTGGAACAATAATCTGTCCCTTGTTAAAATTTACTTTTAAATAACAGATTATATTTTTCAAAAGCAATAATATTTGAAAGAGAGAACATAGCATCCTTAATAATTCTGTGTGATTGTTATATCTCTGCCAATAGTCTTGTTTCCTGAGCAATGTCCTTGGATCTTTGGGGAATTACTAAGGATGTGAAAGAGCTAATTTTATAAAGCTTACAGTCAAATAGGATGATAAATACATATAAATACAGATGGCACAAACAATTAAAACCCATCTCAATATCAATTATGACTGTTATAGCCTCATTCCAATAAATTTACCAAATGTAATATATAAAATTTCCAAGTATTTTGGAAGGCTAAAAAAAATGATCATTGGAGTTATGTTCTAGGATAAAAAGTGTGGATGAATAGTTTGAATCAGTTTCACCTGAGGAAGACAAATATCGAAGGGCTTTTCATAAAGTCAGTTTTTGTGGTTTGTGCATTTGGACTGTCCCAACTCAGTCTCAGTGATGGAGCTCCTTCTTCCTCTAAATAGCCTTTCTCTGGGCATAAGAAACTCTCTTTTAGAATTTCATTCTATACAGCCATCCCTTGCCAATTCACCTGATTTTCCCTTTAACTTTGCCTATGCATGTAAAGTGAAATGGAGAAGTAAAGCATTCATTTGCAAAATGTGAGGGCCCAAAAAGTTTGTCTGAATTCCACAAGTGAAAAAATAGGGAGTTTATGCAAACAACTAGAAATTGCCTCAATTCTCTTATTCTGGATTACTCCTATGAGAGAGATTCTCCCTTAGAATCAATGCAGAGAAAAATAAACAATGAACAAACAGAAAACAAACAAAAAATTCATCAATAAGAGCACCTATGCCCTTGTTAAGTAATAATACTATTATCAAATAAATAATAATAAATTCTTATGAGACACTATGTTTGAAGCACTGCTTTAAGCCCTTCACATAATCTAAGTCATTTAATCCTCACAAGTTTTATAAATAGGTACAATTCTTTATCTTATTTTGCAGATGAGAAAACCAAAGACTAGAGGGGTACCTAAAATTATGCAGCTAGAAAGTAGTGGATCTCTCAAGACTAGAAAATCTTGCTAAAGTCTCCAGAGTGTTAATCTTTTTATTTCTATGCTATATGACCTTTTGAGAAATATTTTTATTCTCAATTATCACAATAAAGTTGTATCAGTCAAAATCTCTTAAAATTGTAATATTCCAAAATTCTGTCTTCATAACTCAAATTCCTTTCATTTAACGTTTCAAAGCGTGAAATTGAATCTTCTCTTGGGGAGAAAAAGCTTTTCTAAAAGACTTCAAAATTGGAAACATTGCTTTTAATGCCAGCAATGATTTAGAAGACCTGGGGTGATTTTTTTTTAATATCCAGACAAATGTTTATTCATTCATTCAGTTAGTTAGTTAGACATATTGCACACCAACTGAGTGCCAGTGCTGTTCTTGGCTCTGAGGATTCAGCAGTGAACAAAGAAAAGCCTAAGCCCTCGTGAGACTTACATTCTATCAGGGGAGAAACTATAGAATAGGATACAGTTCAACAGAATACAATAGAATAGAAGTGAACTTGTAAGAAGTATAGTAAAGAAAAATTAAACAGGGATAAAGATATATAGAACAAAGGCTTTTATTAGGCTAGAAAAGATCTTTTTGGTAAAGTGATATTTGGGCAGAGACTCAGGTAAAGTGGAGGAGGAAGCTCAGCAGTGGGAACCATCTTGCAAATTTCAAGGATTAAGATGACTGGTGGGAAGATGGGGGAGTTGCTTCAGGAGATGCCATCAGTGAGGCAGTTGGTCTGATCATGGAGCGACTTGCAGGAAATCTTCATGTACTTTCCCCTTTATTCTAAGAGAGATAGAAAGCTATCCAAGAGTTTTCAACAGAGGAATGATAGGAACTGACTTATTTTGTAAAAGGCTCACTGACTCAAAGTGAAATACAGAAGTTTGGGTGAAATCTGGGAGCCCAGTTCAAGAGTCTTGTATCATCCTAAGCAATAGCTGATGGTGGCTTATACCAGGATAGCAGGACATGACTTGTGAGAAGGGATTTTTGAAGTTGTCAACTACAAGATTTATAATATATGTGGAATGTAAGAAAAATAAAGGGTAAAAATGACTTGATTCTATTACAGAATGAAATAGTTTTATGTTTAGATAAGAAATTGCCTGTATGTAAAAGCTCAATATTTGAAATTACTTAAAAGTTCCTCAACAGTTAAAATTCTCAGACTATCTGAATTTGTTATATGCTCAGTTTAAAACAATTGTTGGTCATTACTTCTCATGCCATTGAGTTTTTGAGTTATCCAACTATACATGGAAGATGCAACTTGATAAGCTAGCCAAGTTCTCTAACTTAGAAACTATAGTCCTTCTTGAAATCCTCCCTTTTTTCATCTCTCAAGTAGCAGATCTCCCTTTTGTCCTACGTCTTAGGCCATTCTCTTTTAGTCCTTTTCACAAGTTTCTCTTTGGTATTTTTTAACTCTCAGTTCTTTCTTTGTATTTTGCTGCAAGTTCTCTTTTTATAGCCACCAATCACTCTACTTGGACCAACGCCAACAGTAGGAAAGCTTCAATTAGGATCCAAATTCTGATGACATCAAATTATCTAGCTCTGTTCAGTAGGGTAGCCACCAGCTATGTGTGGCTTTTGAGCACTTGAAATATGGCTAGTCCAAATTAAGATGTGCTGTAAGTTTAAAATACATATTGAGTTTTGAAGACATAGATTTAAAAAAAGAACATAAATTATCTCGATAATTTTTATATTGGGTACACATTGAAATCGTTATTTTTGATATACTGGGTAAATAAAATATATTACTAAAATAGACTATATGTTTCTTTTATTTTTTTAGTGTAGCTACTAGAATTTTAAAAGTTAGAGATGTGCCTCACATTGTAATTTTTTTGGGGTAGTGTTGCTCTAGACGTTGATCTCTCTTAAGCATCAGACTTAGCCCAGAGCCTGGAACATACTGTGTTTATAAATGTGTATTGAAAAAATAAATAAATATGTGTATAAAACAAAAACCTCTTACAAACCAGAATAAATCTCACAAGAATTGTTCAGGTGGTAAACAAAATTTTCTTGAGATATTAGGAAAAACATGCTTATGTAGTGACAACTACCATGTTTTGAATGGGAGAACTTTTCTAAAAAGTCAGCTGTCCCTAAGGTGACCTATATATTTAAGAAAACTACTGTAAAAATTCTTACTATTTTTCTATAGAACTCAACAAAATGATCTTAAAATTTAACTGGAAAACTAAACATGGTATAATGAGTCAAGAAAGATTTGAAACAGAAGAATACTTATAGAGGGACATAACTCATGAACTTTTAAGCAAACATTATAAAGCTTCAAAATTTAAAGCCATGAAGTTTGTGCCAAAATAGAGACATCAATGAAACAGAACACAAAGTTCAGATACAAACAAAACAACAAAGAAGAATTTAGTGTATAATAAAAATAGCATTTGAAATCAGTGAGGAAAAGATGTACAATTTGATAAAAAGTATTGTGGAAACCAGTTAACCACTTGACAAGAATAAATTTAGAGCCCTAATCCACACCTTAAGGTAAAATTGATTCTCCAAATGGATTAAGTATAAGTACAAACAATGAAATTTAAAACTACTAGTGGAAAATATGGTTCATATGTATAGGTGAAGAAAGCCCTTTCAATCAGGACTCCAGGCAAAAAATTAAAAGATCTAATTAAGTAAATATTTTAAGACATTTGTATGGGGAAAAATACCACAATCCAAGTGAAAAAGCAAATTACAGTCAAGGAAAAATATAACTATGTGTGACAGAAATGTCTCTAATACATAGGAATCTTACAAATTGGTAACAAAAAGAATATATAACCAGGTAGGAAAGTGAACAAAGGATATGAACAAGCAAGGTACAAACATCAGAAATATAAATGATTGATAATATGTGATAAAAATATTTCACCTTACTAGTAATCATAACCATGAACAAAAGCCTAGATAGCCTCTCCCCTCTCATCAACTATCAGACTGTCAAAGAGTCAAAGAAGGAAAATGCCCCATGCTCAATAGCTCTCGTAGATGCTGGCAGGAGTAAAATTAGTAGAGACTTTCTAAAGTATAATTGGAAGTAATGTACTTAATTCAGAAATTTCACTTTCAAGAATTTTTTTCAATAATCAGATGGATTCATAAAGATAAAAATATGGAGCTATATATCACACTATTATCTATTATAGGGGAAAAGTGAAAATAATTTAAATGTACAGCTGTAGGTTATTACTTGAATGACTTGTATATCCATAAAATGTAATTCTACCCAATCATCACAAAAGATGGTGTTAATCTATATTGATCAATATGTTGATGATATACTGCTAAATGTTAAAGGTAGTTTTCAAAACACACACACATATATATATATATATATACAGTGGTCCCACTTTAAAGATACATATATTTCATGTATACACATTGAAAATAAACTAGAAAAAATATTTTCCAAAATGCTACTAGTGGTTATATGCTAATAGTGGTAATGCTAATAGTCGAAATATGGCTAATAGTGCTAATGGTGGTAGGATTATGAGTAATTTTTTATTCTTGATTTTATTATTTGCTTCTGTTATTTCTACATTAACATGAATAATTTAAATAATTTTAAAATGCAAAAAAATACATATCTTGAAATATGATGATACATAGCAGCACAAGGAGCCTTAGACTAAGTGCTGTGTCTATAAGAGCACACTTGTGTTTCTTTATACTTTCTGACACAGTGAAGCTTCATGTCCACAATCTCCACAGCAGCCCATCTATATAGGTGCTTACATAGGAACTCTTAGTCTTCCAATTCAACTCTGTCTGGAAGAAACAGAAGAATTGGAAGAAAACATGGAGGCGTTGGCATTGTCCCACACTGGGTACCTGAGCTCCAAGGAGAGACTTTTCCTGAATTCCTTACAAAAAATCCTATGTGTCCTTGTTATAGCCTGGTCCACCTTGCTCTGGGAGGGGAGCTTCAAGTTCTTTTATTATTAAAAACAATAAGAGTTTTGCTCATTTGAATAGGCATTTATTTAGTTAGTTTCCAAAGGACCTTATGAGCTATGTTGGGTGATTTCATCTTATTCCTTCCCACATGTTAGGAAAATAAGGTTCAGAGAATTTACATGTCTTTTCCAAGGTGGCAGCATGAGGATTCAAACTCACCTATTTTTATTTCAAACCTGAGGCTCTATTTTATCACATAGCCTTACAAACCTGTCATTGAAGGCCATAGCCTTTAAATAACTAGAAAGAAGAGAAAAGCAAAACACTTTGGATCATAAAATATGATTGATATGAAATTATAAATAATTACTTCACAAAGTATTTTCCAACCTTTATTTTTATTTTGCCATAAGAAATAGCACAAAAGAGAAAAGAAAAGGATTATTTAAATTCCCCAAACAGATTATTTTCTGAACGCTACTTCTTACCCAAGATTTTTTTTTCAATTACTGGTCAAATAAAACTGGAATAAATACACTGTGAAATCAACTGATTTATATGTATTACAGATGGTGTACTAGAAAGAAAACACTAAATTAGAGGAAAATGTATATGATACAGTGCTGCAAAGTGTGCCACTCATCTAATTCATCTAGTATTCTTCAAACATAATGAAAATTATCATATTTTTAAAAGTGATATGGCCCGTATCTTAAAAGTTAAAAGAGGTGAAAATGGTCTAAAATATGTAAAAAAAAGGTTTACAGCTAGATCTTTTATAAAAGCATAATTTGGTGTAATATTTTTCTCATTCTGAATGAGCCTCCTAGTGCATTAACATCTGACCATGCAGCAGTGTCATGCTCTCTGAACATCATTGTCAAAATGTCCAATCAATTTGCTTGTGTTATGAATCATGCCCTGTTCCTATTGGTTTCCTGCACATCAACATTCAGCTAAAGGACTCAAAGTCCATGTTATGTATGTTAATCTAAAATTCCTCTATATACAACCTCTGCAGAAATAACTGAACAGGAGGGCATATCAGTCATGTTTGACACCCAACAGTTGCACTCTCTGGGTCAATGCCAGATGGAGATATTTCTAGTAGTTAATGTAACTTTTCATTACTAATTGGATCTGGCATAAGTTCTTGCAAATAGTCACATTCCTTTTTCTTAGTTGTCAATGCAAGGTTAATAGTTACTACTCTCCAGTCCTCCAGCAATGGGGATTAGTCAAGAACCTGCTGAAATGCTAATCAATTTTATGATATTTCATTTGTCTTCCTCATGTTTACAAAAGTTCATTGACCTACAGACCCATGGTTTTCTGCATACATTTTTTAATGAGTTAAAAATATTTGTTCTCATTAAAATAATATGTTTTTAAAAATCTGAAAAAGAAAAGAAAAAAATCAATGGTCATCACAGTAACACAGCCATTATTTGTGTTTATTGTCTTCTAGTCTTTTTATTAACAAAACTTTACAAATCATTTTGTATTTTAAAAAATGTATCTTAATCTTTTCCCCCCTTTTGGCCCTTTGGTATACATAATTGCAATAATCATAATCCTTGGTTCATGACAACATTCTCATTACTGATTCAAGTATGTGCTTATTTGTAATACTCTAAAGTCCCTCACAAATTCACCACCATCCCCTCAAAAGCTATGAGCTTGACAATAACCTACATCAATCACTATGTCCCCCATTCCTCCCTCTGCCTTTTTCCCACTGAAGGTAGCAATCATTCAAAATTCCATTTTTATCATTCCCTTACTGCATATATTTGAAATACATATATTATATTGCATATATTGTAAATGTATTTCTTATATATACATATATAACTTGTAAATTGCATTTACAGTATATATTTTATTTCTGACTTTATAAAAAGTTTAGTAACCTGCATGTAACCTTTTGGAATCTACTTTTTAAATTTAATAATCTTATAACTAAGACTTCATCATAATATTGTCTATCAATCACTCTATGTCATTCATTATGTCTCTGTATAATAAAACACTGAATATACCACACTTTTCCATCTAGTCTCACTTGGATGGGCATTTGTGTTGCCTTCACAGTAGTCTTTATAACTATCAGTAGTAGTAGTTTCAGTAGTCTCATGATATTCCATCAATTTCTTTAATCAGTTCTCTATTTCTTATTTAGTTGCATCTAAATCTATGCTCTATTGATCAAGGTTGCAGTGAGCACAGTTGTACTATTAGCTTTTCTATACTACAAATATACCTTAGATAACTAGAAATGGAATTATTCGGTCAAAGGATATGAACATAATAGATATTTCCAATTTGCATTCTAAAGGATAACCCCATCAGCAATTGTACAATTACTACATCTCCATATGCACTGCCTTATCCATTTTTTGTTGTTAATACAAGAAATAGTTATGTTTTGCTTTTAGCCCCACTGACTTCAATCAATTTTGACATATTATAGAACTTCAAATCTGGAACCTTCTGATCTAATAACTTTTAATTTAGAGTACAGAAAATTAAGGCATAAGAGTGAAATAATGGTTTATAACCTGGTCCGGAAAGTGTAGTTTGAAATTCTGAATAGAATATATTATCAGTGAGTCTTGTTTATTCTTACTAGAGTGGTTCTCAACAGGCAAATAATGAAGCTGAAGTTCAAAGAAAATGAGCAACTTTTCTAAAATTATGTAGTTAATTTTCTGTCACACTGTATTTTTTCCCAACTGGTCAATATGATTGTTTATGAACCATCATAAATTTTCATGTCATTTTTATTTTGAATTATTTCTTCTCTCAATTCCTATAGGATTTATAATCTTGGCCTTACAGTATAGTACTTGAACATGCATCTGTTGTTCTTGTTGTTTTTCATGAGAAATGGACTTTCCTTGCTGATTCTACTCCCTTGAATTAACCCTCACAATATGGAGCACAGTGCTAAGCCTAGAGTAGTTTGTTAATACAGACATGCTGATCTGACCTGTCAGAACTTATGCTCTTTCCACATTGGAGACACTTCCTTTCCATGCCTCTTAAGTCAAAGTATTATTAATTACATAGTTTTGATATCTCACTTTCAACACACCCTTTTTTATATTCCCTACGTTCAACAATACTAATGCTTAGTAACTGCAATTTGCATCACATTGTGGCATAAGGTGCATTGCTGTGCTTGTATAATTTATATACACTTTTTCATGTCCTACAAATGATCCCATTCTTGGCCAATGGAAATAGGAATAAGGACTTTTTTTTTCAGACTCTCATAAGGCGAGAGTACTTGCCAGGCACTCACAACACACAACCATTTTCTTCTCAGTTACCACAACCACAGACAATTGTTGTTCAGCCTAATTCATCCCTGACAAAGCAAACACATATTTAACACTTGGTCTTGATGACTAAAGCGAGCAATTTTACCCATCTTAACTGCAAGTTCCCACACTTTTTCTCCATGCCTGCAATCTGCATCTGAATTGCCTGATGATTATTCTGCTGGGTTCATTTTGTCCACTCTTATAAACAGTTGCCAATCTTTGTGGCCCTGTGCAAAATTAGACCCCTGGATGGGTCATTCATTGTATGTTCAAATACTGGGCAAGTTTGTAAAGCAAATTCACATTTTCATATGTCATATTCCTCCTGACCTCAACCAGGAACAATTAGCTTTCCCTAGGTTTTATTAAATAAGAGTATGCCCATATAGGACCTAGTCTCCTTTTTCACTTCTTCTGAGAGAGCAATTTCTTGGGCTATAGAAAAATGAATTTCACAGATTCATTAGACAAAAGATTCTCAGCCCCTCTTCATGAATATCTGACGGCAGAACCAAACATTTGGTTAGTAAAACCCATTGCTATATTAAACACATTCTTTTTCTGCAATCTTGACAGTCTGTGCATTTCCAGGAACATGGGTTGATTTTATGTTCACAAAAAAATGGACGATGAACCCTTTAACACACTCTTCTCGATGGTAAGTGTACTCTGCATTATAACACACAGTGCATTTTCTCAAGGACTTTTCTGTATTTTACAAACAAGGACTGAGAGTATTTGATAGATGTGGAATATGACTCACAGCAAGCTGAAATAACCAACCTGAGGTCAAACAGCCAGTCCCCGGTCAATTTTGTTCAGAACCTTGACCTTTTAACTCTGTCTTCTGCTTTACATTACGTAGCATCTTTTTATTTATTTATTTATTTATTTATTTTTCATGAAACTAGGGAAAAAAAGAGCTTTAACAGGTATTTAAGAACGAATTGTTACCTCTTACACATCTTGATATATAAAGCCTTGATTGTCAATGCTGAGCAAGAGAATATCAAGGATAGAAATTCAGTTGTATTGAAACACCATCCACAAACATCACAAGAACTACAGACTGCTTTAAACTGTTAAATCCTGGTACCTGTGAACTTTTTAATCGATGATGTGAGTTAAAATGTGAGTTAATTTTGAAATTAGTTGTTTGGCTCTTAAAACATTTTTCCACTGAAGTTTTGTGTATCTGCTAATTATGTTCTTTGGAAAAGAGTAAAAAATAAAAGGAGCCTATTTAAACCATAATAGATTTAAACAATGGTAATAATAGCACTATTTCAACTACATCTCACATCGTTTCCATTGGAGAAAACATTTCAAGCTCCAGACTTTCACACCAGGACCACTTCAAAAGAACATTGTTTGTGGTAGTAGCAGCAGATTCATAAGGAACAGGCCAAGTGATAGAAAAGCTAGAGATGGAGAAGGTTTCAAAACCAGTATCTTGACTCTATTTCTCCAGGATAAGTGGTATTTTTCTGTCTGCTTAATGGATGCCAGACACCCCCCAGTTTCTCTGAACTGAGAAAGAATGAGAAGTTATTCTACAGCAAGGAGGTCTGAATGTACAGACCTTGTACAGACCTGTCTGAATGTACAGACCTTGTACAGACCTGTGTTGTGTGCAAGAGAGATGTCTCTGCTGGTGGGACAAGACCCTATGTGACACCCAGGAAGAAGGATACTTGAGAAGGGAGGAAACACATGGCAGGTTAAGTCTGGGTAAGGGATACCTTAATCTGTAGAAAACACACCACTCTTGGTCACAGTGAGAAGGAAAAAAAAAATTGAATGATGAGCCATACTCATGGCAGTCCTTTAGTGCTTCAGTTGGAAAATTTGTTTTGATTCTTGGTTTCCACAAAGGAGGATATTAAATTCAGTGACTTCTCAATGTTTTTTCAGCTTTGATGCTATCTTGTGCTGCAAGCACACATAAACAATACAGTCCTAGGGAGGAGGCAAGCAAGAACCTGGCAGGGGCTTGGGTTGGGAAATGAAGGCCTGAGAGGAAAGTGCCCAGGGAACTGGGGCAGAACCCAAGGTGCAGAATGGGACTTGGAACCAAGGTAGAAGCCACACGTGTTCAAAAGTCATGCTTTTTTTTTTTTTTTTTTTGCTGTACACGGGCCTCTCACCGTTGTGGCCTCTCCCGATGCGGAGCACAGGCTCCGGACACACAGGCTCAGCGGCCATGGCTCACGGGCCCAGCCGTTCCGTGGCATGTGGGATCTTCCCGGACCGGGGCACGAACCCGTGTCCCCTGCATCGGCAGGCAGACTCTCAACCACTGTACCACCAGGGAAGCCCAAAAGTCATGCTTTTTAAACTGCTTTCAGGGTAGATTTGTGAGTGTCAGAGTATTGGGCCAGATTACTTTCAACATTTCCTTATCTCTGGTCAGAATTTAGCCTGGACAATATGGGGGAAAGAAGGCATCAGATCATGTTATGTATCAGTAGAAATTTCCAAACTAGTCATAACCTTCTAATTTTTCCTTGGATCAACACCCTTTTGGTTTTGATTTTCCTCTTTCCTCCCACCACACTGAAGATTACTACCATTGGAAGTCATTATTTCTGATGAAAACAAGTCATGGTCCTTGGATGTGATGGGGAGAGGATAAGGTTGAGACTTAATGGTCACACTGGGAGAAGAGGAGAAAGTATACAGTGACTGAGACCAGGCAGAACCTTAAAAAATATGTTGAATATCTAATTGTTTTAAGCCAAATATAGTATTAGATTACATGGAGTTAACATTAAATTTATTTAAATGAAGATGCATACTATATATATCCAAAGGATTATAAATAGCTAGTATAGTAATTATTAATAATGATTTGCCTTTCTTATCCATGGCCTTGAAATATATAACTATATTGACATATTATGCCATGAATTATTCTGATGGTTCCCCTTAGTTCATGTTGACTTTGAAGACAGGGCTTTAGAAAATATTTTGAACACCTCTAAGATAAGCAAGGCAGTTATTTATGGGAATTTACTACTATGTTCTACCTGTAATATTCTTTAGTAGGTAGAGGATTGTATACCAAGTAAAATCATGATTTTAGAGCTTTAAATAAAGACATAACTTGTTGCTAAACAATTGGTAAGAATAATCATATTATATTATACAGAAACAGAAGAAATCTCTGAATATGGAAAATCATTTAAATCTAGATATACATTTTCTTTTAGAATTTAAATATTTGATGAGAAGTTTTGTTTCCCTTTATGTGTCTGAGACGCCTCCATGACACACTCATGGACAGTGATACTCATGTTCTAGGTGGCTGAGCTTCATATTTAAAAGAAAAAGACCAAGTTTTAATAACAGGTTAAAGTAGATCACAGTTTCACTAACATCTGAAATGAAACTATAGACTTTCAGTGTAGCAATGACCTCTGCCATATATGAGTAGGAAAGACATTCAACAGGAATGAAAGTCCTTTTTCTTCTAAGTTAGTTGTTAGAAATTTCAACTCCTAGTGAATTTGATGAGAACCGTAATATTAAAGAGAGATTTGGAATAGAAGATAGAAATATGAAACTAAATTATAAAATGGAGTTCAATTATAAAATGGGTATTTAGGGGCTTCCCAGGTGGCGCAGTGGTTAAGAATCCGCCTGCCAATGCAGGGGACTCGGGTTCGAGCCCTGGTCTGGGAAGATCCCAAATGCCATGGAGCAACTAAGCCTGTGCACCACAACTACTGAGCCTGCGCTCTAGAGACCACAGCCACAACTACTGAAGCCCACGCTCCTAGAGCCTGTGCTCCGCAACAAGAGAAGCCACCGCAATGAGAAGCCCACGCACCGCAACAAACAGTAACCCCCGCTCACCACAACTAGAGAAACCTCGCGCTCGGCAACGAAGACACAATGCAGCCATAAACAAACAAACAAACAAACAAACAAACAAATAAAATGAGGTATTTAAACACGGCAAATTTAAGAGCAAGGAGTCTTAAAAATGTTGTAATAAGTTAGATCTGAATTTTCAGTGCAGTGTGAGAATCAAAGTACAAATCATATAATTTGGGTATTGGATCTACAAGAAGGAGAAAATTAAACTAATATTTATTAAAAACCTAAAATAAACCTGGTGCTATTAGGTTCTTACATGTTTATTAGTTTATTTTAATTCTCACAAATCAATATTAATATTGAGAATATGGCAGACAAGAAAACTGAGTTTCTAAGAAATCAAGAAAATGTGTCTAAAATGATACACTTTGTTCTGATTGCTTGAAGCAGTGCTCCAAATCTGTGGTACACACAGGACAATCCGAAATTGGTCATGTGTTATTTTAGACATCTCACTACTTGAAATATCTGAAGAAGTTCAGAGTTTGCAAAAATGAAATTTCCATCCATTAAACAGGCTTTTTAGTCAAAATAAGTGCCATGTTTTGCCATTTGATCTTGGGTGAGTTGGTCCTCCTTATGCATAAGAAAGATACTATACCTCAGTTACCTCATCTATAAAACAGGTTCTACGTAACAATAGAACCCTCCCGCAGGGTTGTTATGAGAGTGAAATGACATAAAGTGTGTTAGGTGCCTTGAAAAGGGGTTGAAAAATAGGGAATGCTTAATAAAATATTGTCATTACTATTTTGGTTATCTTTCAGGTATTTCATTGGTTTAAATAATCTTTTTCAGATTATAGAAAAAAGGAGAGATGTTTAAATAAAGCACTCATGCTACTTGCTCTTCTAAAAGTTAAACCTCTTAAAAGTTAGGACTGTTGCCAAAGTGTTGTCATTAGTAGTGATCTATAAAGGGAGCTCAATCATTCTATTTCAGATCCTTGCTTAACCCAGATAACAAAGATGTTGGAAAGATTTCAAGTAAAATTAAATAGCAGATTATGAAGTATTGTGTCAACACATTGCATATATTGAAGATTGAAAAATGATCCAGTAATTATGTCACATTTACCTGATACTGTTAAATAGATTTTGAACACTTAAAAATTATTTTGCACTATTTTTTACTTTAACTTCCTTAATGCCTAAGCTGGATACATATGGCAGTGTAGCACTTACAGGGAAACAGTTACTTTTCACTTTTTTTTGTGAAAGTACTTTGAAAAGTTGAAGGTAATATATGGGCGTAAGAAAGTGACAAACAAGGCAGCAATGGGCTTTCCCATACGGTAAATTCTGAACACTATAAACCTGGAGACATATGATAGTAAATATGTGACACTGACTTCTGGTGTCTGATTGAAAAGTAGAAAGCTTCAAATAAGATTATCTGTGTATTCCTAGAATATCCTTACAAGCAAGGATATCTTAAAATAAAGGAGAAAAACAAGACATGAATAAATCCTGATCTGCCTGCTCATAGAGCAGAGATACCAGGGGAGAGCCTATTGGCTCTCATTCTTTGGCTTTTCTCTTGATTTCAAGTACTTGTTTTCAGTCATGTTCATAAAAAGGAAGGGCAGATAGGAGAGTTGAAGTAGATTGGTCAGAGTATCCAGAGGTATTTTTTTGTGTGTATTTTCTTTAAGTGAGGCAAAATTTGTGGTATATATTAACGTTTAAAATTTTAAAGTCATGTTTTTTGCCTTTCATTCAACCAAAAGCTGTTAGTCTCACATTATGAGGATAATTTAATAGAAGCAATGGCTTGGAAGAGGAAGGAATTTTAAATAAAAGAAATGAATTTCTCTTCTGCTCTCATGGAGTGAGGTAGAAGAGAGGCATGAATGTGAGACAAATGGTTCAGATCTGATTAAGTACACCTTTAGACAATATGTGTTATTAAAAAAACATTTGGAAATACTGAAGTTTTAGTTCTTAGATATGGTTACAAAGCCAATGTTTATTGTAACTAATGATTTAAACATTTCTGAAAAACATTCTTAGCAATCATAAGAATCTAAGTGATGAAACTTAGACTGAGTAGCTAGATGTTTTTAGCTACTTTTTCCATGAAAAAGATAATCAACATTAAAGAAATAACAAAAACAATAAAATGTAAGTCTCTGTCATCACAGTTCTGCATTAGAAGCAAACAGCTTTGCTTCTCTTAGAGATGTTATTACAAACTACCTACCTCCAGACAGCTACTCACTTGCTCTTCACATGAGATGAAAAAGGCTCCATAATCCAAAAAGTTCATAAAGGAAACATGTAAAATTTGTAGATCATTTTAACATCATCCTTTTCACAATGTTTTATTGTTTAATAAGGATAAGTCGTCTCCCTTATTTCGTGGAAGAAATTTTCACGTGCTTATTACAGCTCAGCTGAGAGGTGCAGACACTGCCTCATATTTAGTCTTTTATTACATGAATAAGATGTGTTGCATCCTTCACAACAACCGAGTGAATTCCATTTCACCTTTCCTCCACCCCCAGTGCTGTTTGCATCAATTATTAGGGTTGAAATATGATGTCTTGGTGGCATTCTCAAAGTGAGAAAAGGGCTTGACCTTGTCAATCTGGTCACAATTAAAGGGTGCAGTGTGACCTTGGAGCAGAGTTTAGAAAAGTTGGGCAGACTTACAACAAAATAAAAAAAAATATTGCTAGTGTATTTATAAAACTGTAATAGTGGCAATTTTGTTGGATATACAACTAGAAATAGTCCATTGAAACAAGAGTCTAGGGCTACAAAATTTCATTTTGAAATTCATCCCAAATAATTCAGTGTAACCACCGAGAGGAACATAGCATCAGTACATGTTTTATTTACAGTTTAAAATATCTTTTTAACACTATTTTATTTTGGTGCAGAGGTTCTCAGTTATGTACTTTTTCCAATAGTTTCTCACATGGTGAGTTAGTGAGCTGTCCCCATTGCATTTGGAGATTCCCTTCAGTGCCCCAGGCTCGGCTCCCCTATCTGGCATTAGAATTCCCCATATTTTTTCATTCCTTCCAGTTGTATAGCATTATGTATGGATGTTCTTTTTTTTTTTTTTTTTTTTTTTTTTTTTTTTTTGCGGTACGCGGGCCTCTCACTGTTGTGGCCTCTCCCGTCGCAGAGCATAGGCTCCGGACACGCAGGCTCAGCGGCCATGGCTCACGGGCCCAGCCGCTCCGCGGTATGTGGGATCTTCCCGGACGGGGGCACGAACGTGTGTCCCCTGCATTGGCAGGCGGACTCTCAACCACTGCGCCACCAGGGAAGCCCTGGATGTTCTTTTAAATAAATTGAACTCGTGGAGTTTTTCCTTGTTCTTAGACTGAAAGTAAACATCTAAATGTTTAATAGTTAGCGTCTCATCAAGGTGTATGTCTATTTTTTCCCATATTGGAAGTCACCAATTAAAACTTTTACTTTGGAAGAAAGAATGTATTCATTCAATCAAAATTTAATGTTTCTACCATGCACCAGGAACTATTCTAGGCACTGGAGATAGATCTGTGAACCAAATTGAAATCTCTGTTGTCATACAACTTATATTTTGTTGTAATGATGAATAACAAAAAATAATAAAGAAAATAAAGTAAAATTAAAAGTATGTAAGGTGGTTGATAAGTGTTATAGAGAAAATGAATCAGGGCAAGGAGACAGAGAGCACTGGAGAAGGGGAGTTGGTATGGGGAGAGTCAGGGTAGGTCTTGCTGCAAAGGTCACATTTGAGTCAATTTCCAAAAGAGATGAGCAAGGGAACCATCAGAATATCTTGGGAGGAGCATTCCAAGCACAGGAAAAAGCAGATGGGAGCCTGCCTGTCTAGGTGAAAGTGTCAGTGTGACTAGAACTGGGGGATGGCAGGAAGAATCAAGGTCTTAGCAGGAAAAGTGCGAGTGTTGGGGGCAGGGAGTTGAGGGCGGCAGATTGTTTAGTGCTTTGTAGGCCATTCTAAGGATATTAGTCTTTCTCCAGGTGGGCTGAAAGCCACTGGAACATAATCTAAGGAAATTTTAGTCTTTCCTCTAACAATGATTATGTTCTGAGAAATTAAGGAACTATAATTTGTTTATTTTTATAAGTATACTAAAACTTTCTAGCTGGTCACTTTATGTAGTATATATGCATGTATGAATTTTAAAATAGATCCCTTTATGTCAAATCTGTCAGGCTTCAAAAAAATTATTTTTGTTTCTGGAAGCCGGAAGTTGAATTAGCCAATTTCACTGAGCCAACGGCATTTTGCTAGCAATCAAGAAACTTAACATGAAGCAGGGTTGGAGTGCTATCTACTTGAGATGCTATGCACATTAAAGAGATTGAACTAGTCATCGGGCTCAATGAAAACTTTCTAAATTATAGCAGGAACTACATAAATTCTAGTAAAATGTAAACAAAAATACTTGTGAAAACAATTTAATATGAAAATTTTGTTTTCACCAGTAAAAATTTCTAGAGTCTTTATAATACTTGTCAGCAGTTATTTATTGCTTACTAAGTTTAGACACTGAATAAACTCTTTAACTGTGTTATCTTAATCAGACAACTATCATTATTATTACCTAATAACATATTATTGCCATTATATACTAATATCATCACTCCTAGTAGTAGTAGTAGTAGTAGCAGCAGCAGCAGTAGTTGTAGCAGCAGTAGTGGCATCCCTGTTTTAAAGGAGTGAAAAATCAAACTTAAAATCAGAGAGGTCAAGTAACTTTTATGCAGGAGCCAGCACTGGTTTCCAGACCCAGTTTACCTGACTGTAGGGTTCACGTACTATGGAAAACTGCCTCTGCTTTATAAAGATAACGGTGGTAAACTTAGAAATCAACTTGCAAAGCTATTTCCTGTGGAAATATTTACTGCTATGATTATAATGTACTCCTCATGTGTGAATGGCACGTAGTAGGAGCCTATAAAATGCTACTTCCCTCACCATTTTCCCTCATAATTTGAAAAACATTTCCTACTTTAAAAAGAGGAATAGAGGACTGCACATGGAGCCTGTTTAAAGAATGCACTTCATTTTTGGTAAACATATTTACAGTACTGGGTATCATTTCATAGGGAAATACTCTCGTCCTGTTGATGCTTATGGTAATTCTCGCCCCAACAGCAGTGAAGACTGTACACACATAACAGTAATTTTAGCGCAGGAATATATCAATCACAAATTGTACATATAATTTTGGAAGACAAAGTGTGCTATACAGTGTCTCCAAGGAATGTGTTTGTTCTGAAAGGAAATTAAGTGCAGCTCTACAACAAACGTTCCTGAATCACCAATGTGCTCCACCTTGCACTCACACTCCATGCAAAAGTGGACTTTGACCTGTATAAATTTGACAGCTCTGAACCATTTGGAATCTTGACCCCTATTCCAAAAGGTCTCTCTTTTATACAACTAAACCTAGACTCTCATTTTATTAGTACAACTACTCTCAGCTTCCATCCCCCAATTTTAACTTGGGATCATGTCAGGTCAGGGTATTAAACCCCCCTCCCCCAATTACCCTATTCAAACACTGAAAGGTACGTAAATTGTAACCTATGTCTAATACCATCCTCAGAGTCCATGTCACGGGACTAACTTATGAGATCCTTTTGGCTTCTCCACTAAAACTAAATCTTCTTGGTTAATATCCAAGACATAGTCGTCTTTTATCAAATTCTGCTCTCATCTCTTATCAAATTCTGCTCTAGAGAATGTAGTGATACAAATGTCGACAACAGTAAATACATCTCCAACTCCAGTAAAACAGTAACTTTAATTAAATATTAATTTGTTGCCTATAATACTCTACAGTGTTTAAAGAGAATTCAAATATATTAACTCACTCTTCACAGTAGCCCAGGGTAATAGATAGAATAGAAATTGTACTCACATTTTACACATAAGGAAACTAAGACTCTAAGACTGTAAGCATCCTGTCTCAGCTTAGACACCTGGAAAGAGTTCAATACGGTTTCAGGTTGAGGACTTCTGACTCTTATTCCAGAGCTCTTCTCACCACACCGTTAAATCTAAGTGGAAAAGTTGAAGTGAGATCACTCATAAATTTATGGATAAAATATAAGTACAATATTTTCTTTGGGGCCACATATACAAAGAAACCTTGGAATCGTTCTTTATACGGCAATACAATTTTTCCTTCAACTGTCAAAGTTTCGTTCTGCTGAGAGTACATTCTGCAATTTTTCTGGAAGAAGATTTTTTCAGGATATCAAAAAACTTTAAAATTATGAATAATAAAGGGAAACTTGCCCAACCAGCTATTAAACAATAGTGCAAAATTAACAATAATTTTTAAAATATGGTACTGGTACAAGATTAGCATGGAACAGTTCAAAAATAAACCCAATTCTATTAAAGGACTTCTGATGTTCCAAAGGAAATAGAGGTGGAAGAGTTAAATTATTCAAAAATTGGTGTTAGAAAAATCATTCTTCTTTTTAATCTATCTCACGACAGAGAATGAAATATATTCCAAATGACTTAAAGAATTAAATGCAAATAAAGTATGCAGTACTTAACAAATTGAGGTTGCTGAGTATGGTTGTACAAGCTGTATGCTGCACAGCCCAGGGGTTAAATTCATGTGAACAACAATGTGAATGGCACACCCTCTTGGGTGAGAAATGTTAGCACCTTGTAACTAACTTTTAGTTGGGGAAGGATTTTTTAAATGAGAAAGCAATATAAAAACCACATAAAAATAGACTGATAGAAATGACCACATAAACACATTTTAGTACATCAAACATCATCAAATTAAAAAGTAAATAAGAACTGGTAAAAACATTTGCAACAAGTATGGCAATCTCATAGGATTTATGTATTAAATACATATAAAAACATAATGACATCAAATTTAACTTTACAACACCCAAACCCCAACACCTCCATTCATTACTTTTTTTTTTAAACATCTTTATTGCCCATTCATTACTTGTATAAGTTAGGGTAATGCTAAAAGGTATAACAAAAAGACCCCAAAATATAAAATGGCTCAAACATAGTATAAACAAGCATTCTTAACCTTTCTGTACTAGGGCCATGTTAGCAGTCTGGTGAAGCCTAGGACCTTTTCTCAGAATATTGTTTTTAAATACATAAAATAAAATTTAAAAGATTTCAAAAGAAACCAAGTATATTGAAATGTAGCTATAAAATATTAAAATAACTTGTGATATGATAATAAAAATGCTTCTTTATTAAAACATTAAATAACAAAATAGAGCAGCAGGTTTAATTACTACTGTAATTTCGGGGTCTGTTTGATTATGCCACAGGAGTTAGATTTTTATTAAGTGCAGCCAAACACAATTCTATCTGATGCAGCTGGTCAGTGGCAAAATCAGACTTAAGCCCAGATCTATTTGACTCAAAGACCTCTTAGGTACAATTATATACTAATTTTGTGCTTGTTCTTTCACATTAACTTTGAAAAGCAGGGTGCTTAAATTATATATGTAGTGTGATCTTAACTATATTAATATGCATAGAAAGAATACTGGTAGAGGAGATAAAAATTTTGATAATGGTTCTCTCTGGGTGGCAGGATTATAAGGGTTAATTTTTAAAATAACTTTATAAGAGGATTTTATTATTATAAATGTAATACATGCTTATGGTGGATAATTTGCAATTTAAAGGACAGAGAAAAGGAAAAAATAAAATGTACTACCTTACAATTTTCCCTACATTTATATTTTCAAATTGTATGTACTATTTTGTATCCTGCTGTTTTTACTTACTATTATAAGCATTTCTCATTGCTATTAAATATTTTAGAAATACCATGTTAATGGCTGCCTATTATTCTAGATGTGGATGAATATAAATTGTCAAAACATTTTTCAGTTCTTGAAAATTTTAATTAGCTTACAATTTTCAATATTAGAAATAATGCTATGAGAACACTTACGTTTGTAAATCTTGGTCTGTTTACTGATAGTTTCCTTGACATAAATTCTCAGAAGTCTGACTTCTGAGAATCTATGTCGTTGCTATTGTCATGAACTTTGAAGTAAGTTCTTCAGAAATATTGCAAAAATACTTGTACCAGGTGTGTATGATGGTGTTCCATCATGTAGAGGCCTGGAGGTGCCGTCACGCCTTTATTCACCTCCAGCTGATTGCTTTCAAGCAACTGGTTAAGTGGATTTCCAGAGTATATTATTTTATATTAGTTAAAATATCCCTTGCAAAATGGTGAGGAAATTACTGATTGAACAAAAAATACTTATAATTTGTACACAGGAAAATGGCAGAGCTGAAATTTCTACTACTTCAAGTAGGAGTTCTTTGTCAGCCATATTATAAGGTAATTCAAAGATAATAGAATCAGATGAAGCAAGGAGGGGTTAAAAATAGACACTCAAAAGATGAGTACTGAAGTAAAAATTTACCTCCATTGTCATTAACAGCTAACCTTTCCCTAAATGTACATTTTTGCTCGAAATAACCAATGATAGTGAAAGATATATATGAATATAAATAAATAAATATTTCTACATCGAGCTTATATTTTTGAAATTTTGTAATTAATGAGGTGCATGATAAAAAGCACAGGGAGCAGTCTTTTTTTTTTTTTTTTTCTTTTTGCAGTCTTTTTAATTAAGTAATTTATATTACTGGTTCTATTTCTCAGATAGTAATTCCTTTAATAAAAATAAAAATCTTCCAATGCCCTCAAAATAATTACTTTCCACAATACATGTTCAATCCATATGTGTTAAAGTGAGCTGACATTTAATGTGGCCAGCATAGACAATATATATTTCCATTTACCTACGTTATTGACAACCATTTTTTTCTTATTGTACTTCAGTTACATAGAATTGGATTAATCATAACCTGTAGTTCATAATGTGCTCTCATTGTTAGTCTATGCGTGTTTTATATTAGTTATTATTTAACTAGTTATTTTAAATAGTTTGATAAACACTTATGAGCCTACCATCCAAAACAAAAGCTTGAAACTTGACAATAATCTTGTATCTGGTTTTGTCCAACAACCCATTCCTTTGTTACCAGATGGCTTCATTTTCATGAGGGTATCAATATTTTTTAATACTTTGTTTCATAAGCAACATCTCCATGTTTTCCAAAATTTTGAAAACCATTTTCTAATCTTCATATTAGTTTTCAAATGAATATTTTGATTGCTTCAAATTGAAATGGTAAAGTATTTTTCAGTTCTAGAACCTAATCTAATGTCATATTCGAAATTCAGCTCAAGTAAACAGTTATGAAAATGTTGAACAGGTTTTTGTGGCTTTGTAATGCAAACATATCTAAATGATATGTCCTTTCAGATCTAGCAAATATAGATTTGCCATGAATCCTCTCATTGGATCTAAAGCAGTAAAAGTCAAAAAGGGCTTATAACAACAATAGGCTTGTTCTAATTAAGTTCAGTAAATATGTATTGAGCACCTACCAAGAGGGGGGTATAGAGCTTGGCATTGGTAATGGTAATGGTGATGACTCAAAATGACTAGGATAATGGTTTCTCCCCAAGGAGTTTAAATTCTCAGAGAGAGCCTAGAAACAGAACCATACACAGGGAAACTCACCATGTGAGAGGGGTAGCAGATTACGTCAGTGTGAAAAGGTGGGTTATTCAATACGTGATGTTGGGATAACTGCTTGATAATTATTATTAAATAATAATTGGGCTTATTACTTAATAATAAAAATTGGGATAATTTTATATGTAAAAAATAAAATTGCATCTGTATCTCACACCAATTAAAAAAATTCTAATACAGGAGAGACATGTCACCAAAAAAAAAAAAAATGTGATTCAAGACAAAATAACACAAATTCTAAATATCAAGTAAAAACCAAGTTGAGGAAAGCAATTACAATTCTGAATTGGGGATGGTGCTAAAGTTCAAGGAAAATGTAACATTTGAGCTGGGTTTCAAGGCTGAGTGTGATTAAAATAGAACTAAGAGACAGAGGTAGAAATATGGGAAGAATTGTTCCAAAAGGTTATTTTCAAGCAAGGTGACCAGTTCATCCTGGTTTGCTTGGTACTTTCCTGTGAGCACTGAAAGTCCCAAGTCATGGGAAAAAGACAAATAAGGACAGCTGGTCACCCTGAGAACAAAGCCATACCTTCCCTACCACTCCTCCCAATTTCCTAAGCAAAGAAACACACATAGTCCAGTAAACCCAGGTGTCAGCTTTAGGAAACAACTCAGCATCCTTGCCCCTACCACTTTCTCTGAGAAGGGAGGTTTAGGATCTCAAAGTTGCTTGTGCTTCTGTTACCCATAGCAACACTTCTCTTTAGGTCTACTCAGACCCCAAACTCCTCCACTGGTGAGAAGTCAAATGCTAGCCTTTGTCTGATGAGCACCTTCCATTCTCCCAGCTCTCTCACTACCCTATTCCTGCTGAGCCTCCTGATTATTCTTATCAACACTTTTGGTCCCTCCACACACTCCTAATTCTCCTAATCCATCACCAGCCTGGTTCTTGTTTATCGAGCCTATCCACATACTAATATAACATCCTTGTTGAGATAAAGCACTTTGGAGTCAGACATCCATCTCTGCCTTTTATTTTGTATCCATCTTGCCTCTTTCTATCCATAGGAACTTAAGCAACAGAGTTAACGTCTCTGAACCTGTTTTCTCAGCTAGAAAATAGGAGATAATATTGCCTCCTATTCCATAGGGTCTTTGTGGGAATAAATGATATCACTCAATGAAATATAGTTTTAAAAAAAGGGGCAAGTTTCAGAATTGTATGTACAGTATGATTATACTTTTGTGTGTATAAAGTGTGTTTTGTGTATGAATGTTTATAGATGCAATTAAAAGAAGAAGAAAACCAAACTCAAAAATGATAAGCTTTCAGAAGGGATATGAAAAAGGGGGGAAATGTTAAATAAGTGATCCCCACACTCTATTTTTGAATTTTGTGAATATTATACAATGAGCTTAGGTTATTTAGGAATTAAAGTATAAATGAAGTCAGTACAAAAATGAACAAACATAAAGGTTTCACAGGGGAGTTGACACTTAAGTGAGTCTCCATGTGTGGGAGATAAGAAAGGGAAAGATTTTCCAGCAAAAAGAGTAATGTGAGCCATGGAGTAGATAGAGCAATGCTGCCAGGACCCTGCAGAGGACCTGAATGATGAGGGGCAGGGTGCAGTGCGAGCAACGTGAGGGGGAGGGTCATGAGAAATTAGACTGTAGAGATGGCCAGGGCTAGATCTGAGTGCCATTTGGATGTCATACTGTGGAATTTGAACTTTATCTTCAGAGTACTGAGAAAGCATTGAGAGGTAATAAGAATGGGAAAAAATGATAGAAGCTGAATTTTGGAAAGGTTCTGTGTTGCAAATTAAAGGTTTGGGCAAGACTATAGATTTGAAAGGGAAATCAGAAACTTTTTCAATATTCACAGAAAGATAATGAAGGCCTTGATTTATCAGCTGAGCTCAAATAATGTCTTTTTAATGCTGTGACTAATATTAATAGCTAGCATTTATTGAGGTATTTGTTTATAGTTAATCTTTATTTAGTCAAGCTTAACCTGAGTAGGAATTATAAATGGATATCTCATTTATTTCTTACAACTCTATAAGGTATAACTTTATTAATATTTCTAATATATAAATCAGGAAACAGAGACTCAGAGGGGTTAAGATACTTGCCCAAGCACACCTAGCGGATAAATGGTGTGGCCAGAATCTGAATCCATATAGCTTGTTTCCCTGGCTACACCTTCAAATGGTATCTCATAAAGCCTACCCTTGGGGTGTTTTCAATGTCAAAGAAGTATTGTATTCGACAGAGTTAAACAGCAAGGAAGACTTTATTTAAGACTTTTGCAATGGGGGGAGAGACTGAACTCAACTCCACTCAAACAGAGTGGAGGATTTTTAAGTGCTGGAGTAAGCTAGTAAAAAAGGTACTGAAGGATGTTAGGCAGAAGGTTGGTCAATGTGATTGGGCCTTCTGTATTTGTTAATTGTTGCTTATGCAAGTTAGGCTCCTACCTTCCTATCAAGATTGGGAGACAGAGGCACTATGTCCCTTGATACTTACTAAAAAGGATGGCTCCCAGATCCTTGAGGAAGACATTCCTGGGCTGTAAAATTAGCAAGAGTCTAGGAGAATATTTATATCACAAAGAGGCAGAGAAAGAATTTATAATTGCAAACACTTGCCTAAAGTGTAGTCAAGCTGAGGGGAACATTAAGATCTTCTTGATCATCAGTTATGCTGGAATATGGGATGCAGTGAAATGTGGAGTGTTAGCCTTAATTCTCCTGAGGAACTCCACAGGAATGGCATGTAAGTCACTGATACACATACTCCATTTAAAATTATATTATATACATGTGTTATGTTAAAAGTTAACACACCGATATACATTGTACAATGTAATCCACATCATCAAAGTAAAATTTTCTATTTTATAGACATTTTAAAACAGCAGATAGTAATGAACCAGATCATTTAATGTTATTCACTAAGAAAGCAGTTAATATTTTTTAGTATTTATTATATGCCAGATATTGAGCTAAATTCTTTCTCCTACAGTAAATACTTTCTCATATATGTATTCCTAAGAACAATCTTGGGAGGTAGGTACAACAATTATCTCCATTTTATGGATGAGGAAACAGGTTCTTAGAAGGTCACACAATTTATAAATTGTCTGAGCCCTAAGTAGGACTGGCTACCTAATTTGTGAGACCCAGTGCAAAATGAAAGTGTGGGACCCCTTGTTCAAAAATTAGTGAGCATCATAAGGTGACAACAGAACATTAAACCAAATGAAGGGCCCCTCTAGGAGCAGGGTGTTGTGTGACTGCACAGGTCTTATGCCTATGAAACTAGCCCTGCCCTTAAGTTACTGCTTTCAACCTTTAGGCTATATTCCATCTCTCCCGAGTAAGTTACTCAATGTCAAGGTTCCTTGGGGTAGCCAGAGTTCATATGTAGTTACCAGTTGATCTTTTTTAATGCCTGGAGGAAAGAAACTTTCTCACAGTCAGGATTTGGATATTTAATCTCACCTGTATCACACAGCTCCTCAGTGGGATATCAAAGTATTAGAAGACTTAAGACTCTCTACTGATTCTCTGTCTGAAAATAGTAAATGCCGGGAACAAAGGAGGTTCTTAACAGTACAAAGGGGAACTACAGCTAACTACTAGCCTATATACTATGGCTCCTTCCACAATATATTCTAACAGCAAGTGTTAAGCTTTCTGATTAGACCTAAACTTGGATGACATCGTGCAATATTTAGATGACAAAGAATATTAGTAATACAAACAAAAGAGGGTTTTTTTCATCATTAAAGTAAAAAGAAAGATATATGGTAGTACTGAGACTGCTACTGGAAGAAGGGTATATTAGTACTGAATAAAAAAATGTGTTCATGCTGAAGCACAGCATGGTTGAGGAACATTAAATGAAGATATTTTCCAGAGTACAATTGCATTATTCCTGGAGTTGAGTACTATCCAAAGTGACTATTATTCTCACTACATGATGCATTATTGGGGCTTAGGTAACATTTTATTGTAAACGACAATGACAGATGGTAGTAGATTCAGATTTTGTTATAAAAGAGGTTAGTTTTCATTGTGAAAGTCCATTTTGTTTTTGATAGAGATGGAACAGAAAAGAAGCTAAACATAGACCAAAGTTGATATCCAATGTGAATAGAGGTAAAGGTATACATATGAAGTTCTTTTTTTAAAATTTGTGTGTCTCTAAGATCAGTTCCTTGAAACACTCATGTGAATTCTATAATTAAAATTTTGTTATTGGGATAGACAAGAGGTGTTATCAGGGTGACACATATTCACTGACTGCTTTTTGGCATTTTGTGTCATTTTTTAAAAAGTGGTTTGTCTTCCCATCTGAATGTATTAACAAAATGTTAAGTAAATTTCTTAAATGTCATTACAACCTAGGCTTAAATATAAATATTTTTCTTCAAAAACATGCAACTCCTTTATATACTATAGTTTTAAAATAATTTTATTAAGATATAATTGATATATAATAAACTGCACATACTTGAAGTGTAGAATTTGTTTTGAAATTCATATTTACCCATGAGAATATCACCAAAACCAAGGCAGTAAACATATCTATTACTCCTCAGAATTTCCCCTGCTCCTCAGTAATCTCTCATTTCCCCATGCCCAATCCACTCCTACCTTATTCTCCAGACAATCATTGATCTGCTTTCTGTCACTAGAGATTTGTTTGCAATTTTTAAAGAATTTTATATAAATGGAATCATACAATATATACTCCTTTTGATAAGCATAATAGTTTTGAGATTCATCCACATTGTAGCATGAATCAATAATTTGTTCCTTTTAATTGCTGAATAGTATTCTACTGTATGGGTGTATCACATTTGTTTATCTGTTCACCTGTGGATGGACATTTGTGTTGTTTCCAGTTTGGGGCTATTACAAATGAAACTGCTGTGAACATATGCATATAAATCTTTGATGAACAGCTATATTTGTTTTTCTTGAGTAAATGCTTAGTATGGAATGAATGAATCCATTTATAGATGTGTATTTAAAATGTTAAGAAACTACCAAACTATTTACCAGAGTGGGTGAACCATTTTATATTCCAGACAGTAGTGTAAGAGAGTTACAGCTTCCACACACTTGCCAACACTTGTAGTAAATGCAGTCTATATCTCATGTAAAAGCAAGAATCTTAGTATTCATATCAGATAATATTTATTGATAATAAAAATATAAATCACAATTCAGTTTTAAGAGGTTAGAGGACAAAGGCAAATATCTATATTTCAAAGGCATCTTGAGAAATCTGTCAGCCTTCTGTCAGTTAATTTTCCTTGTCATAATTAGTAGCCAGAATAAAAATGATCACCACAAATTTTAAATAGACATTATTATAGTGATACCTACTATTTAGTTATGAATATAGAAGTTACAAATAAGTCCATTAGAACTATAGGTGAAGGTCCAAAAGGAAACAAATTAGAGAAAGTACAACTTCTCAGAAAACAGGAATATAACTGGTGTGGTTCTAATGCATCAGCTGAGTAAGAAGTATCTATGTGATAAGGACATTGTGGTTAGGTTAGGGTAGCATTTTTTTGTCTCTTAAATGTATTTGTATTGGACTCAAAATAATCTAGTAACTAGCCAGACCAGTGAGACCAACAATTTTGGTTTAGTTTCTATCAAAGGACAGAGTGTGCTTTGTCAAGGTATAAAGTAGACATAAGATCTAATTTCAAAACTTATAGTAAGTAAGAGTCATAAAATATCTGGTGTATTTTACTCTTACTGGTTGATCTGAAAAACACATAGATCAACTCACAAGTAGAGCCCTGTGGATGGTATTCACAATCCAAGTGTTTCAGCCCTTACAAAGCAACTGAAGACGAACAGTGATTAGTCAGGTGTCTCTACACAGTGGTGAAGGGGTTACAGCCATCTTTCCTCATCTTCTCTGAGTGCTGTTAGCAATGATATATACCTACCTAAACTCCCTTTTTATAAGTTGAATTGAATGATGAAATTCAATTCCTAATTTATTTCATCATGATTATAGATTATAATCATAGACTCCTATGATCTTACTTCTTTTTACAGAGCTGAAATTTACCTCCTAACCATTTCTTTCAAACTAATGGAAGGTTCCCTACTGCTAAAGAAGAGACTTACTGAGAGGAGGTGTAAATATGAAAAGAATATGAGTTTGAATCATAGTCCCACCACTTACTTCACTTTTCAAGTCCTAGATAGTATTACCTTCTTGAACCTCTGTTTCTTTATCTTATGAAATGGATATAGTAACAACCACATTGTAGAGTTGTCTGAATGCTAAATAAAATTATTATAATGCACAGTCTCTAATTACTAACCACTAGTTCTAACTATAAGTTACCTTTTTCACCTCAGTGAACCTGATAGCCTAGCTTAAGTTAGAAAGATCAGGCTTTGTCTTGGCAAAAACTATTATTGCTGATGCTATTTGATCATGCTTCATTTTTAGAAGTTTCCTACACTGAGATTTTTAGTGAGAATTGAGTGTTAAAATTTGAGTGCTTCCAAATAATCTCATTAGTTCATCTTTAGTCTTTAATTTCTAAAACTGCACAGAATCCCTAAGTAAGAGCTATCATGTAAAAAAAAAAACACCCAGGAATTTTACATATTGGTCTGTTAAGTAAGTATTTTTACCCTTCTTTTGGCTACAGAAGTCTAGCCACAATTGTTTCAGTGTCAATCATCTATCTATCTATCTATCACTAACTGATTCACCTCTCACTGTGATCACAAATCAACCATATTCCAAATAGATCTTCCTAGTGGAATCAATAATAAATACCATTAAATACTAGTCTTGTTGACTATAGAAGAAGACTGGGATAAACCCATCAAACCCAATGAGAAAATTAGTGATGTGTGTTTATCTGTCTGGTGCAATAGTGCCTGTGTGTGAAATACCTAAACTCTCATTGCATGCCTACCGTCAGAATCTATTGACAACACACTTAATCACTGAATTCTCTACATTTGGGAAGCTTCACTCATTTTCTCTGGTATTTTTTTTTTTAATATATCTCACTCCTGCCTTTCAAGCCATCCACAAAGCTGTCAATTTTCTGATATGCTCTTCTTTCTCTGAATGTCTACATTCCTGATGGTACCCAATAACTAAAAAATAAGTATAACTAGCATCCTACTCTGAGTCCTTTCAACTTAACCAATCTGGTTTCATAAATTTTTAAGTTGTCAAATTTTTTGTTTTTCTTACTAAAATTAAAATTGCCGGTCGCCAAGGGGACAAAGTGAAAGTCTGAGGCAAAATAAAAAGAGAAACATTCAATATTTGTGATTTAGAATCCAGATAATTTACACTGTTCACCAAATTATGATAAAAACTGTCATTCTTTGTTTTCTCCTTCCACCTCTTGATTAGTGACTTATAAGAATTATTAGCCATCAATAAGAATTCTTTATAAAGGGTTCTTCTGTGACTCCCTTTATCCTCTGACAAGTCAACTCTTTTAAGGAAAGCTATCTTTTCTCAGGATGAAATAAGAACACTTTATTTAGTACCTCAATGTGTTAATGTAGTCACTGTGAATATCATCTGCTCTGTATGCCAAGTCTGAACAAAACACTACACACCATACCTCCTATATCAGCAAGTCCTGTCAGTTCTACCTGCTGATTATTTTCTGAATTTGGCTCCTTTTGACACCTCACTCTTACTCCCCTAGTCCAGTCTACATGATTTCTCACCTAGATTACCTCTGTCATCTGTTACCTGGTCTCCCAATTTCTACTCAGGCTCTCCAATACTCTATTCTTTCACCTATAGCCAGAACAGCAATTTAACGTGTAAATCTGATAAGCATTGCCCTGATTAAAACTTTCCAGTTATTTACCATTATCCATGGGATACAATACAAACTCTTTTTCACCTCCCAGGTCCTGAGTGATCTGTTCTCTGCCTCCTGCTAAACACTCCTCCCCTACCACTTTACCTCACTCAACAGTCCTCCAGCTGTACTGGCCTCCTAGGTCTTTCTGGAACAAACCCAGCTCATTTCCAACTCAGGCTCTGGAATCTATTTTTCCAGATCCTTTTGTTGCTGGCTTTGCTGCTTCCACATCACAAAGCACCCTCAACTTCATCATTCTCTCTCCTTTCATCCTGCTTTAATTTCTTTCTAGAACTTTCCATTCTCATTATCTAGAATTATATCATGCATTTGCACACTTGTTTATAGTCTGCTTTCCCAAATAGAATAGCTCCTTGTGGTGCAGTCTTTGCCTTACTAATTCTTATCCCACCCACCACACCTTTCCCCTCTAGCTTAGATTAGTGCCTGCTATGTAGAAGGTGCTCAAGAAAAATCCACTGATGAAAGAATAAAAGAGCAGCATGTTAAGTAGTAGTATTAAATTTGTCACTGAGATCATCTCTAAAGACACTTTTTAAAAATGCTCTTGTAAACTGCAACAAAAGATGAAACTTCTATGTGCCACTAGAAAACATATTTCTTATAAGATGTACTCATAAAAACCTTTTTCTAAAACAAAGAAACTTTAAGTATGCCAATAAAATCACAATATCATGTTTTATTCACTAAACAAGGATCCCTGGATCACACAAACACCTAGTTAATAGTTGAGTATCCTGTCCTAATCTGACAATGGTGGCTAAAATAACATGATGAGACAGCTTTCTTGTCTTCTACTCTTGTAGAAGAGTCATTGTACTGAAGAGAGAAGATATTCATAAATGGAAATTATTAAAGGTATTTAATTAAACAATGAATTTTGTGATATAGAGGAAATGTTACAAGAATTTAGAAAATGGTGAAATCAAAATCAAAGCAAATGCAGAAGAAACCATAACACAGGAGTAGCTTATTTTGAAGTTCATGGGGTAAGGGACTCTTCTTGCCTGGTTCATCACTCTTGAATACCAAAACCTGCTTAGAACGGTCAACCAGTTTCTCTGGTTAGTCATCTTTCCTTAAACCATCTCAAAACAGTCTTTCAACAGAGAGCTTTATAAACCTGGAGTATGTGGAAGATTTGGTTGAAAATAACCAAGTCCACATCCGAAATAACATTTCAATATGTGAATAAATTCACATTTGTATTAGAATTTGTCTTTTCTCTATATCTGTGGATATCTGTCAAAATTGGAGAAAAATGCATATAAAAAAACCTCATATAACAATAACTTCAATAAGATGAATATATGACTTTATTTTTTATGGAGAAGAAATTCAGAGGCAGGCTTTCCTGAACTTCTATGATCACTCTGAGATTTCACCAGAGACCAAGGCTCCTTTGATTTTTCTGCTCTAAATTTTTAAAAAATATATATTTTTGACTGTGTTGGGTCTTAGTTGCGGCATGCAGGGTCTTCGTTGAGGCATGTGGGATCTTTCGTTGAAGAGTGCAGGCTTCTCTCTAGTGGTGGCGTTTGGGTTTTTCTCTCTCTAGTTGTGGCACGCAGACTCCAGGGCATGTGGACTCTGTAGTTTGCAGAACACAGGCTCTCTAGTTGAGGTGCGTGAGCTCAGTAGTTGTGGCGCATGGGTTTAGCTGCTCCTGGGCACATGGGAACCTAGTTCCCCGACCAGGGGTCGAACCTGCATCCCCTGAATTGGAAGGCGGATTCTTTACCACTGGACCACCAGGGAAGTCCCCTGCTCTACATTTTTAGAATATTGTTTCTATCTTCAAGTTGGCTTGTGGTCTCAAAATGGCTTCTCCAGCTCCAGCCATTATATCCATGTTCTGGACACCAGGAAGGAGAAAGGAGCAAATGCAGAGGGATACATCTCTCAGTTAAAAAAAAATTTTCTGGAAGTCTCATTCATTGACTTTTGATTCCCCTTTTACTGCACATCTCTATTTGAAAGGGAAGGTGGGAAATATAGTTTTGTTGGTGCCAATTGGCAACCCCAATAATATGAGTCCTATAGTAATGAAAAAAGGGGAATGGATACGGGGTAGGCAGGAAAGAATCTCTACCATTATACAAATATTATTGAAATTCCACAAGTATACATAAATAACTAAACTGTGAGTTCTGTGGGGAAGAGATTATATGTTTTTTGTTCACTGCTATATCCCTGACACCTATCATAGTGCCTAGATATTAATATATTATGCAATCCCAATAAATTAATGTAAAAATGAATGTCTGGTGTACTATTGGTCTATAATGAGGGTGTAGGTAGGGAGAACGTCTTTGCCATTGTTCTAGTGTGGGCCATTTTCTCCTTAATCATCTGGCTGTGTGTCATTCCATAATCATCATTTGTGTCCCTTAACAGGGACATTAACAGGCTGATCCAATCCAATTCATGTCAACTGTTTGCTTACCCATGTGAAATTTGATAGGCTAATAGCATGTTGTTCAAATTTTAATTTTAAAAATTCAGTGTTCACCGATTATAATTCTGTATAACAAGGTATTTCTATTTCTATTTTCTAATGCATAGATACAAAGAAATACTGGAATTTTGGACTAAGCTTTCCAATTTTATAAGTAAGTCTACTACTAAGGAAATTTTTAAAAGGCCTTCTCTTTGATGCAGTGGCCTTGGCAAGAAGAGAAGAACCCCGCCTCTTGTACCCAAAAGTCTTGGGATCAAAGGTTCTCGTGTGTGTCAGTTACCCATGCACAGCAAAGGTTAAAACAGTCTATTTTCTACTTAACAGTAATTTCCTTATTTTCATGCTCATCTGTGTTTAGGTTAAAGAAAAAGTACCTAAATAGCTTTCTTGAAGATTATCTTTTCCCTCTTTTTGTTTCTGAGCTGTCTGCTTTTGACTGGGATTGGTATAATATTTGCACTTTGTAGGGAATTGCCCCTTATTTTCTATTCCTGTCTATCATTTTAATTGTTTAAGTAATCAGAGAATGAAGACAACTGGTTTATACATGTAATGATAAATTTTAAGACCTAAATAAAATTTGTAATTGCTTAATATATACACGGAAACAACACAGTGTTATGTGATAGCATTTTAACCACAGGAACTAGACTCCTTTTGCATACAGTGGCTCTGGGTCTTTTCATGACATGAATTCAGATGCAAGAAAATAATGGAGAAACAGAGAAGAAGATCACTAAGAGTGGAAATAGAAATAGCAAATATAAAGTGAGAGATAATGAGAACCATGTAATGCAGGTGTCTTAGGCCTTCTCACAGACGTAGGGATAAGAAAGCAAAGGAGGGCTTCCCTGGTGGCACAGTGGTTAAGAATCCGCCTGCCAGTGCAGGGGACACGGGTTCGAGCCCTGGTCTGGGAAGATCCCACATGTTGCAGAGCAACTAAGCCAGTGCGCCACAACTACTGAGCCCGTGTGCCACAACTTCTGAAGCCTGCATGCCTAGAGCCCGTGCTCCACAACAAGAGAAGCCACTGCAATGAGAAGCCCTCACGCCACAACAAAGAGTAGCCCCCGCTCGCCACAACTAGAGAAAGCCCATGCGCAGCAACAAAGACCCAACGCAGCCAAAAATAAAATAAATAAAATAAAATAAATAAATTTAAAAAAAGAAAGCAAAGAAACATAAGAGATAAGACTGCCAGAAACAAATTAAAAGAGGCTCGGTAACATAACCACCCACTCCATCTCTGAATTTGCTATTGACGTTACTTGTTGACTGAAGCAAAATCTGTTTCAACTGAACATCTCAGCACTTCCTTCTGTTCAATTTTCTTGAGATACAACACAAACACACACATGCACATGCACACACACACACAGAAGGAATTGTTTTACCAACTGGTAGATTAAGATTCACCTTTAGTTTGAAGTTTTGATGATCCTGACATCTTGAATCCAACAAATGGCAGATGAAAGTTATAGAGGCATATTTTCTACAACTAATATATTTCAATGTAGTGTATGAGTTAGTTCCAGAGATCAAATTCAGTAGAATGTAATTTCCATAGGGGCAGATATTTTTATTTCACTATCCAAATCAAGCACCTAGAAGGGTTCCTGTCATATTGTATGCACTCACAGACTCTTTGCTAGATGCATGAATAAATCTAGCAAGAAAAAACTGGCTCAATCGTTGATCTAAAAGCAAAACATGCATTATCTATAATGTTTACACGAGGTTAAAAAATCAATTATCCACCTTAGTTGAGAAAAATTTGGACTATATTAATTAGAGATGAAATCTAGAATTCAAAATTCAACAATACCTATCATATTTGCTATAGAAATAACCTAATTTTTATTTTAAGGATTCAGTATAAAGCATTTGAAAGTATCTTGCCTTATGTTTATTACATAATAAGAAGTCATAAGTTTCTTTTCCCCTTTCTACTTTTATTTTAAAAAGTGAATTTAAAAAAAAATCTAATTAAAAATAACTGTATTCATATTATGAAGGGCTATCAATATTAACCTGGGATCCACATGATAAAATAGAAAACATATAGGCTTTTGCATTACACTAACCCAAACCTCAAATTATAAGTTGGCCTAGGAAAAATTACTTTGCCTTTCTGAACTTGAATTTCCTCAACTATAAAACGTAGGTGATATTAGCTTTTATATTACAGTGTGATGGTGAGGACATAATGAGATGACACACTGAAATGTTTAACACTGTATCAGACACATAGTAGTCTTTCACTAAATGTTTTTTAATTGCACCCTGTTGCCAGAGCAATATGTACTCATCAAATCTCACATGATATTTTGGCTCATCTGTTTTTAAAACCATAGAAAACATATATGCAGTTCCTGAAATGCAAAGATATGATGTTACATGACATCATTTAACTAATAGTAACAGAGTCATTTTCTGAGTTATTCCCAAAAGGAGGAATTTGGAAGACTAAAGCTCCAAATTTGACCCGTACCACACAGAAATTCTCTGATAGGCAAATAATGAACGATCTGAGAAATTCAGCACTATTTTACATGGCCACAAGGCAAAAGATGATCAAATAGTGACAACAGAATAATAGTATGTGGTGAATAATTTCACTGCGAAAGATTTTCTCAAGGCGTTTGATTTCCTAGAGAATATATGATCTATCAGATTCATTCAACCAGTCAATGACTCTTATTTTAAGTCAATCAAAAGTGATGTGTTTATAGTGCCAGAAATTATGCTTAGAAACTATTAAACATTTCATATTGAGTCACTCATGTTTTCCCTGGTATACATTTGCATTAGTAAATTGATTACATGAAATACACACATATATTTAACAAAAATGTTTCAGAGAATGAATGGTTCAGTGAAACATTTCTGTTAATTTGACACTTCACACTTAACCCATGTTTTTCATTCTAGACCAAAAAAAGGAATGAGGGTAATAAAATATTCATTAACTGCACTGAAGCCCATTTATAGCAGATGATCTCTTGAGGGTAAATTTCAAAACATTTGCTAGAGAGCACTGTGCAAAATATGCAGTTGTCCTGACACAGCAACTAGTGTGAAGAACAACAAATACAATAGTCATTATTACTAAGGGAGAGGATCATCCATTGTGAATCACAATGCAGCTACCTTTTGTCATTTAGACTAAGAAAAGTATGAGTCACATTAGCTGTTGCTTAAAATTTAGGGGGATTTAATAGATAGGTAAAAAAGCAAAAAATATGTCCACAGCTTCATCAAGAATTCCTAAAAAGTCTTGATAAATCTCCTTTCAACATTCTTTAAATTCTTAGACAAAATATTTAGGAATATATGGTCATGGTAAGAACCTACAGGTATTGTAGGGTTGAAGGAAAAATGGAAGGAGGAAAATTATGTATATATAGATAGATGCATGGAGAGGTGAATGGATGGGTGGACAGATGGATAGCTAGATAATTAAAAATATCAGAGGCAAAAAATGTTAAAAATTCTAATCAGGCTATAAAACCAGAGATTAATGTGCTCTGAATCTCTCAGAACCAAATGTAAGTAGATAATATCTTAGGATAAAGTCAATATTTTCTGGTTTGCCCAATTGTCTATTTGTTCAGAAGACTAGAACAATTACCCAGATTTTTCAAACTCTAACTTTGTGTATGTTGCTGACTTCCACTATAAAAAATACTTTGAAATTATACTACTCTTCTTTCAAAAATTTGGAAAGATATGTATTTTTAATTCATTTCAAATCAATTCTTCTTTTTTTTTTTTTTTTTTTTTTTTTTTGCGGTATGCGGGCCTCTCACTGTTGTGGCCTCCCCCGTTGCGGAGCACAGGCTCCGGACGCGCAGGCTCCGGACGCGCAGGCTCAGCGGCCATGGCTCACGGGCCCAGCCGCTCCGCGGCATATGGGATCCTCCCAGACCGGGGCACGAACCCGTATCCCCTGCATCGGCAGGCGGACTCTCAACCACTTGCGCCACCAGGGAGGCCCAAATCAATTCTTCTTAATAGTGAAAAGTTTGGCAAAATCTTCTATGTTGTCTAATGCATGCTGAGTTAACACTTTAAAATTTGTAATTGTGGTTAAAAAAGCACATAACATAAAATTATGGTTAAAAACACATAACATAAAACTGACCATCTTAACCATTTTTAATTCAGCAGTATCAAGTATATTCACACTGTTGTACAACAGACCTCTAGAACAGTATCATCTTGAAACTGAAATTCTATACCCATTGAACAAAAACTCTCTCATTTCTCCCTCCCCCAGCTCCTAACTACCATTTTGCTTTCTGTTTGCCTCATATAAGTGGAATCATACAGTATTTGCCTTTTCTGTGACTAGTTTATTTCACTTAGCATAATGTCCTCAAGGTTCATCCATGTTGCAGCATGTGACAGGATATCTTCCCTTTTTAAGACTGAAATAACATTCCTTTATATATATATATATTCATCCACTGATGGATATTTGGATTGATTCCACCACTTGGTGATTGTGAAAAATGCTGTTATAAATATAGATGTCCAAAAAATTCTTTAAAAAACCAAATAATTCTTCAAGACCCTGCTTTCAATTCTTTTAGATAGATAAGAACTGCTGGATCATGCGGTACTTCTAATTTTAATTTCTTGAGGAACCACGATACTGTTTTCCATACTGGTTGCACCATTTTACAGTTCCACCAGCAATGCACAGGCTACCAATTTCTCCACATCCCCACCCATACTTGTTATTTTCTATTTTTGGGTTTTTTTTGATATTAGCCATCCTAATGAGTGTGAGATGGTATCTTATTGTGGTTTTGATTTGCATTTATCCAATGATTAGTGATGTTAAGAATATCTTCATATGTTGGTTGATCATTTGCATATCATCTTCGGAGAAATGTCTATTCAAGTCCTTTGACCATTTTTTAATAAGGGTTTTTTTAAATTGTTAGCTGTAGGGATTTATATATTCTCTACATTAACTTCTTATCAGATATATAATTTGCAAATATTTTCTCCCATTCCATAGGTTGCTTTTTCAATCTGTATTGTGTCCTTTGATACACAGAAGTTTGATGTATTGCTATTTGTCTGCTGTTGCTTTGTTGCCTGTGCTTTTGGTGTCATAGCCAAGAAATCATTCCCACTTTGAATGTCATGAAGCTTTTACTCTATGTTTTCTTCTAGGAGTTTCATAGTTTGGGGTCTTACTTACATTTTGGGTTTTTAATTCATTTTAGTTAATTTTTGTAAGATAACTTTATTCTTTTACATGTGGAATTGCAATACTCTTTTCTCTCTCCCTCATCCCTCTCTCTTCCTCCCCTAAGCATTTACATAAAAATAAATTTTTGATTTAAAAAAATCATCACCTGCTATTTCTCCATATTTTCCTTTTCATGCTTGCATCTATTATTTGGAATATTACAATCAGCCTCAATGAAAATTATCATGGTACAATAATCAAGGATTAGCATA
This sequence comes from Mesoplodon densirostris, assembly GCF_025265405.1. NCBI lineage: Eukaryota > Metazoa > Chordata > Mammalia > Artiodactyla > Ziphiidae > Mesoplodon > Mesoplodon densirostris. The sequence goes on along the minus strand of NC_082663.1, from coordinate 71,489,434 downwards.
TCAGGTGGAGAATAAACAGAAGTAGATGAATACTTGAGACAAGATTCTTCTCTTTTTCTGAAAATATAAAGAGAAAAAAGCTACAAATTTTGACATAAAAAGGGAAGTATTTCCAAGCAACACTTCTTTTTTTTTGTAGCTGCCCCTTAACAGACTGCCTCATGTGAGTCTCAGTACTTAGAGAAAGTTATTTATCATTTATTCCTCACAGAAAGACTAGGAAGATAGAAGACATTCAATGTTTGATTTATAAAATATAAGTACTGGTAATATAATATTGCATTGTACATGTAAAAGAAAAAGTTTTTCCAGTGAGTCTTTATATAATTGCAAGATTTGTTATGAGATTTGAGTCTACTCCCAGCTTGTTCCATTATGTCATACAAATCTGCCATCAGGTAAAAATCCTATAAGGTTGCACAAAAGCACTGTAAGTTAATTATAAGTAAAAACCCTCAAAATCTTGATATTACTACTTTTTAAATACCCCTTACTGTCTCAGATGTATCAGGAAACAACCACTATTGAGACTTTATTCTATGTGAAATCTAATTCTCTCCAGGGTACTTTATATGACTTATTAAGATAGCGTGTTGGTAGGCAAAATTCTTCTCACTGTGACCAGAAGACTTTAAAATTGGTGGCAAAGGAATTTGGATATTCTCAGAGAAAAAGAATCACTGAGTTGGGTATTTGAAGTTAGGTTTAATGGTCTAATTTCATGTGAAAATATAGGTGCAAGCTCAGACATATTTTGATACAAGTATCTGGGAACTAGATATGGAACTAAACAATTTACAGATCTTGAAATAAGTAGAAAATTATTCTTGAAATCATGTTAAAAAGCAAATGTGAAATTGATCACATTGGAATAAAAATAATCATGACTAAAATGTTTTTCATTACTGTAGGACTTGTATTTAAAAGAAAGTTATTTTCTACATGTTGGATCACTTATGTATAATATTAACATTTAAATAATTATTTTCTTCTCAATTTTTTTATTACATTTAAAGCAGACAAATGAATCAGAGCCTTTATTAAATAAAGTAGGTCAAATAGTATTCTGTGAATCAAAAAACCTGTAAGGAGGCTGTAATTGATGACAAAATTCTAATGATATAGCTGTCAGTCAGAGTTACTATATTCCACAAGACACTTGATCATTCTGCTAAAATATTTTTTTCAAAAAGTTCTTATTTTCTTTTTGGATTTTATTTAAGTATATTTGTACAAAATCTCAAACATGTCCAATAGCTTCAATCACAACATTTGTATAGTCCATAAGATTTATCATGTTCCCAGGCTAGAAGAAGAAGAATGAATGCTGCTCTGAATTAGCAATTCATCCTAGGACAATGTACATACAGGGGACTAAACAAACAAGCAAACAAACAAAAACCAACTCTTCATACAGATAAGAATTCAGTCTGTGATTTTTTTTATGTCTGTCTATTAATTAACTGAGAGTTTAACTTGATTTAATGTTAAAATACCAAAGGCTTGAATTTGATTTTACTAAGAAAATACTTTCGAAGCAAGCAGACTAGAATACTGATGCATTTTTTCATTAACTTTGCCTGATTTTGAGATAATTTTATTTGAGTGGTCAACTCACAAAATGGAGAATCCTCAAAGATTCCCAACTAGATTTAGTGACCTTCTATATGAGTCTAAAATGATCATGTGTTGTACTGTGAACTTTTCACAAACATTTTCTAAGCAATTAATGCAATCCTATTTAATCCTAAACACAACATATTCCAAACATTACTCTGAAGATTATTTGAGTTCTCTCTATTAAAGTTAAGTGATAGACTTTAAAAATCACTAAAAATATCACATGATCATCAGGAGTAGCAAGATAAGAGTATTTCCAAGTAGACTTCCTCAAAGGTTAAAGTCTACTCATAGCATGTGGAATGGTCTAGTTGTGATTACTCAAGACAAAGGGTTTCTACATAAAAGAATAAGTTCACCAAATAATTACTATCATCCCACTTCATTTTATGCTTATGTAAGAGTTCCACTGGCTTCTAAACATAGAATAACTTTTTACAGAACTGTAGAATTTTGGAGCTGGAACAAATCTTAGAGATAATCTGTAAGGAACTAAAGGTCACAAAGCTTTAAAGAACAGAAATTAATAAAACAAAGAACAAGGAAACAAGATAGATAACATGAAAAACCCAAAACTGCTGTTTTGAAAGTACTGATAATAGACAAAGCTCTTACAAGAATGACCAAAGGAAAAATAGAAAATCGCAAATAAATAAAATACAAAATGAAAAGGGGGACAGACTACACATACAGTTGATATTTTATAAATCATAAGAAAATACAATGAAAAAGTTTATGTTAGTGAAGTTGAAAACTTAGATGAAAGGAACAGTTTCCTAGAAAAATATAAATGATCAAAATGCATACAGTAAGGAAGAAATAACCCAACTGATTACTACCACTTAGGAAATTGAATCAAGAAGAAAATAATTCCCCCCAAAAGATGCCTGGCCCAGGTAGATTTACAGGCAATTTATACAAAACTCAAAGAGATAGATGGTAATTCATATACAACCTGTGTCAGAGGAAAAAAAAAAAAGAAGAAGAAAGCTGCCCAACACATTTTATAAGACTAATATAATTTTGATACTAAAACTTAACAAAAAAATTATAACACCCAACTTTTAACCAGCTTCCCTTTTAATTAGAAATGCAAAAACACTATATACAATACTATTTGAATCCAGTGTGATTTATTCAAGATTCACCATAAAAAATCTATATATTTAATGCACTATGCTAACAAATAAATAGAGACCACATGGTAATCCGAAAAGAGCCTTCCTTATTAAAAATTTCTCCTAAAGGATCTCTCTATTTTAAGTACTCATACCAGGTAGATTCTCAATATATCATGTATCTCTTCCATAAAGAATGCAATAGAAGACTGAAAATGTTTTATTTCCCTCCAAAATAATTAACCTTTAAAATAGAATTTTAATTACAAATGTTATTTTTTGCTCTCCTCATCACTTAATCAGGATGCCGCTGGGTTTATGATACTTGGGAAATTTTAAACCAGGTCTGAACTAAAAATTTAATAAAAATATATATTACCTAAGCCTGTAGCATCTTTATTGATACTGGCTGGCAACCTAAATGTGATGAGGATCATATTTTAAGAGTGACTGTACAAATTCAAGTTACCCAATAACTTCATGAAACCTCACCCCATTAAATTGTTGAGTGTACAAATTCTAACTAATGGAGTTGAGCAATCGGGGTAGCAGAGAGGAACTCCAACAAGAGTGTTCAAGAGAACAAGAGAGTTCATAAGTAAGCCACTACACCATCTCCTCTCCTCCTCCTCTTCATCCTCCTCTATCCTAAGAAAATTAATGTCTAACTCCCACATGTTATTAAACAAGACAATCTATGTAGATTTAAACAGTATCCATTCAGGAAAAAGCAAAGAAAGTTTCAAGTGTATGTGCAAATTTGAATGACTGGGTTCCTGGGAAATGAGTGACACTGGATAGAGGGATTTGTATATGGGTAATCATGTCATACACTTGCACCATCAATTAGATTAGAATTCTTAAGGGATGTCCTAGCTTCATTGAGAAGATTCACTCTTTCATAAAGATGCATGAATTTGTTAGGGGAATCCATACAAGGTAGTTGATACCTCTTGCCTTAAGGTGATATTCAGTTCCAAAACTTTTGCACAGACAAACGTTCCTCAAGTTTAAGGCTTCACCTTCTGTATATCAATTTAGGTTTTATTCTACTTAGACCAAAGCACTTGATTGTTGCAATTTTCCTTAACTACCAGTGGATTTAGCAAGGATATATACACAGCTTTAATTGCTTAAATCCCTCACCAACAATTTTTTGACAGTGTAATCAGATTAAATGAAAATGAAAATATTACAGATAATAGTATCTGCATATTTATTTTTATCTACCAAATACAAGATGATCACATGTTGAAGAAAAACATCTTTTAAATGACAGTATAAACATATATTATGCCTCACTGCTTTTCTTTTTAAATGTCGAAACATATAAAAGCACTACATGAAATAAGACTATACTTGTAAGATATAACTTATTTTTTCTCCTTAGCAATATAATGCATTATAATTTTAATTCTATTTGTGTCATGAGTTTGTTCTAAAATATAAACAAATGCTTTGTTTTTTTAAAACAAGGTTTATGTAATACAAGATGACTCCTATCCTCCTAGGAAGAATCTCTCACTGAAATGGAAGGTAAATTCTGTAGTCATTCACTAGCTTTGCTGTTTCCAAATTCATTTAAAATGTTTTCTTTAAAAGAGCTCCAGTGATTGCTAAAAATAATATAAATGGCAAAAGCATAAAGGAGCTCAGTTTATCACATTAAATTGGATATTTCACAATATCTCCATCAAAAAGTTAGATAAGAATTTTTCATTTTCAAAATTATGCACATCTAAATAGAATTATAAACATGCTGTCATGGATCTAAAGAAGGGTAGGAATCTCTTCTGAAATTATACCTATTCATTCTTGTTCAGAAAATTATTTGGATTATTTTGAAACAAATGAAAAGAATAAATGTTGAAGAAATGTAAGTTTAGCTGATTTCATATGAAAAGTATTCAATAGATTGAGCATCACTTGAATGAGAGTCTTTGGTTAAATATTTCCAAACCTACAGTCTTTGTATAGTATGGTTAAGATTGCTTGGTGCCTATTACAGCTATAAACATTTAATGGCTGATAATTAAATAAACAGCATCCATACTGAATCCTGCAAGATTTAACTAAACAAAGAACACTACAGATGTGAGATTTAAATCACTATTTATAATTGCATGTAAAACACAGTAGCTGATGTGAGTACATGAAATTCCAAAAGAAATGTACAATTTCATGTCATTAAAAAAATTTTGTTCTTAATTCCTTATTCCATTTTTTATTATGAAGTGTTTTTTCAACAGATAAAATAAATATGTCAAATGTGCTTATGAAAGTTGGTTCTGAGTGAAGGAATATTGTCTCAGAGGTATTTCTTTGTTCTATTGATTCCAAAGATAGCAAAAAAAGAATATGAAGAGAAAGAAAAGAAAAAGAAAGAAAAGGAAATAGAAATAGACCCTCACCTAACTACACAAAATCAAATAACGAAAAATGGGAACTAACCCAACATTATCATTACATGTATAGATAGCTAGGAAGGAAAATGAAAAGAATTTTATTTTTCTTCAGTTTCAGTATCATAGGAAACTCATATTTGAATATTAATTACAAAAAGTCAGTGAAGAATGTTACAGTGTAATGATTTAGAGTGAACTTTAAAAAATTTAAATGGAAAACCTGTTAAATATTGAGAAATTTTCAGCTTTCTTTATTGATTATTAAAGATGCCTTTGGTATTTTTACCCATTCAATGTACAGGAAATAACAGTGAACATGGAGTATTTTATAGTTGATTACACAGACTAACTGGTTACACATATCATTCAATATACCTTCCCTAACAGTAATTGTTCAGCATCTTATTTGTGATACATTCCTCTATGGAGAAGGAAAACAAAAATGGAACGTGCCAAAGACTAAATTCAATTTACACCATTCTCCAATCCCATATGCCTGTAATGTTTCAGGATCACAGATGTTTACAATGAGAATCTTGTCAATGAGGACAGACCAGAAATGCAAATGGTTAATGTTCAAGTAACTAACAAAGAATGGCGTGAACCTCCATATTCCTCATCTCCACAAGCATAAAGAAAGGGACAATTTATTTTTAGTAAATTATGGGAGTGAATTACACCCTAATATCTAAATTAATTACCTGGTCATTCTTGATTAACACTTCCCTTGTCATTACTGTATTGCAAAGAAGTACCAAATTTAAAGACCTGTAGGTGGGCTGAGAGGAACCATAAATTGCGTTTTCAGCAAGAAATAATTTGTCAGATCATATATGCTTATTATATCCATATATAGTACCATAATTGTCCATGGCATTTTAAAATAGATGAAACAGTCTCAAAGTTATCTATTCAAAAAGAGGATTCTGTTAAAGGAAAATAAATGGATCCTAGCAATGGAGCTGTCCAGGGCTCCATATGCATGTGACAGTTTCTTATTTACATGTCGCTCATGTTTATGCATGTTCAGAAGAATACAGCTGCTATCCCATTCTCCAGAAATCACAGACACCGGTCAAGTCTACAAACGGTAGCCACATTTGAGCTTGTAATGTATGTATCATGAAAAGCTAGAAGCCCTAATCTTAGGGAGGGGGAAAACAGCACAATTTGCTTTGAAAAGATAACAGGCATTTTTCAAAAAAACAAATACTGTATATTCAATTCAGCTCCTTTAGGTACTTTCATGTTATAGGAATTCTGTTGGTGATGAAAACAGCATTCAGCCAATCAAATGGCAGTACCCTAGTGCCATCCAAAGTAGAAACCTAGTGTTTAAAATAACCCTGATGAATTATTCATAGAGCTGATGTTTATGCAAATTAGAGAATCATGCACCCACCTGACCACCACGGGAAGAAAAAAACACAGGGAAAAAAAAAACCCACCATGCTTTTAGCATTCTTCAGAACCTATGTAATCAAATGATAATATTCTTTCATTAAATGCATCAAGGAATTACAACCTTACCTGGTTAGTTTGTAGGGCTTTCAGATTTTCTGGATGAAATAACAGACTGTGCGTGCAACCAATAAAACTGAACTGAAAAGCTGATTAAGGGCACTTACTTAATGCAAAGCCACTCACTGAATATTCATATGATGCCTGTCTTTATGCAAATTAAAGCAAAAGAAAGCCCAAGGGGATTGGTTGCCATAGCCTACAAATACTGTGTATAGCAGAAAATATAGAGAGTAGTGACAAATAAATCTTGAAATTCATAGCTTTGAAGCAACAAAGGAGAAATAGTAAAATATTAAAAAGCCTAGGTGAATTACAGTTTTAAAGTTCTTTATTTAATCATATTACTTTAGGACTATTCACTGCTCCTATCATGTAATGATCTATAATTATCTTAATGCCAAAAGATACCGTCACTTGTGTTTGTTAGCTTTATGTATCCTGTAGTCATTTATAAGAGCAGACCCCTTAAGCATAGAATAGTAAAGAAGAAACAATTATAATAAAAATATAACCTACTATACTAAAAACCAAACCCAGGGCCACGTGTGGCCCTTTGTTAAGTCTTTCATGTAGTGATTCTTTTGTGGAAAAATCTTACGAGGGAGTGAAGTGTCACTAGAAGACCTCCAGCATTAGGTTGAGCTCTTCGCTTTCTTAATACTGATGTATATCTGCTTCATTTGAAATGGAGATTATTTTATATTAGAATAGATACTGTGAATCTTTTGGCCAAGAAGATTCTGGCACATGCAGTTTTAAAATCCAAGGATTTTCACTTTTGGAATGCCAATGCAATAACATTCTCTGAAATGTGTGCTAATATGTTGTGTCCTAATCATGAAAAAATGTGAATCCTCACGTATGTATGTGAGAACCAATTACAGGCATTGACAGGATTCATAATATTTAAATAATATAATGCATGTCTGACACAAAATGTTTACATTGTCAAGGATATTCTCCATCTTTTACTTTTTTAATGAGTAAGAAATGGAGATGGTTAAAAATGCTGGAATGCATCTGATAGGTTTTTTGTTTGCTTTGGTTTTTCTCTTTGTTTTCTGGAACATACTTTCCAAACTTCAAAACTAAGAGTCATTTCCGATATTTTCCTAATAATTCTGACATCCTCACTCCAAAATCACTCTGGTCTCCCCCCATACAAAGTAATGACTTTTCAAATACTTTTAAAAAATAAAAATATTTAAAGCACCTTAAGCATCTATACAAAGCTGGCTACACTTATCATAAATGCTATAACAACTAGATCCAATGTTTATTACCTTGATCACGGATGTATGCATACGTCTGAACTCATCAAATTGTATACATGAAATATGAGCAGTTTTTTGTATATTAATTAGACCTCAAGAAAGCCGGGGTGTGGGGGAAGAGAGCAGATCTAATGCCTGGACGCAGTTGTCCTGGAAAGCATTTAAAAAGAAAGAGATTTCTTTGTGGCACCTATGGTGGCCTAATTACATCTTTCATGGTTTCAAATAATTTCCTTTCTTTTAAAGTTGCTCATTGGCTTCCCATGAGAGTAACCCTCATAAATGTACACTTATAAATCCACATATATTTTCTATAACTGATATTATATGTATGTATTGATTCTCATTGATGTCTCCTTAAGATTCCCTTTTCTTAAATTTTAGAATTGACTTGAAAAACACAGTGTGATTGACATATATTTAGAGTAAGTTTGGAAAAATTTTGGAAGCTGTGAATTTTCATTATTGTTTATTGGTTATTTCTTTCATTTGATTTATTAATTATAATATTCATACATATCTGTTCCAAAATACAGAATAAAAATTAATGGATAACTAGTAGTCCACCTGCCTAGTAATCATGCAATTCTTTCTCTTCTATTGATTTAAGAACATATTATTTAGAAGATGGACTAGTAATTTCTTAAAGTTTCTAATTAAATAATCTTAAATTAAAAACTTCTAAGAAACAATATTTAGGTCAGTCAGCAACAGTGGCCTTTTTTGAAACTTCCCCTTCTCCATAAAAATTATTTTTTTGAAAAAAATCAGTGGATGTAGTCAATGATCTGTTCCTCTGCTCTTTCTCTAAAGAGCATTTCTTCAAGTAGTTTAATTACCAATAGAAACACTTGTCTGATAATATATACTCCACTAGCTAATAATAACAATAATAATTATAATAATAATTATTATTTTTATTGTTTGATTTTGTTTTCAATATAAGTACCCGCAATGAAAGCCCTAGAAGAAATGCTAAAATTACAAAACCAATCAACAATGTAACAGTGTATTTTCATGTTAGTAAATGCAAATTTTTTAAACGTCAAAATTTTTCAACTTTCAAATTAAAATTCAAAACATTTTTTACCAAGACCAGTTATTGTTTATTCAAGCTGCATTGGCCATGCTTTGATTACAAGAAAGCTAACACTTCCTTCAGAAAAATATTTCTATTTTCAAAAAAAAACCACATTACACACACACACACGCACAAATGAACTGCCAGAGCAAAACATAAGTGGGTATCATTAATGTCATTCTTTCTCTGATTCCTGATATCATTAGTGGGATTTTTCTTTCCTTTTCTCGGATTTTATCTCTTAATCTCTGGCCCTTATACAACTCTAGGGTATTTCTGGCATTTTAAAAATATTTATAAACCAAATCCAAACTGCCCTAGGCCATGGTCACCTCAGACCCCTTATCCTGTCTCTATGCAGGGCAAGAGTAGCTTATTCAGTGAACTAGGTTCTGTAGAAAACCAAAATAGTCTATTCCACAGGAAATAACCCCAAACTTTTGAGACTGAGTTAACTGATTTAAATGATGGATTCATAATTTCAAGTTTCATAATTCTTTCACTTGTCTACTATGTGATCACGATGAAATGCTAAAGGGCTATTTATAAATTCTTATAAAGGTTTCCTAAACAAAAAATGTTCAGCTCATTTGCCATTTATGTTAGAAGCCAAGTCTCTCTTTTGAAGCCGACTCATTGGACTTTATATAATTAATCCAAAGAATGTGAAAGAATATACAGAAGCAACTAAAAGTCAGTAAATCAATTGGTAGTCCATTGGCCCAGATATAAAATTTGGCCAGGGGCTGGCTTCCCCCACCCCTCAAAAAATGAATTTGTAAAATTTTTGGTCTGTAAGTGTTTTTAAATTAAAATCAGTTGCCAAGGTTTAAAATTACAAGGATTTACATTTTGAAAAAATAGAATTTTCTGGTTTTCTTGGAAAATCAGAAGGAGCTTTACTCTGGGCTGGCATTGCCACAAAGTAACAACCCCCTGGGCCCAGGTAGGCTTGCTCCCTCTAAGCGGGTCCCAAGTTCTCTACCTGCCCTCCATTCTCACCAGGATGCTTGCTCTTTTAGGCTATCCTTGGAGGCGTCTGAAATTGTGACATGAGGCATTTGAGTTGGACTTATGAAATCTGGGGTAGGCACTGAATTTTGAGACTGTTTTCAGTCTACTGTACTGTCTGATTTTTATATTTTTATTTGATAGGTGTATGTTTATAAATCTACTGTTCAAGAAATGATTGAGAATAAAAAGTAATCTGCACAAAGGGTAATTGACACTAGGTAGGCTTCTTCCACAGGTACATTTTGACACTCCTGCTTCTATCAGACATAATCATGCTATCCTTTTTATAACTACATCAACAAAAACATCTTGAATAGAAAAGTGAAATAAACATCAATACTAATATTTTACAGATAATTTTCCTATAGCAAACTTACACACACACACACATACCCTACAGTAGGTACATTACTGTTAACTATATACTTTTTAGTAATAACTTCAAAGGCAGAATCTCTGGGTTCTTTTCTCTTTACTCCTTGCTTCAATTTTCAAATACCTCATTTTTCTAGAGCCTATCTGTGGTTTCACCAGGGATCTCAGTCCTCATAGTTTTCCATTCATAATTTGTACTTGATACTCTGCTTCTCTAATTTGGTGGAAAAAGAAGAAAAAAAGTTCTCAGACACTCTTGAGAACTCCTTCATCTTCTCCTCCAGGGCCCCAGTGCATAACCAAGATGATTACATGGGTCTATATGAACACTTTGGCAAGAAAACTTGTGATCTTCTAGTCCAATCATAAGATGGCAATTTTTCTTTCTATTTGTAATGGAGAAACAATCTATCCACTCTACAATCTCACCAACAATAACTAATAACCCTTAGGTTTTGGTTGAAATTTACCTCATCCTTAGCAAGCATTGCTCACAAGTGTAAGCAATTACACTTATGGTTAGATACATACCATTCTTTAGTAATACCATTACATAGATTTTATTTTTTTCTAAAAAATGCTCTATTCCCACAGGTAAAAAAAATATTTTAAATCAAGTCAAAGAAGCTTAACTGCTTTTTGAACATTATGGTTTTGCTATACATTAAGATGAGAAGCTTGTGCATAGACAGCTAGGCCCTCTCTATCCCAAGCTGAAAAGTAGGCCAGTGTTTCTTCCTTTTTCTTCCCTTCTCCTCTGCTTGGGTTGCATGGACCCCGCATCATGATTATAGATAGGCCCACTACTTTAAGCTCTCCTGGGCGATATGCCTTTCTCTGTTTGTTCTCTACATCTCAAAATCCTTTTTACTGTTTCTTTTTATGGGCTCTGACTGATGTCTGGTTCATTGAAATTAATTTGATAAATTCATTTGAAACAGTTTAATAGATAATAAAAAGGCCAGTGGCAGAGACAATTTGGTTCAAATGAATCTTTCAAATCATTCTATACAAGCAAGTATCTGCCAAAACAATATTGGTTCTAGTGGTACCTAATTTAAACTTTAAAAGCAATGCAAGGAGGTAATACTAGAGTAAATTCATTGGAAAAATCATTTACAAACATGGTACAGATTTCATTTGAGTGAGGGCATGGGGAACCTCTAATTGATGGCTTGATTAACCTATGGTTTAATACTAGTATAGGTACTATTGTTGCAACCCAGAGTCTCATTTACTAAGGTAACTTTTGAACTTACATATTTCAGAGCACAGACTGGTATTTTGATAAGAACATTTTCAGAATAACAAACATCCACTGTCTTGAGGTTATTATCCCACTTCAAGGCTGTTGCAGTCCACTGTATCTGTTTGCATCATGATCTCCCCATCTTCATTGCAATAGCTTACAGGTTTCCTGTCTATTCTTTTACCTTTCTCAAATATTTAATTACTTGACTTAAAGGTTTCATTAAAGGACTCTAAGCAGAAGACTCCCCTCCCTAAACTGTGCCCAGATTTCTGGCCTAAAGAGAGTATGAGATAATAAATGTGTGTTGTTTTAAGCCACTGTTTGTGGTAACTTGTTACACAGCAATAGAAGACTAATACAGTAGGTGTATTACTTTGTATTCCCACCAACAATGTGCATTCCAGTTGCTCCACATCCTTCATTTGATATTGTCTGTCTTTTCCATTTTAACCATTCTAATCTAATTTAGAAAAATGTTTTCATTTTCTATAAAAAGCCTTGCTTGGATTTTGATTAGGATTACATTAAATCTACAAATGAATTTAGGAAGAACTGAAACCTTCACAATATTGAGTATTCTGCTGAATGAACATGATATTTTTTTCCATTTATTTAAATCTTCTTTAATTTCTCACAACAATCTTTGTAGTTCCCAGTATCCAGGTCAGCACCTGAATACATTACATTAAATTTAGCTCTAAACAATTCATGCTTTTAATGCTAGTTTAAATGCTTTAAAAAATTTTTAATTTATAATAGTTGATTTGTTACTGTATACAAATAAAAATGATTTTTGTACATTGACCTTGGGTTCTGTTACTTTACTAGGCTTTAGATTTTATTTATGACTTCCTTGGCATTTTCAAAATTTGTTTGGGTGGGCTTAGAGTAGCCTTGACTCTAGGGATAGTTTAATTCTACATGGATCTTCTGGAGTTTCTGTTGAATTCCCTGAGTGAACGTCCAAAACTCTCCTCTCTGTGAGCTCTGGAAAGTGTTCAGCTTAAAACCCTGGTCCCTCTTTGCCCAATGCTTGTCTATCTTAGTGTTCAGCAAAGACTCAAGAAAACTCCTATGCAGAATTTTGAAGCTCTTTTTCTGCATATCTCCTCTTCTCCATAACTCTGGCCTGCAATTCTCAGGTGCCTCAGCTTCTTTGAACTCCAATCTCCATGCCGTCAATTCAGTAAGAGCATCATTTTGCCCTCCATGTTTCACAGTATCCAATGTGCCTCCCTGCAGAAAGCCAAGCAATCATAGAGTTCAGTCCTATGTTTCCCTTAATGATTCTTACCTGCCTGTTCTCCAATGTCTTAAACAGTTCTTTTAGGCATTGAATCCAGTTTTGTAATTGTTCCTTTAGGCATCAAATCCAGTTTTATAATTGTTTTCAGTGGAGATATAAATCCAATCTCTGTTGTTAATCATGGCAAGAAGTGTACCTCTCTTCCTGTGTTTTAGACTTAAAATTTTTTCCAATTAGGTCATATTCTCTTTCATTTTTTCACAGACTATTCACAATTTCTGGTCCACCAGATGCCATTTTTTTGCATGGTAACAGAATCGAAAAAACCCAACCATATTGATCATTGATGAGTATACAGCCATTAGGCATTTTTTTCAGATATCAATAAATAATATAGGCATAAAATAGGTAAGGCTATAGAGAATTTTAAGAGCACATTTAATAGATTTAATCTAATTGATTTGTACCGAACTTCCTACCAATAATAGAAAATATGCGTTCTTTTAGAATGTACACAAAACATTAAAATGTTAACCATTTGACCTCAACATAATCTCAATAATTCCAAAAAGTATAAACCACACAGTTTATAATACTGGCAACAATGTAATAAGGTTTATAATTAACAATAAAAAGTAATTAAAAATTTATATTCATCTGGAATTAAAATATGCACTTTGAAATAACTCTTAAAGAAACCTTCAAAAGAAAAATTGCAGATAATAATGGAGTTGCATCACATGCAAATTTAACTTCTTTAGATTCAAATATGCTTTCTTATGAGAGAAAGCTTTCTTATGAGAGAAAAAGAGTGGGAATGAGATATAAAAACTGTATAAATAATGTGTTTGATACTGCCTGCCACTTCACTCAAAGAGCAGATGCATGTGGACAGGGAGGGGTGTTCTGCTGTGTTAGCTCTGCTGTTCTTCATGATGTGACTCTTAACACCATGTTGAATAGGGTTCATGTCATTAAAGATACATTACGGTACCTTCCACTTTTGGTAATGAGAGAACAGGTAATTTGGACCAAACCACCAAGTGAAGCCCCCAGAGGAGGATTTATCATGAAGCTAATGAAGTTTAAGTTTCAGGGCTCCCCACTCAATATTTCCTCTTAAGGCCTTGTATCTAATTTTGTACGATTTTTCTTAAAAAGGGACCCACAAATTGTTTAAGTTCAGATTCTACAAAACATGAGAGCCAACCAGAAAAATATTTGAGTTCAAAATGATAGTGAGAAGTAACCATGTCAATGTCCATGAGAATATAGAAACCCAAGAGCACTGGGTCTTTTGAGCTCCTTTTGTGCAGGAAATATTTGCAGATTTAAGGGGCTGAGCAGTACCTTTGATAACCACTTTGATCTAGAGCAACAAAAGCTAAGTCCAAGGCTTAGCAAGGCAGGTGGCCCTGGTGAACAACCCCTGTGGGCTACACCTTAGGAACATGGACAAATAGAAAGTACTACAACCTTTGCAATCAGGTGCAATGAGCTTTCAGTCATCTGGGTTGCACAGAAAACTTCACACTTTGAAACTGACTGAAGGTCATCTGTTTTGCTTGTGCACCCAAAACCAAAAGGAAATTCTCTCTAAAGGAAGATAACTTCATTTTAGGTTTCGAATTATTTCTACAAATTATTTTTCAAATAGAACATCTATCACACAACCAAAGGTGAGGGGAAAAGACAACATAAGCAATTAACACTATAGACAATGAAATAGATCCACAGGCACACTAGTCAATGAAATTACCAGACACAGATTATATATAAAAAAAAAACTATGCTTATTATGCTCTTGGAATTAAAAGCATAATCTCCAAATGTAAACTAAGAACTGGAAATTGTGAATAGTGATATAGCCTATTAAAAAACCCTGGAAATTCTATGGCTAAAGTGCACACAGAAACATAAGAACTCCCTCAAAGCACAATGGCAATTAAGACGTACACAGGGAGAAAATTAAAGAAATGAGAGATAGATCAGAACAAGCTGCCCCTAGAGTAATGGAAATAAAAACAAAAATAAACAAATAGGACCTAATTAGACTCAGAAGTTTTGCACAGCAAAAGGAAACCATAAACAAAACAAAAGGGCTTCCCTGGTGGCACAGTGGTTGAGAGTCCGCCTGCCGATGCAGGGGACATGGGTTCGTGCCCTGGTCTGGGAAAATCCCACATGCCGAGGAGCAGCTGGGCCCGTGAGCCATGGCCGCTGAGGCTGAGCCTGCACATCCAGAGCCTGTGCTCCGCAACGGGAGAGGCCACAACAGTGAGAGGCCCACGTACCGCAAAAAAAAAAAAAACCAAAACAAAAAGGCAACCCACAGAACGGGAGAAAATATTTGCAAATGATGCGACCAACAGGGGATTAGTTTCCAAAATATACAAACAGCTCATACAGCTCAATACCAAAAAAACAAACAAGCCAATTAAAAAAATGGGCAGAAGATCTAAATAGACATTTCTCCATAGAAGACATACAGATGGCAAACAGGCACATGAAAAAATGCTCAATATCACTAATTATTAGAGAAATGCAAATCAAAACTACAATGAGGTATCACCTCACTCCAGTCAGAATGGCCATCATCAAAAAGTCTACAAATAATAAATGCTGGAGAGGGTGTGGGAAAAAAAAAACAAAAACCCTTCTACACCGTTGGTGGGAATGTAAATTGGTACAGCCACTATGGAGAACAGTATGGAGGTTCCTTAAAAAACTAAAAATAGAGTTACCATATGATCCTGCAATTCCACTCCTGGGCATATATCTGGAGAAAACTGTAATTCAAGAAGATACATGCACCCCAGTGTTCATTGCAGCACTATTTACAATAGCCAAGACATGGAAGCAACCTAAATGTCCATCGACAGATGAATGGATAAAGAAGATGTGGTAAATATATACAAGGGAATATTACTTAGCCAAAAAAAGAATTAAATGATGCCATTTGCAGCAACATGGATGGATCTAGAGATTATCATACTAAGTGAAGTAAGCCAGACAAAGACAAATATCATATGATACCACTTATATGTGGAAGGTAAAAAAAAAAAAAAAAGACACAGTGAACTGATTTACAAAACAGAAATAGGCCCACAAACTTATGGTTACCAAAGGAAAAGGGGTAGGAATAAATTAGGAGTTTGGGATTAACATATACACACTACCATATATAAAATAGATAACCAACAAGGACCTACTGTATAGCACAGGGAACTATATGCAATATTTTATAATAACCTATAAGGGAAAAGAATATGAAAAATAAAAAATACATTTCATATATATATATATATATATATATATATATATATATATATATATATACGAAACTAAATCACTGTGCTGTACACCTGAAACTAACACGACATTGTAAATCAACTATACTTCAATATTAAAAAGAAAACAAAACCCAAAAAATACAAGCTGCCCCTTTCAGCGCAGATGGCTTCCTGGCCTATACAAACCTCACTGGGGCAAAAAGGTGTTTGAGTCCATTTGTTATTATTATAATCTCGTGGAGAAGTTGACTCTCACTCTCTCATTCCCAGTCCTAATTTAGGTTTGGGAAAGGACTCTGACTGGGCCATGTAATATCAAAGATTCACCCTTGGTCTAATCAGCTATGATTAGGAGACTTCTGCATTTTGCAGTGTCCCCAAAACACATAGCTTAGGGCATGTATACTCTAATTGCAAGTGCAGAACCTGACATCATCTAAGAATAGACTCCTTTTCATGAATGCAGTTTTGCCTTAAATTTCATTAGACATTAAAATTAGACATTTCAAAAGATATTTATCTTTGTTAAAACTCCCCAGAATATTACCCTTTTGAAATATTGAATATATTCATTGTTGGTGAGTTTTCTGTTTTCCTATTTAAAGAGGGAATTCCATGTCATATACCTTAAGGGACACTTATTTTTCTTGATTTTTCTGTAACATTTGATAACCTTGACTATGCCTTTCATGAAATATTCTAACATTAGCTTCTGTAACACTGCACTTTCCCGGTTTTCCCCTTTATTTCTGACCATCAGTTTCTTTATATTTACTTTGTAGACTCATTCCTTTCTATCTAACCATTAAGTGTTGGGTTTTCTTAAGGTTTTGCCCTAGGCTCTTTCTTTGTACAACTCACTTCCTAGGTAATCTCTTCCATGATGACAGCTTCAAAAATTACCTATATACAGTAACCCCACATTTAATTTCTAATCAGAACTGCTCTTCTCATTTTGGAAATATATTAAGTCCTCCAACTCAGTGTTAACATGAGATGTTAATTACAAAGGAATGCAGGGTATATGGGAAGACTCTGTAGGATCTGCACAACTTTTCTGGAAATCTAAAAATTTTTAAAAATAAATTTTAGGTTTAAAAAAACCTGACAACCAGATTAAAACACTCAAGGCATAAATGAGAAAACTGTGGTGGAGGAACTAGTATGTTTATTCAATGCTAGGAAATGGAGTGTCAACCTCTACAAAGTTGTAAGGGAAAGGAAGTCTGATCCAAGGATTTTCTGCTGAGTTAAATTATCATCTGATTTAAAGGCAGAGACAAACACTTAATTCTTCTGGAAAAGTAAAATGAGCACACAAAATCCAGCATTAAAAAGTGAATCAAGGGCTTCCCTGGTGGCGCAGTGGTTGAGAGTCTGCCTGCCGATGCAGGGGACACGGGTTCATGTCCCGGTCCGGGAAGATCCCACATGCCGCGGAACGGCTGGGCCCATGAGCCATGGCTGCTGAGCCTGCGCGTCCGGAGCCTGTGCTCCGCAACGGGAGAGGACACAACAGTGAGAGGCCCGCGTACCACAAAAAAAAAAAAAAAAGCTATATGCACCCCTGTGTTCATTTCAGCATTATTTACAAAAGCCAAGATATGGAAGCAACCTAAGTACCTATCAATAGATGAATGGATAAAGAAGTGGTATAAGTATGCAACGAAATATTTCTCAACCATTAAAAAAAAGAAATCTAGCCAGTTGCAACAACATGGATGAATTTAAAGGGTGTTATGCTAATTGAAATAAGTCTGACAGAGAAAGACAAATGCCTTATGATTTCACTTATATTTGGTATCTAAAAGACAAAACAAATGAACAAACAAAATAAAACAAAACAGATTCATAGATACAGAGAAAAAATGGGTGGCTGCCAGAGGGGAGGGGGTTGAGGGGTGGGTGAAATAGGTGAAGGAGATTAAGAGGTAAAAACCTGCAGTTATAAAATAAATAGGCCATGGGGATGTAATATACAGAATAAAAAATATGGTCAATAATATTGTAATAACTTTGTATGGAAACAGATGGTTACTAGACTTGCTGTAGTGATCATTTCATAATGTATTCAAATGTCAAATCACTATGTAGTACCCCTGAAACTAACATAATATTGTATGTCAACTATATTTCAATTAAAAAAATACAACATGGAAGTTTTTCAAGAAGAATCTACCAATTCTCCCCCAATCATCTTACGTTCTGATAATTATATTCCTATGGCCCATGAAGAGCATTCCTCAGTTGTGTTTCATTACCATGCCCCCCACCACACAAAGCATCTTCTGAGTTTATTCCTCAAGAATTCTATAGACTGAAAATTGTCCAGATAACAATGTGTATTGCTCCCTGTTCATTACTCTTCCAAAAGATAGAATGAATGTTAGAAATATATGTGCTTGCTTCTTATGTTCTATGCCCACACCATTATCACAAATATCTGATAATTTAGGATTCTCCCCTCTCTCAGAACATCAAATTTCCCTTGCTATTGTATCATTCCCATCAAAATATAAATGTTATATTTAACTCTCTTTACCTCATTTTCCTCTCCAAATATTGCCTTATTTCTCTACTTTCTTTTACAAAAGAAAAAAAATTCTCCAAAGAGATGTCTATACTTGCCAACTCTGATTTCATCCCTCCCATTTTCTTTTGATTCTATCACAGTCAGACTTTTGTGCCCAACACTTCACAGAAAAGTGGTCTTCCCAATGTCAGCAATGATATAAATCTTGCTAAATCCAATGAGTAACAGTCCTCATCCTGTTTGATGCATCAACAGCATTTGACATATTCCATGCCATGTCACTGTCCTGGATTTCTTCTACCTCACGGGCTGCTCCTTCTTGGTCTCTTTCACTTTTTTCCTCATCTCCCTGACATTGAAACATTGTAAAACCCCAGGAATACATGTGGACATATTCTCCATCTACTCTCAATCCATGGATGAAGTCTTCCATTTCTTGGCTTTAAATGCTGTCTATATGCTGAAATTTCCAAAGCCTTCTCTGCACTTCAAATCTACATATCTAACTTATATATCTAACTACTTATGTGACATCCTCGTTCGGATGTTTAATAGTAATGCAAGATTGAGCTTCTAGTTTTCACCCTTCCTTCAGTTACCAACTCTCCCTGAGATCCCCCCACGGAAACGAACTCTGCTCCAGCCACAGCTTTTCCCACTTTAGGCCTGCAAATTGAGTAGCCTGTGCTGTTAGATTGGAGACCATGCTTAGGCCCAATACCGAGGCTGAATGTCTGACTTGTCAGGTGTGGAATCTGATATTAACTGCTCAATGTGTTATCAACCCTTGAGGAGACCAATAGTCTTTTGGTGGCAACTTAATTTAATGAAGCCACGTCTTCCCTGGAGGTGCATTTATGTGTTGGCATAAACTAAGCTAAAATAACACTTCAAAATTCCCTCCAGATTAGGCTGAAGCCACCCTCCAAGGGCCTTTGCCTGAAATAGCACCTGGTTAGTTTCAACCTCTTCCTTGACTTGTTTTCGCCACTGCTTTATTGGTTTCACATGGGAGCACTTAATAAATCACTAGCACGTGAATCCTTGGCTTAGGATTCGCTTCCGGGGAATCCAACTTGTGAGCCTATTTTATTAGCACGGGCGAACCATTGCACTTCCGCTGGCGTCTTCGCCTCACAGTATCACGGCTGCCCTCAGCGTTAAGCTCAAGCGCTAGCTGTACAAGATTTCTGGGTAAGTGTCTGGAATTACCTCTACTGAATACTATTCATTTTCATTTAGAGCTGCAACTATTACTATGAAGGTATTCTTGTGCCTTGGCATATTCCATCTAAATCCAGTCGTACTGATTTAGAGAAAGCTTTATTTTCAAAGGTCACCTTAATTTCTCCTGATGTGTTAGGTACAAAATGTCTGAGAAACTCATACATGAAACCTTTACTCTTATGCAACCAACTTAAAACAAAAATTTTAATTTTGAAAAGTAGTTAATTAAAAAACGTACAAGGCTGTCTACAGTGAGTTTCTGATACTGTTGCTCTCTACCAGACAGTCAAATATAGGTACCAATAATTTATCCTCTAAAAATAAATGATAGTATTGAATAATTGCTCTGGTTTATAAGACTGTTTTAAACAATCCCCACATGTCACTCTAAGCTGTACCTTATTTCTTAAAAGAACATTCAGATTTCACTCTTTCTAATTCAAACTTTGGTTTAAAAAAAAGCGTAATTGGGAATTGAACTATCTTTAGATTCACTTTCTCAGCTAAGTTGATTTTTTTCAGGTTTTAATTGCTCCCTAATTTCTCTATTATTGCTGCATGTCCTAAAATAAATTTTCCATCTGCTCTTTCCATGTTTGATTGTCATGTTGGTTCTCTTTGAAACTGCTAAACAAGCAGCTTTTCTAATCGCAGTTTGTGGCTGTGGTGCTCTTCAGTGCTCGCTCTGCATATAGAAAATGCACTCGCTGTTAAAAAATAAAGAATAGATTGAATATAACTCGATAATTCCATTTGTGGATATAGATTGTACTCTGCAGCAGTTTTATTCCCATATTTAGTAAATTCTGGTAAAATGAACACTTTCTGGGAAAAAAAGTGATTTAAAGGAAATAGCAAACATCTGTGCATGTTTTCTCCAGATTTTTCTCCAACTTTTACTAGTCTTTCAAAAGTTTTCAGTTCAATTTTAAAAGGAAAAGTGCATGTTGGTTTTTTTTTTTTAAACAAAAGCATAATGAGATATTCTATAATTAGACGCCTTTCTTAAGGTAAGGAAATATGTTGCTACATGAGTATGTTTTATACTTCTGAGTAACAAATTTACATTAAAATGGTCAGAATAACAATGAGTTATTTCAGAGATTTACTAGTATACAAGACTAAAGGATAGTTAAAAGTATAAAATTAGGGCTTCCCTGGTGGCGCAGTGGTTGAGAATCCGCCTGCTGATGCAGGGAACTTGGGTTCATGCCCCGGTCCGGGAAGATCCCACATGCCGCGGAGCAGCTAGGCCCGTGAGCCATGGCCGCTGAGCCTGCGCATCCAGAGCCTGTGCTCCGCAACGGGAGAGGCCACAACAGTGAGAGGCCCGTGTACCGCCAAAAAAAAAAAAAAAAAAAGTATAAAATTACAATTTTTTTCTAACATTGTACTGAAAAAATACAAATAATAAAGGAACACACATTCTTCAATAGTGAATTTAATTTTCTATACAACTAATAGAAAAATCCAATAGCTTGACTCTACGCCTTAAGGCCATCCATGGTCAATTGATTGTTAAACTATTATTTTCATCATTCAAAAATTTATTATGAATATAAAATGAAACTCTACTTTTAGGACAGTAAATTAATAAATTTGAGGAAGGTGATTTGGCCACATACTGTGTAAGCCTTAACATCAGTAATTTTTACTGTAGTAAAGTCTGCTACAAGTAAGTTACTCTAAGAAAATAGACACCCATTCAATTGTATTCTTTTCAATGTTGTTTATGATAGCACATAGTGTAAATATTGTGGCTATGCAATATGAAAGGAATGGTTTAATAAATTGGGGTATGTCCATTTATGGACAATAATTTAGCAATTAAAAATCATTTTAGGGGGAATACTTGATCTCTTAAAAATGTTCAAAAATATAAAAATGAAGTTATAAAATAACATTCATATATTATAGCTTATTAATATAAATACAGAAAATTATGGCAAGATTATTCAAAAATGTTAACAGTGGTTTTCTCTGTGTTATGAAGTTACCAGTAATTTTTATTTTCTTCTTTACGTGTATGTATTTTCCAAATTTCCACAAGAGTAATATTACTTTTTAGCTAGAGGAAAACTACAAAAACTTATACTTTAAGCTTTTTATGTTGTAATGCTAAATCACTGTACATATATCAAAGAGATGATTGAGGACTAGCTTAATTAATCAATAGGACTGGTGAGGAAAGGAAAATGTGAGCATGTGACTTTAAGTTGAGGTGAAATATACTTGGAGGAAGTCAGGAGTTCTTAGTATTTAAATTTTTAGAGTAGTTTTCAATATGAAGAGACTGAGAAATGGTTACCTTTTCACCTCTAGTTTTAAACAGAAATGCATGTGTGCAACCTAAATCTATGGGTTGATATTTCTGTACTCCAGACCTGTCAACCCCTCACCTTTCCAGAACACTACACCAATAAAGTGAATTATTTTCAAGAATAACGAAACAGAGAAAATGTGATCCATAATTGACTTCTTTGTTCTGCCAATTGACTAAGTGACACTTAGTCATCTCTAAGTGCTTGGAGAAAATAAAAGACATTTCTTTTGTGAAGCTGATGAACAATTAGGCAATTGTAAGACATTGAACGACAAAGTGGAGAATGCAGCGTAATATTGTTTTATGCGTCTTCCCTCCCTTTCTCTTTTATTTTTATTTTTGGAGAAAAAAATGCTGGAGGCGGATATTTTACTCTCCCTCCTACTCTCCAGCTTTTAAAATAATGATGAACATTTGCTATTGCTAACATAGAGGGATACAAGCATGGTTCAAATAGAGAAGTTGTTTTCTAAGTCAACTAGCACACTGTTTAGGAAAAAAAAAAAAGTGCTGCCAGGCTTTTAAACTTTGTTCAAAGTTCAGAAGGTCTGATACGTACTTCCAAATTTCATTCCCTAAAACAACTGCAAGTTTTTCGTGTTGGGGATTGTAGTACACTGCTGTTCGCAGTATTCATTATCTTTCAAACTTGGCTGAGATGGTTATAGGGCATCCTTTCTAAAACTACAAAGGCTTTGAAACTTGTCGGAAGGATTGTTTTTGGTTCATATAAAATAACGTAGCGCTCTTTATCAAGTTAATGCTAGCAAAAGCTATATTATGTGGAATCGTAGAAAATCATGTCCTTATTTTACTTCATCACTCAACTGATACATTCACATACATATGTACGTATACATATATATTTATATTTGATGACAATTGTTAAGGGTAGACTACTCTGTAAAGCAACATGATAGACTGAACTCTGCAATGTAACCCTTCCTGTTACAAACACAGAAATGCTGGATAAATATAATAAATAAACAAATAGACCCACTACAAATGTTCTTTTGACACAAATAGACCCAACTCAAAAGATAGCAGCAAGCATTAGGCAGTCCACAGCTTGCTGGCTATGAAATGTAGGTCAAAGGGGATAGGGCTGGGATTCTAACAACCGCAGTGATATAGTAGATAGGGCCTTAAGGCTAAACATAGTAGATAGGGCCTTAAGGCTAAATCACTATGGAAGGTAAAGAATATGTGCAAATTTCAACCCAATAAAAAGAATAAAAAAAATAAAGTTCTGGGCTTCCATGGTGGCGCAGTGGTTGAGAGTCCGCCTGCCGATGCAGGGGACACGGGTTCGTGCCCCGATCCCGGAAGATCCCACATGCCGCAGAGCGGCTGGGCCCGCGAGCCATGGCCGCGGAGCCTGTGTGTCCGGAGCCTGTGCTCCGCAACGGGAGAGGCCACAGCAGTGAGAGGCCCGCGTACAGCAAAAAAAAAAAAATAATAAAATAAATAAATAAATAAATAAATAAATAAATAAAGTTCTAACAATCCAAGAGTAGTCTAAAAAGAGCAGAGGCAAAAGAAGCAAATGCAGCAATACAACATAGTAAATGCAAAACAGAATAATATAATAGAAATAAGTTCAAATAACATTAATCACAATAAATGTAAACTTCACTGATAGAAGACAGATTCTCAAAAATAAATCCAGGTGATGTCAGAATAAAAGAAAACATGGAAACCAAAAATGGAAAGGAAGAAATCATCGTAGAAACAAGTCAAGTATATTTCCCAGAACTGGAGGGAGGGGAGTTTCAGAATGGAAAAGATCCATAAAAATGGAGCAAAACACACAAATGCCAAAGTATACTGTCAGGAAATTTTGGACCACTGGGGGAAAAGAGAAGATCATACAAGCTTTCCCCTGAAGCAGGCTGGGGTAGATGTTTTCCAAAGATCAGGAAGGCAGACCTCTCAATAGTAACACTGGAAGCTAAAAGAAAATGGAGGTTCTGTCCACAAAATGGAAAAAAAATATTTATAAATCATATATCTGATAAGGAGTAGATATCCAGAATATATAAAGAATTCCTACAACTCAACAAAAAATAAATAACTCAACTGAAGGGCTTGAATAAACATCTCTCCAAAGATGGTATACAAATGGCTAACAAACATATAAAAAGATCCTCAATATCACAAACCATTAGAGAGAAAAGCAAATCAAAACCACAGTGAAATACTACCATACACACATTATGATGGTCACTATAAAAAAACAGTAACAGAAATAAACAAGTGTTGGTGAGGATGTAGAGAACGTGGAACCCTGGCATACTGTTAGTGGAAATGTAAAATGGTATAGCTGCTATAGATAACTGTATTGAGGCTCCTCAAAAAATTAAAAATAGAATTACCATATGATCCAGTAATCCCACCTGTGGCTATATCTATCCAAGACAACTGAAAGCAGAGGTGTCTGAAAGTTATTTGTACACCATGTTTATAACAGCATTATTCACAAAAGCCAAGAGGTAAAAAAAATTACATTTTCTATCAGTGGATGAATGTATAAAGAAAATGTGTATATATATACAATGGAATATTATTCAGCCCTAAAAAGAAGACAGTCCTGTCACATGCTACAACATGGATGAACCTTGAAGACAATATGTTAAGTGAAATAAACAGATCACAAAAAGACAAATAGTGTGATTCCACTCACATGAGGTGTCTAAAGTAGTCAACATAGAGATACAAAGTAGAATGGTGGTTTCCAGAGGCTGGAAGAAGGGGGACTTGGGGAGCTGTTATTCAGTGGGTATACACTTAAAGTTTTGCAAGACAAAAATGTTCTGGAGATCTGTAGCACAACAATGTGAATATACTTAACACTACTGAAAGAATTTTTAATTATTTTTTTTTAAATGGCGTTTATGTTCTGGTCAAGGTAGCATATGCATACTCTACCCTGTCTCTCCAAATGAATGCAACTACAGTCCCTGGACAGAATGTATGAGGTGACTGAGGACTGAAAAATAAATGGTGGAACCACTAAAAGTGTAACTCACTGCTAGTTCAGTGATAAGATTTTTTCCCTTTGTATTTCCTGGCCTGAATGCAAATGCAGCCTGAAACCCGATACATCACATCAGGTATAGAAAGAGCTCCAAGAGAAGCTCTCTATTTCTGTTATGGGGACTGGGAAAATGGACCCCTATGTGTCAAAGAGAGTGAGGAAAATTTCATGTTTATTTATTTCTGTGCTTATTTATTTCTGTTTTCTCCTGTCCTAACCAAGAGATTGCCCCCACGCAATCCCACAGGGGCAGTAGTAGAAACAGTAATGGCAGCTGGGCAGATACCTAAAACTTGCAGAGAAAGAAAACATTTCTCATCATAGGTCCTGTGGATGCAGGAGCATAGGGGGAATCCCCATTGCTTTTTTCCCTCTATTCTCTTTACCACTTTGCCCTGGAGGCATACACAGTGATGGGAAGTGCATGGTGGAAACAGAGAACCAAAACCTCAGATTTTTAGCCAAAGAACCAGGAAGCGAGGGCTTCTGGGAACTGCAAAGTGTTGGCGAGATTGTAGAGAGGAGGAAGCTCAAAGAAGCAATCCCATAAAGTTTTGCATGAACCCCTGGGCTCACTCCTGACCTGCAAATACATGAATAGTACCCTTAATAGCATAGCAAAAGCTTTGAGAACTGAACTGCAGTTTTGACATGGCCGGGGTCCTAGACTGGCCCATGTGGGAATGGCACTGCAAAGCCTTTGAAAACTGAACTGATTTTGAAGTCACAACATATAAAAGTGGGAAGGAACTTGTGGACTGTATCTAACTAGGTCAGTTGCCTTCTAAAGCAAACAAATATTCAAAACCAACATTCTTTATAGGATTTAAACAAGACTCAGAGTCTCTTAACACGAGGGCAGGGGTATAGTACAGAATTACTTGGTATACAAAGAACCAAAAACATTCAATATCTCACAAGGAAAAAGACACTAGAGTAACTATGCCAAGATGACACAGATATTGGACTTATCAAAAACTTTAAAGCAGTTATTAAAACCACGTTCCTGAAAGTAAGGGTAAACACTTTTGAAACATAAGGAAGGATAAAAAGTCTCAACAAAGAAAAAGTAATATTAAAAATGAAAATTTTAGAAGCAAAAATAAAATAACCAAAGTAAATATTTCCCTGATTGGCTCAATAGCATAATGAAGACAAAAGGGGAAAGATCAGTGAACTTGATATAGATCAATAGAAATTATCCAATCTAAATGACAAAGTGAAGAACATCAAAAAATGTAGAGATTCAGGGATCAGTGTTACAATTTTTAAAAGAGGTCTAATATTCATTTAATTATATTTCCAGACGTAAAGCAAAAGTGTGTGCAGAACACAATCTTAGAAAATATAGTGGCTGAAAACTTTACAAATTTGGTAAAAAATGTAAACTTAGAGTTTCAAAATGCTCAGTGGATACCAAAGCTGATTCAGCCAAAGAAATCTATTCTAATGTACATTATAAGCAAACTGCTGAAAACTAATGAAAAATAATCTTGAAAGCAGACATGAAAAATGACATTATTAAATCTAATGGATGTCATATCATAATCCATGGAGGCTGGAAAGAAACAGAACAACATTTTAAATTTCTGAAAGAAAACTGAAAATCCAGAATTCTATATCCATTGAAAATATCATTCAGGAATGAAGGTGAAATTAAGACAGTCTCAGATGAAGAAAAACTAAGAATTTGTTGCAAGTAGACATAATCCAAAAGAATTCCTAAAGAAATTACTTAAAAATTGAATAGCACATTTCTATAAAATCCAAAGTTCAAAGAAGTCTCAAAAAAACCTTTCTGAACTATAAAAATAGTAGATTTTCCCCCAGAGTGTTGTTCATCTTGGGAACTGAAAATTGGGGTAGGTTTTTGTAAGAGAAGGAAAGCAAAAGGAGGTGGTAGTACTCTGAGGGAAAAAAGGTGTAGAGGATGAGAGGAAGGAGGGACAGATTTCAAAGAATGTACGCCTGAAATGAAAAACCTCTTTAGGGTTAGTTGCTAAGTAAATACCAATTGACCTGGACTTTTTAGTAGGAGTCGAAGAGGAGGCTCTGGAAGAGTGGCTCTCCCCCCTCCCCACCCTTCCTCACTCCCTGCTAATCACACAATGGGAGAGAATTGGCAGAATCACATTGTCGGGTTGTTTTTTTCCTAATTGAAGTATAGTTGATTTACAGTGTTGTGTTTTTTTTTGTGTACAGCAAAGAGAATCACAGTGTTTTAACACTGACTCTTCATGGGAAGAGTCAGCGGTTGCCAGTGAAGAAATCTAAGTTCTCAGTTCGTTGTAACAGGAATGAGGCTGGGGATGATGTTAATCTTGAGTCTTGCAATTATCAAAAAGGAATTAGAGCAAGGGAACCATAACAGGAAAGAAAGTTATGCTTAGAAAATGGGATTTGAAACATTTAATTTGAATAATCCACAGATATGAATTTATTTTCTACCCCCAAAACTGGTGAACTGGAGGTCTTGTTTATATACAGCACAAGTATATTCAAGTCATAGTATAAATGTTTCCCATCAGTAGCATCAAATATCTATAGACAGGAACCTCTCTACAGACAGGAATATGAAGCTGTTGTCTGGTAACCTCTCCCATTACCTAAACAGTCACCCAGTACTTTAATGGCAGGTTTTGTAAGGTAGGACGAATTCCTGTGTTAAAAAAATGACTGCTTGGGCTTCCTTGGTGGTGCAGTGGTTGAGAGTCCGCCTGCCGATGCAGGGAACACGGGTTCGTGCCCCAGTCCGGGAGGATCCCACATGCTGCGGAGAGGCTGGGCCCGTGAGCCATGGACGCTGAGCCTGCGCGTCCAGAGCCTGTGCTCCGCAACGGGAGAGGCCACAACAGTGAGAGGCCTGCGTACCGCAAAAAAAAAAAAAAAAAAAAAGACCGCTTGACTAAGGCCTGTCTACTTAATAATTCCTTCTTCAAACTGCTTACTTGTTGTAGAGATAGGTCTGGATTCACAGTTGAGATGATTGCATAATTGATGAAAGGAGAAAGGATATTTATCTTGTCACTTAAACAAATTAGCATTTTAGATATAGGGAGCCCTCATTTTCACTCATTTATAATTATTAGAAATGTTTTTTAAGGTTTGGCATTTTCCATTAAATTTTGGATCCAATTGTCAAGTTAATTTGAAATCAGACTCAAAATGGATAACAGACATATTATGAGCTTTTGTCATGATGAAGTTTAATAAATATTGTTTTCAATAATATCAATAAATCTTTCTAGCACAAAATAGAGTTGAGTACTGAAAATAAAAAACCTCACCTCCTCTTACTTTGATGATTTTGGTTCCACGTGAAAGAAAAAATACCCCTACTTTTAATTTAAAAAGGAACTTTGTTTTCTATTATTCCATCTTAAAATAAAATCTTTTAAAAATGTGTGGTTCATCTGCCTGAGCAGTATATGCAAGACCAATTTAAAGTAGGGGCCATGGAGTGCTGATGAAAATCGGTACATGCTCTTTCCACTGGGCATCACATTGCATCTGTTTTTGTGACAGCATTGGATTCAGAAATTAAGCACAGCAGGAAAGAAGATCTTGCATAGATTCAAAATATATTGCACGTCTTGACATTATAGCCTGCTTTTATGGGAGGAGGTGGGAGGCTGAAACATCTTTCTACTGTACTTAGGGAAAGTTAAACAAGGGGAAAATAATATGTTCCTCCTTCTAAAGAACATTCATTCCCAAAGTTTACCAGCATCTAGTCCTAGTATATCATTCTGACTGGAACACATATATATCCCATCACAAGATTACTTCCAGTGTCACAAACAACCAAAATTTCCTGATTCCAGAAAACATAACCTCTACTTTGAAAATGTATCCTGTAGGAATATATAACACACATCCAAAATATAGAAAACAAAAATGTACATCTCAGCGAATTAACATAGAGCCAACATTCATGTTACTGTCAAGAAGATCAAGAAATAGAACATTGCCAACAACCCAGAAATATCCTCATGCCTCTTCTAACTTAAACATGTGTCCCTAAACACTGTAGTTTAGAATTGCATATTTATTGAACATTTTACAGATAAAATTAAGTTAGAGTGTATGTTATTTCATTTTTGGTTTCTTTTGCGCCACATATGTTTGTGAGATATTTTTTTCATATGTGAGTGTAGATGTAACTCCTTCATTTTTGTTGCTTTATAGTGGTCCATTGAAAAAATACACACTATTTATCCAGTCTTCTGTTGATGGGCATTCTGGTTGTTTCCAACTCTTGGGTATTATGAATAACGTTGCCATGAACATTGATATACACCTTTTTTGGTGCATATGTACATACACTTGTATGTACCTAGGAATGAAATTGCTAGATCACATAGTAGGTTCAACTTCAAAAGATAATTCTAAAAGATTGTCCAGTGTGTTAAAAGCAATTTGCACTTCACCACCAGGGTATGAGAGTTCCTATTGCTTCATATACTTAGTAACTCAGTCTTTTTCCTTTAAGCCTAGCCATACTCCTAGGTATGGAGTGTGCAAAAATTGTAGTTTACTTGCATTTTTCTGATTAATGATGAGCATTTTTGCATATGTCTATCTGTCTCCTAGATATCCTCTATTGCTCTATTTTTCTCTTCAAATATTTGTCTTTTTTTAATTGGAGTATAATTGCTTTACAATGTTGTGTTAGTTTCTGCTGTACAATGAAGTGAATCAGCTATATGTATACATATATCCCCTCCCTCTTGGACCTCCCTCCCACCCATCCCCATCCCACCCATCTAGGTCATCACAGAGCACAGAGCTGAGCTTCCTGTGCAGTATAGCAGGTTCCCACTAGGTATTTATTTTACACATGGTAGGGTATATATGTCGATCCTAATCTCCCAATTTGTCCCACCATCCCTTCGCCCTCTGTGTCCACATGTTCATTTTCTGTGTTTGCATCTTTATTCCTGCCCTGGAAATAGGTTCATCTATACCATTTTTCTAGATTCCATGTATATGCGTTAATATATGATATTTGTTTTTCTCTCTTTGACTTCACTCTGTATGACAGTCTCTAGGTCCATCCACGTTTCTACAACTGACCCAATTTTGTTCCGTTTTATGTCTGAGTAATATTCCATTGTATATATGTACAACATCTTCTTTATCCATTCATCTGTCATTGGACATTTAGGTTGCTTCAATGTCCTGGCTATTGTAAATAGTGCTGCAGTGAACATTGGGATACATATGTCCTTTTGAATTATGGTTTTCTCAGGGTATATGCCCAGTAGTGGGATTGCTGGGTCATATGGTAATTCTATTTTTAGTTTTTTAAGGAACCTCCATACTGTTCTCCACAGTGGCTGTATCAATTTACATTCCCACCAACAGTGCAAGAGGGTTGCCTTCTCTCCACACCCTCTGAAGCATTTTATTGTTTGTAGATTTTTTAATGATGGCCATTCTGACTGGTGTGAGGTGATACCTCATTGTATATAGTTCTGATTTGCATTTCTCTAATAATTAGTGATGTTGAGCATCATTTCATGTGCCTCTTGGTCATCTGTATGTCTTCTTCGGAGAGATGTCTATTTAGGTCTGCTGCCCATTTTTCGATTGTCTTTTTTTTTTATATTGAGCTGTATGAGCTGTTTATATATTTTGGAGATTAATCCTTTGTCCATTGCATTGTTTGCAATATTTTCTCCCACTCTGAAGGTTGTCTTTTCATCTTATTATGGTTTCCTTTGCTGTGCAAAAGCTTTTGTTTCATTAGGTCGCATTTATTTATTTTTGTTTTTATTTTCATTACTCTAGGAGGTGGGTCAAAAAAGATCTTGCTGCATTTTATGTCAAAGAGTGTTCTGCCTATGTTTTCCTCTAAGAATTTTATAGTGTCCAGTCTTACATTAAGGTCTTTAATCCGTTTTGAATTTATTTATGTGTATGGTGTTAAGTAGTGTTCTAATTTCATTCTTTTACATGGAACTGTCCAGTTTTCCCAGCACCACTTATTGAAGAAGCTGTCTTTTCTTCATTGTATATTCTTGCCTCCTTTGTCATAGATTAGGTGACCATAGGTGTGTGGGTTTATCTCTGGGCTTTCTATCCTGTACCATTGATCTATATTTCTGTTTTTGTGCCAGTATCGTACTGTCTTGATTACTGTAGCTTTGTAGTATAGGCTGAAGTCAGGGGCCTGATTCCTCCAGCTCCATTTTTCTTTCTCAAGATTGCTTTGGCTATTTGGGGTCTTTTTTTTAATAAGCGGATATTCATTTCTAATTAATTAATTAATTAATTAATTAATTTTGGCTGTGTTGGGTCTTCATTTCTGTGTGAGGGCTTTCTCCAGTTGCGACAAGCGGGGCCCACTCTTCATCGTGGTGCGCAGGCCTCTCTTGTTGCGGAGCACAGGCTCCAGACGCACAGGCTCAGTAGTTGTGGCTCATGGGCCTAGTTGCTCCACGGCATGTGGGATCTTCCCAGACCAGGACTCGAACCTGTGTCCCCTGCATCGGCAGGCAGATCCTCAACCACTGTGCCACCAGGGAAGCCCTATTTGGGGTCTTTTGTGTTTCCTTACAAATTGTAAAATTTTTTGTTTTAATTCTGTGAAGAATGCATTTGGTAATTTGATAGGGATTGCATTGAATCTGTCAATTGCTTTGGGTAGTATAGTCATTTCCACAATACTGATTCTTCCAATCCAAGTACATGGTATATCTCTCCATCTGTTTGTGTCATCTTTGATTTCTTTCATCAGTGTTTTATAGTTTTCTGAGTTCAGGTCTTTTACCTCCCTAGGGAGGTTTATTCCTAGGTATTTTGTTCTTTTTGTTGCAGTGGTAAATGGGATTGTTTCCTTAATTTCTCTTTTTGATCTTTCATTGTTAGTGTATAGGAATGCAAGAGACTTCTGTGTATTAATTTTGTATCCTGCAACTTTACCAAATTCATTGATTAGCTCTAGTAGTTTTCTGGTGGCATCTTCAGGATTTTCTATATATAGTATTATGTCATCTGCAAACAGTGACAGTTTTACTTCTTCTTTTCCAACTTGGATTCCCTTTATTTCTTTTTCTTCTCTGATTGCCATTGCTGGACTCCCAGAACTCTGTTGAATAAGAGTGGTGAGAGTGGACATCCTTGTCTTGTTCCTGATCTTAGAGGAAATGCTTTCAGTTTTTCACCATTGAGAATGATGTTTGCTGTGGGTTTGTCATATATGGCCTTTATTATGTTGAGGTAGGTTGCCTCTATGCCCATTTTTTGGAGAGTTTTTACCATAAATCAGTGTTGAATATTGTCAGAAGCTTTTCCTGCATCTATTGAGATGATATGGTTTTTATTCTTTAATTTGTTAATATGGTATATCACATTGATTGATTTGCATATATTGAAGAAACCTTGCATCCCTGGGATAAATCCCACTTGACTGTGGTGTATTGATCCTTTTAACGTGTTGTTGGATTCTGTTTGCTAGTATTTTGTTAAGGATTTTTGTGTCTATGTTCACCAGTGATATTGGTCTGTAATTTTTTTTGTGTGATATCTTTGTCTGGTTTTGGTATCAGGGTGATGATGGCCTTGTAGAATGAGTTTGGGAATGTTCCTCCCTCTGCAATTTTTTGGAAGAGTTTGAGAAGGATAGGTGTTAACTCTTCTCTAAATGTTTGATAGAATTTGCCTGTGACGCCATCTGGTCCTGGACTTTTATTTCCTGGAAGATTTTTAATTACAGGTTCAATTTCATTACTTGTGATTGATCTGTTTATATTTTCTAATTTTTCCTGGTTCAGTCTTGGAAAGTTGTACCTTTCTAAGAATTTGTCCATTTCTTCCAGGTTGTCCATTTTATTGGCATATAGTTGCTTCTAGTAATCTCTTATGATCCTTTGTATTTCTGTGGTGTCAGTTCTAATTTCTCCTTTTTCTTTTCTAATTTTATTGATTTGCATCCTCTCCCTTTTTTTCTTGATGAGTCTGGCTAAAGGTTTATCAATTTTGTTTATCTTCTCAAAGAACCAACTTTTACTTTTATTGATCTTTGCTGTTGTTTTCTTTATTTCTGCTCTGATCTTTATGATTTCTTCTGCCAACTTTGGGCTTTGTTTGTTCTTCTTTCTCTAGTTGCTTTAGATGTAAGGTTAGATTGTTTGAGATTTTTCTTGTTTCTTGAGGTGAGATTGAATTGCTATAAACTTCTCTCTTAGAACTGCTTTTGCTGTGTCCCATAGGTTTTGGGTCGTTGTGTTTTCATTGTTATTTGTTTCTATGTATTTTAAAATTTCTCCTTTGATTTCTTCAGTGATCTCTTGGTTACTTAGCAGCCCACTGTTTAGCCTCCATGTTTTTGTGTTTTTTACAGTTTTGTTTCCCTGTAATTGATTTCTGATCTCATAGCGTTGTGGTCAAAAAGATGTTTGATATGATTTCAATTTTCTTAAATTTTCCTAGGCTTGATTTGTGACCCAAGATGTGATCTATCCTGGAGAATGTTCCATGTGCACTTGAGAAGACAGTGTATTCTTCCACTTTCGGGTGGAATGTCCTATAAATATCAACTAAATCTATCTGGTCTTTGTGTCATTTAAAGCTTGTGTTTCCTATTTATGTTCTGTCTGGATGATCTGTCCATTGGTGTAAGTGGGGTGTTAAAGTCCCCTACTATTATTGCATTATTGTTGATTTCCCCTTTTATGGTGGTTAGCATTTGCCTTACGTATTGAGGTGCTCCTAAATTAGGTGCATAAATATTTATAATTGTTAAGTCTTCTTCTTGGATTGATCCCTTGATCATTACATAGTTTCTTTCTTATAACAGTCTTTATTTTAAAGTCTATTTTATCTGATATGAATATTGCTACTCCAGCTTTCTTTTGATTTCCATTTGCATGGGACATCTTTTTCCATCCCCTCACTTTCAGTCTGTATGTGTCCCTAGGTCTGAAGTGGATCTCTTGTAGACAGATATGCAGGCCTTGTTTTTTTTTTAATCTATTCAGCTTGTCTTTGTCTTTTGGTTGGGGCATTTAATCCATTTACATTTAAGGTAGTTATCAATATGTATGTTCTTATTACCATTTTCTTTATTGTTTTGCATTTGTTTTTGTGGTTCTTTTTCTTCTTTTGTGCTTCCTGCCTAGAGATGTTCTTTTAGCATTTGTTGTAAAGTTGGTCTGGCGGTGCTGAATTCTCTTAACTTTTGCTTGTCTGTAAAGCTTTTGATTTCTCCATCAAATTTGAATGAGATCCTTGCTCTGTAGAGTAATCTTGGTTGTAGGTTCTTCCCTTTCATCTCTTTAAATATATCCTGCCACTCCCTTCTGGCCTGCAGAGTTTCTGCTGAAAAATCAGCAGATAACCTTATGGGGATTCCCTTGTAAGTTATTTTTTGCTTTTCCCTTGCTGCTTTTAATACTTTTTTCTTTGAATTTAATTTTTGTTAGTTTGATTAATATGCATCTTGGTGTGTTTCTCCTAGGGTTTATCCTGTATGGGACTATCTGCATTTCCTGGACTTGGGTGGCTATGTCCTTTCCCATGTTAGGGAAGTTTTTGACTATAATCTCTTTGAATATTTTTTCAGACCCTTTCTTTTTCTCTTCTTCTTCTGAGACCCTTGTAATTTGAATGTTGGCGTGTTTAGTGTTGTCCCAGAGGTCTCTGAGACTGCTTTCAATTCTTTGTTTCTTTTTTTTTAAATTCTGCTCCTTGGCAGCTATTTCCACCATTCTATCTTCCAGCTCACTTATTCATTTTTCTGCCTCAGTTATTCTGCTATTGATTTCCTTCTGGTGTATTTTTATTTCAGTTATTGAGTTGTTCATCTCTGTTTATTCTTTAGTTCTTCTAGGTCTTTGTTAAACATTTCTTGTATTTTCTCAATCCATGCCTCCATTCTATTTCTGGGATTTTGGATAATCTTTACCATCATTACTCTGAATTCTTTTTCACTTAGGTTGCCTATTTCCTCTTCATTTATTTGGTCTTGTAGATATTTACCTTGGTCCTTTGTCTGTAACATAATTTTTGTCATCTCATTTTTTTTTTTTTTTAATGGGTGGGACTGTGTTCCTGTCTTACTGATTGTTTGGCCTGAGGCTTCCAGCACTGGAGTTTGCAGGCCATTGGGTAGAGCCAGGTCTTGGTGCAGAGACAAGGACCTCTGGGAGAACTCACTCCAATTAATATTCCCTGGGGTCTGAGGTTCTCTGTTAGTCCATATGTTCGGACTCGGTGCTCCCACCACAGGAGCTCAGGCCTGACCCCTGGCCCATGAACCAAGATCCTGGTCACTCGGGGGTTCCTCCCATCCCCTTGGGTGTCGAGGTCCCCCACCAGCATCTTGTAGGTGCTCTAGTTGCAAGGAGATGGGAGCTCCATGTCCTCTTACTCCACCATCTTTGAGATATCTATCCTTTTAGAAAAATTTTTACATCTTCAAGACACAAGCCCTTTGACTATTATATGTGCAGTCAAATGCTCTACCTCTGCTTTGACTGTTATATGTGGTGAATGTATTCTCCCACTCTAGGGATTACATTTTCACTTCCTTAAAAATGTATTTGATTAATAGATGTTCTTAATTTTAATATAGTAAAAACTACCAGGCATTTTACCTTATGATTATCATTTTTCATTTCTCATTTAAGAAATCTTTACCTATTTCAATCTTTACCTATCTCTTTACAAAGATATGTCTCTATGTTTTCATCTGTAATCTTTATGATGTTGTCTTTCACATTTAGATCTACAATTTACCTGGTATTAAATCAAGTGAGGTTAAGCTTCATTTTTCTCCACATGAATTTCCAAATACTCACACCATCATTTGTCAAAAAGACCACGCTTTACCTACTGCTCTGCAGAGCCACCTTCTCAAAAAAAAATAATAAAACATGTCATAGGATATCATGAATCTGTTTCTTAAAACTTGATTCTTTTCATTGGATTATTTGTATATCCTTTTGTCAGTAACACAGTGTATTAATTACTGCAACTTTATAATAAATTTTTATATTTGCA
Organism: Mesoplodon densirostris; assembly: GCF_025265405.1. Classification (NCBI taxonomy): domain Eukaryota; kingdom Metazoa; phylum Chordata; class Mammalia; order Artiodactyla; family Ziphiidae; genus Mesoplodon; species Mesoplodon densirostris. The sequence goes on along the minus strand of NC_082663.1, from coordinate 71,453,105 downwards.
GAGTAAATCATCAAACAATTTTTTTCTTCAGATTGTCTAGGTTATTACTGGCCTTTATGATTACAATATATATGTTTTATTGAAGTTTATTGAAGTATAGTTGACATATTAGTTTCAGGTGTACAGTATAGTTATTTGACATTTATATATTGATATATTACAAGTTGATCACAATGAAAAGTCTAATAACCATCTGTAACCATACAAAGTTACTGAAATACTCTTGACTGTATTCCCTAGGCTATATATTATATACCTGTGACTTATTTTTTAACTGGAAATTTGTGTCTCTTAATCTCCTTCACCTATTTTGCCCAACACCCAGTCTTCTCCCTCTGGTGACCAACAGTTTGTCCTCTGTATCTATGAGTCTATTTCTGTTTTGTCATGTTTAGTCCATTGTTTTGTATTTTAGATTCCACATATAAGTGAAATCATATAGTATTTGTCTTTCTCTGTCTGACTTATTTTGCTTAGCATAATACCCTCTCTGTGTCTATCCATATTGTCCCAAATGGCAAGATTTCATTTTATATGGCTGAGTAATATTCCATTACTCACATCTTCTTTATCCATGCATCTATTGTTGGACACTTAGGTTGCTTCCATATCTTGACTATTGTAAATAGTGCTGCAATGAACATAGGAGTGCATACATCTTTTCAAGTAAGTTTTTTATTTTCTTCAGAGAAATACCCAGAAGCAAATTGCCAGATCATATGGTAATTCCATTTTTTATTTTTTGAGAAATTTCCGTACTCTTTTCTATAGTGATTTTACCAAGTTACACTCCTATCAACAGTGTACGAGGGTTCCCTTGTCTCCACATCCTCACCAACAGTTGTTATTTGTTGTCTTTTTGATAATAGCTATTGTGACAGGTATGAGGGGATATCTTACGGTTTTGTGTTGTATTTCCCTGATGATTAATGATGATCAGCATCTTTTCATCGGCCTGCTGGCCATCTGTACATTTTCCTGAGGAAAATGTCTATTCAGGTCCTCTGCCCATTTTTAAATTGGATTCTTGTGTGGGTTTTTTTTTTATATTGAGTTGTATGAGTTCCTTATATATTTTGTCTATTAACTCCTTATTGGATATACCCTTCGCAAATATTTTTCCCATTTAGTAGGCTGTCTTTTCAGTTTGTTTATGGTTTCTTTTGCTGTGCAAAACCTTCTTAGTCTGATGTAGTCCAATTTGTTTATTTTTGCTTTTGTTGCCCTTGCCTGAGGATACAGATACTATATATATATATATATATAGTCAAGATCAGTGTCAAAGAGTATACTTCCTATGTTTTCTTCTAGGAGTGTATGGTTTCAGGCCTTACATTCAAGTCTTTGATCCATTTTGAGTTTATTTTTTATGTGGTGTAAGAAAATGGTCCAGTTTGATTCTTTTGCATTTAACTGTCCAGTTTTCCAAACACCTTTTATTGAAGAGACTGTCTTTTCCCCACTTATAGTCTTGGTTTTTTTGTCATAAATTAATTGACCATAGAAGTGTGGGTTTATGTTTGTCTTTATTATATTCTCTCTCTCTTTCTCTATCTATATATAGATAGAGAAAGAGAGAGAGAAGGAGAGACTGTTTTTGTGCCAGTACCATACAGTATTGATTACTACATCTTTGTCATCAAGGAGTGTGATGCCTCCAACTTTGTTATTCTTAAGATTGCTTTGGCTGTTTAGGGTCTTTTGTGATTCCATACAAATTTTAGGATTATTCATTCCAGTTTTAGGAAATCTGCCATTGGTATTTTGATAGGGATTGTATTGAATCTGTAGATTGTTTTAGATAGTATGGACATTTAAACATTATTTTTAAACATTTAAAAATTATTAATAATTTTTATTTATTTGGTTGCACTGGGTCTTAGTTGCGGCAGGTGGGCTTCTTAGTTGTGGCTCCAGGACTCCTTAGTTGTGGCTCACCAGCTCCTTACTTGCAGCAGGTGGGCTCCTTAGTTGCAGCCCATGGGCTCCTAGTTCTGGCATGTGAACTCTTAGTTGTGGCATGCATGTGGGATCTAGTTTCCTGACCAGGGATTGAACCCAGGCCCCCTGCATTGGGAGCGTGGTGTCTTATCCAGTGTGCTACCAGGGAAGTGCTGGGTAGTATGGACATTTTAACAGTATTAATTCACCCAATCCATGAGCATGGTATTTATTTCTGTTGTCTTCAATTTCTTTCAGCAATGTCTTTTAGTTTTAAGAGTACAGTTGGCCCTCCCTAACCGTAAGTTTTCAAAACCATGTTGTCCTGGACTTTCGTTTATTGGGAATTTTTTGATTACTGATTCAATTTCATTACTAGTGATCAGTCTGTTCAGCTTTTCTATTTCTTCTTGATTCAGTCTTAGAACATTGTTTGTTTTAGAAATGTATCGATTTCTTCTAGCTTGTCCAATTTGTTGGCATATAACTGTTCATAGTAATCTCTTATGATCCTTCTTGTTTCTGTGGTTTCAGCTGTAACTTCTTTCCTTTCTGATTTTTTTATTTGGGCCCTCTTTTTCTTGATGAGTCTGGCTAAAGGTTTATCAATTTTGTTTATCTTTTCAAAGAAATAGCTCCTAGATTTATTGATCTTTTTTTTAATTTGCTGTTTATTTCCACTCTAATTTCCTTCTATGTACTTTGGGTTATGTTTGTTCTTCTTTTGCTAGATTCTTTAAATGTAAGATTAAATTTTTTATATGAAATTTTTCTTGTTTCCTGAGGTAGGTCTGTATCACTATAAACTTCCCTCTTAGAACTGCTTTTGCTGTGTCCCATAGATTTTGGGACTTTGTGTTTCCATTTTCATTTGTCTCAAGGTATTTTTTCATTTTCTCTCTGAGTTTTTTTTTATCAACCCATTGGTTGTTTAGTTTGTGTTTTTTCCAGTTTTCTCCTTGTAAATAATTTCTTGTTTCATACCATTGTCATCAGAAAATATGCTTGATATGATTTCAAACTTCTTAAATTTATTGAAACTTGTTTTGTGGCCTAATATGTGATCTATTCTGGAGAATATTCCATGTGCACTTGAAAAGAATTTTTATTCTGCTGGGTTTGGGTGGAATATTCTTTATATATCTATTAAGTCCCTCTGATCTAATGTGTCATTCAAGGCCTGTGTTTCCTTATTGATTTTCTGACTGTATGATCTCTCCATTAATGGAAGTGGGGTGTTAAATTCCCCTACTATTATTGCATTACTGTCAGTTTCTGTTTTTATGTTTGTTAATATTTGCTTTATATATTTAGGTGCTCCTATGTTGGATGCATACTTATTTACAATTGTTATATCTTGTTTTTGAATTGGTCCCTTTATCATTATGTAATATCTTTTTTGTCTCTTGTTACAGTCTTTAAAGTCTATTTTGTCTGATAAGTATTGCTACCTCAGCTTTCTTTTTGTTTTCATTTGCTTGGAATATATTTTTCCATCCCTTGACTTTCAGTCTCTGTATGTCTTTAGAGCTAAAGTGAGTTTCTTGTAGGCAGCATATATATGTTTTATTCATTTTTTTACCCATTCAGCCACCCTATGTCTTTTGATTGAAACATTTAGTCCATTTAAGTTTAAAGTAATTGATAGGTATATACTCACTGCCATTTCATTTGTTGTTTGGGGGTTGATTTTGTAGTTCTTTTTTGGTTATTTTCTTTTTCTCTTGTTTGCTTCCCTTGTGATTTGATAACTCTCTTCAGTGTTATGTATGAATTCCTTTCTCTTTTTTGTGTGTGTATCTATTATAGATTTTTGATTTATGGTTACCATGAGGTTTATATATAACAAATTATTTATATAGCTGTCTATTTTGAGTTGATAGTATCCCAAGTTTAAGCAAGTTTTAAAAGTACTACATTTTTACTGCCCCCGCCCACATTTTGGTTTTGACATACTTTACATCTTTTATTTTGTGTATAACTTAACTAATTATTTAATTAGATATAGATGATTTTACTACTTTTTCTTTTAACTTTCATACTAGTTTTATAGGTGGTTGATCCATTGTTTTTACTATGTTTGCCTTTACTATTGAGATTCTTTTTCTTTCATAATTTTCTTATTTCTATCTATGGGCTTTTCTTTTCCACTTAAAGAAGTTCCTTTAATATTTCTTGTAAGGTCAGTTTAGTAGTATTTAACTCTTAGTTTTTGCTTGTTTGGGAAACTCTATCTGTCATTCAATTCTGAATTACAAACTTTCTGGGTAGAGTATTCTTGGTTGGTTTTCTTTTCCTTTCAGTACTTTGAATATATCATGACAGTCCCTTCTAGCCTGTAACCTCTGCTGAAAAATTAGCTAATAGTCTTATATGGGTTCCCCTGTATATAACTAGTTTTTTTTACTCTCTCTGATTTTTATATTCTCTATTTACCTTTAACTTTTGACATTTTAGTTATATTGAGTCTTGGTGTGGGTCTCTTTGGGCTCATCTTGTTTGAACTTGGATGTCTGTTTCTGTCACCAGGTTAGGGAAGTTTTCAGCCATTATTTCTTCAAATAGTTTTTCTGTCCCTTTCTTTTTCTCTTCTCCATCTGGGAGATGGAGAAGAGAGGTTTCTCCCTACAACATGAATGTTAGTTTCCTTGATGTTATCCTAGAGGTACCTTAAACTATCTTCATTTTTCTTTATTCTTTTTTCTTCTTGCTGTTCCAGTTGAGTGATTTCCACTCTCCTGTTTCCCAGATTACTGCTCTATTCTGTATCCTCTAATCTACTGTTGATTCCCTCTGGTGCATTTCTCATTTCAGTAATTGTATTCTCCAGATTTATTGGTTCTTTGTCATATTTTCTATCCCTTTGTTGAAGTTCTCACTGAGTTCATCCATTCTTCTCTTGAGTTTGGTGATCATCTTTATGATTATTTGATTTCTTTAACTGGTAAATTGCTTATCTCCAATTTATTTAGTTCTTTTTCTGAGGTTTTATCTTTCATTTTGAAGGTATTCCTTTTTCTCCTCATTTTGCCTAACCATCTGTGTTTCCATGTATTAAGTATATCAGCAAAGTCTCCCAATCTCAAAAGTGGCCTTATGTAGAAGGAGCACTGTAGGCCCAGTGGCACAATCCCTCTTGGTCACCATAGCCAGGTGATCCAGGGATATCCTCTGTGTGGATTGCATGTAACATCTTGTGGTTGGGCCATGATTGCTGCAAAGGCACTGGTGGATGGGGCTGGCCCCCAGCTCTTGGCTGGCTGCATGGCTTGGTCAAGATTGCTGTGGATGCCCTGGTGAGCAGGGCTGCCTGGCCAGCTTTCTACAGGGCCTGGCTGCAACTGCTAGGGCATACTGGTGAGGCAGGGCTGGAGCAGGAGCTGCTTAGGAGGCTTGCCAGTGCTGCTGAGAGCCACCTGGGCTGGGGGCCCAGTGTGGGCCTCAGACCCCTTGCTCCTCACGGGGAAGCTCCACAGTTGTGATATCCTTTCCACTTGAGGATTGCCACACTGGAAGTGTGAGTTCTGACTATACTGTATCACTGCCCCTCCTACACATCTTGATGTGACCTTTTCTTTATATCCTTAGCTGTAGAAAATCTGTTCTGCTAGTCTTCAGGTTATTCTTAGAGATTGTTGTAGTATGTGTAGTTGTAGTTTAGTTTGATGTGTCTGTGGGAGGAGGTGAGCTCAGGATCTTCCTACTTCGCCATCTTTATCCAGTCTCCTACCATATATATTTTAGAATAGCTTGTCAAATCCCAGAAAAAACAAAACAAACAACAACAACAAAAAACAGCCCTAAGATTTGTATCACAATTGTATTGAAACCATAGATCAATTTGGGGAAATTTGATACCTTTACCATATTGAGTTTTCCGATCTACAAACTTGAACAATTCATTTACACAGGTCTTCTTAGTTTCTCTCAATAATATTTTGTAGTTTTTACTAAAGAGGTCTTACACATTTTCATTTATATTTTTTCTTAGGTATTTTTTATGCCATTATAAGTGGTATTATTTATTTAAATTTATTTTCTATTATTGCTTATATTGAAATAAAATTATTTTTGTATATTGATCTTGCATTTAGCAACCTTACTAAATTCATTACTAAGTATAATAGTTTATGCATCTTTTTGAATTTTTTCATACTCAGCCATACCAGCCTATAAATTATGAGAGTTTTATTTTTTCCTTTCCAATTCTGAAAATTATAATTTCTTTAGAATTGCATTGGCGTGGGCCTCCAACATTAGTTGAATGGATATAATGATGAGTAAATATACTTGTCTTGGTCACATTTTCAGGTGGAAGGCTTTCAGTATTTCTCAGTGAAGTATGGTATTTGTTATATGTTCCTTATAAATAAGTTTCTCTTATCATGGAAGTTCCCTTCTATACCGAGTCTATTAAGAAGTTTTTTTCATAAATGGATATGAAATTTTACTTTATTGATTACATATCTTTATCTGTTGAATTATATACTTTTGGGGTTTTTTCTATTAATTTGGTTGATTTCTGAGATAGAGTGATTTCAGAATGTGAAGTCAACTTTACATCACAAGAATAAATCAGTAAATTATGATTTATTATGCTTTTTAAAATCACTGCATTCTATTTGCTAGATTTGGTGTGTGAGGCAGGAAGGCTTTTGCATTTACATTTATGAAAGATTGGCTTGTAATGTTTCTTTCTGGTATTGTCCTTGTCTGCTGTCATAAAATAAGTTGAGAAGTGTACCATTCTTTTCTATTTTATTCTGTTCTATTTTATTTGGATAAGATTGGTGGGTTTTTTTTTTAATCTTTTGAGAATTCACAAGTAAAGCCATCTAGGCCTACAATTTCTGTTATGAAAAGTTTTAAAGTACAAATTCAATTTCTTTAATGTGTATTTTTGTTAATGTGTATTGACCTTTTCAGATTTTCTTTCTTCTGTAAGTTTTAGTAAGTTGTACTTTTTCTAGAAACTTATTCATTTTATCTAAATTTTAAAATGCACAAGGTTAGTCAAACTATCCTCTTATTATTTTTTTAGACTGTAAGATCAGTAGTAATGTCTCCTTTCATTTTCCATTTTCCCCATAAACCACTCCAAACAACCTTCCACCCCCACTGCTCCACCAAAGCCATCAACAACATTCCTATTGCTAAGTTCAATCATCAATTCCTAGCTCTTATTGTCCAAGAACATATATCACACACTTTCCTTCCTTTACAGTTTCTTTATGTAGATACTCTTTGTACTTTTTCTTCCCTCTATCTCACTGACCTATTTTGGTTACCCCATCCAGTTTTGTGGTTTTAAGTACTGTATGTACAAGGATGATCCCTAAATAAATATCTCCATTCATGCTCTCACCTCTGTTTGCCATACACATAACATTTGATGGCCTCCTTGACATCTCTGCTTTGGATTTAACAGTCGTTTCAAACTTAACATGTCCAAAGCTTAGTTCCTGATACCACCATCACCACAAACCTGACTATTCCACAGTTTTTCCTATCTCAATAAGTGGAAACTGCTCAATTGAGCAATTTCAGTTGCTCAAATGGAAAACCTTGGGGTAATTTTGACACCTATCTTTTCCTCATGCCCACACAGTCATTGACTAGACTGTCCTGTTGGCTCTAACTTCAAAATACATTTATTATTTGTCCACTACTCATCACCGCTTCTAACAGTCTTGTTCAAACAACTATTACTTGTCACCTGGTTAATTGCAATAATTTCCTAACTAGTCCATTGCTTTTGCTCTTGCCACTATTCAATCTATTCTCATCACAGCAGTCAGAGGGACCTGTTAAAAGCTAAGTTAGATCATGAAACTTTTACTCAAAAATTTCCAAAAATTTCCATCTCATTCAGTGTAAAAACAGAAGGCATTGCAACAACGTAATTCTACCTTATCTGGCCCTAGTGCCTCTCTAACCCCAATTCCTTCCATTTTTCTCTTTCTCACTCCACTATAGTCATAGTTGCCTCTTTGCTTTCCTGAAACATTTCAGACATGCTTCCATCAAAGCCTTTGCATTTACTGTTCTCTTTATTTAAAATTTTCTTTCTTCAGTCATTCACATGGCATACTTTCTCATTTTTTTCAGGTGTTTATTCCAGTGTAACCTTCTTAATGCAGCTTCCCCATCTAAAATTGCAATTTTTTTCTTACAAAAATCTTTCAACCTCATTTTCTTGGTTTTTCTCTTCATGGCTCATTATCTAATATACAATAAATTTTGCTTATTTATCTAATTTATTGTCTTTCTCCCCCACGAGAATATTTTTTCCAAAAGATTGGAAATTTTTATCGGATTTGCTCATTGGCACCTTGAACACTGTCTAGAATAGAGTAGGTGCTCATAAATTGTCTAATAAGTGAATAAATGAAGCTGAATATATTGTTACACCATTTTCAGAAAAATACAGATTGACATACAGAATACCATATGTACTGTATACAGTATGTAATTTAATCTCATCTGTTATACATACAGTATGCAAAGTCTTACTGAAGTGTAAGAGCACCCAAATTGTGCTATTACTGCAGAAATTTCATTTTCTCTGTATTGCTGAAATGTTTTTTGTAGGTTTTCTTCTTCTCTTGGTAGCTATTAATAATAGAGTTATTTCTCAAGTAAAATGAAATAAGAAGTAGAGTGTGTGTGGGGGGGTATTGCATTATTGGTCCAACTCTTTACCATTCTCTAATTCATACCCTCTGTCACATAAATTTGAAGCTCCTTATACCACTCCTTGATACTGAGTTTAGCCATATGACTTTCTTTGGCCAATTGGATGTTAGCAAGTGTGACACAAGCAATGGCTTTTCTCCCTTTGCCAAGAGACCTTAACTGGGCTAGTCTGTTGAAGAATGAGACCTGAGAAACAGAGATGAGTCATCTCAGTTGTCCCATCTTTGGCCATCATGGATGAGCCAAGCCTTCAAACCCATAGATATTTGAGCAGCAACAGTCATGATCAACAGTCATGATATATATTTGAGCAGCAACAGTCATGATAGGTGTTTGTTACACAGCATTACTGTGGCCATAAATAACTGGTAGAGAAGGATTTACAATGCTGGAGACACATGTCTTTTATGCTTTAGACTTTTGTTTAAAATAACTAAATGTATTTTGAAAGACTTAGTCATTCAGACAACATTTTAAGGTGGAATTCTAGTATTATATTTCTAAAAAAACAGAATTCTTATAGACACTAAGCTTTAGAATGGGAAGCATCACTGATTTTAAACATCTTTCTCAATCAGTCTCTTAATATGAGCTACATGTTACTTATGTATGTCAACTCACAAATAAATAGCCTTATTACTAATTTCCTGGGGAAAAAAAAAAGGTTGATTTTCCTGACCTGGTTCCAAGTATTATCTTCTCTTCTGAAGAATATTATAATTAGATTAAATATTTTATTTAGTTCCTGGTAAAACATAAAAATACCAATTTATGAATCCTAATGAATTTACATAAAGAAAAGCTTATGTCATGATAAAAGATTTCAGTAGAATTACCTCTATAATGATAGAAATTTGATTATCTATCTTGTTAGTATGAATGACATGGCTCAACTGTGTGCATGCTGAAATTTTATGAGCCTCTATATTCTATTTTTAGAGAACATATTTTCATGTAGTTACTAATGTCAGCCCCATGATGATTAAAACCAAAGCAACACCTAAATGACCAGAAGGTTACTATGTAAATTTGTTCCAGTATGAAGAATCTGAGGAAACTTAGTTGTGTCTTTACAGATTTGGGGGAAAATTCAGAATCCATCATATTTACAACTTTCTAAGTGTGTGATACTGCAAGTATCTCTTAAAGTCCATACCATGTTATATCAGCTAAATTTTAGATAAAATGGAAAGTTTTTTTTTACTTATTTTATAACTTTTGGGTATTTGTTTAAATGGATCTTAAAGAACAACTGTGTTATGAAATTATGAACAATGTGTTATTTTATAGCTTAGATGTATGCAATCTCAGACAATTTCAAAGCACTTAACACATAAATCATTGTGTGATATTTATACTCAAATTACTTTGTCTAAAATAGGTAAGTAGTGAATATTCTTATTCAAATGGAATGAGATCTGTAGAGTTACAGAATAGAATTATAATTGGAAGGGAAACACGTTGAACTTTAAGATAACATTGCCATAATACTTTATTTTTTAAATCATCTAGTTTTTCTCCAGTTATGCAGGTACAAACTTCATCTATACTTCTCTGCAACATGCTCACACTTACCGAAAAAAATCATAAGTTTCATGAAAAATACATGACATTTCCATATACATACAATTGTGCAAGTTGTAACATGGTACATTATTTTCATTTGGCACTACCATTAACGTAAATTGGCAGGTTAAATATTACTTAAATGTAGAAAATACTATGTGATATAGACTACTTCACCAAATAGTGAATTAAAATCATGAATTTTTAGCAGACCCCTGAAGCAGTCTGTTAGAAACAAATAAACTCTTTGCTTAACTGTTTAAATTCTACTTAAAGAGACAGAGGAGTAAAATTAACTGTCCTGGGTTTTTAATTTAATAATGCTAGTAAGGGGGCTTTGTAGAAAAAAGACTTTATTTCTTCTGAGACTAGTTGAGAGCTTAGTATCAAACGACCTAAGATTATGCATTTTGAAGGAGGAAAAATAAATCCATACTGATATTGCATGTTAGGCCAACTTGCATAAGACAAATTTGAGTAGAAAAAGATCATGGCAACACCATGGTTGTGTGAGAACTATGATTAAGGTGTATATAATATGTGTGCACACACACATTATATACCAAGAAACTCTGTCACTATAACAAAGGATAGGGCTAGGTCCAGGCTATTTAGATGTTCAGAAATCATTATGAACTAAGGTGCACTGAAAGAGAGAGTGTTTCCATGATCTCTCAGTTTGTCTCCAGCAAATGCTATTTGACATATTTGATGAAGGGCTGCAGTATATTATGGCCAATAGCATAGAATACTTATAGTGGTGCTGGTATTTATTCCATCTTAATGAGACTGCCTTTTTACCACATGCAGGCTTGGTCTGACTGTCTATTTCCTCAGATGGCTTTGCTACCTTTAAGTGGAAAGTTCAGTTGGTCAGAGGGTAGAGCCATAATGAATACTAAAGTGGAAGTGTTGAAAGGGGTAAATAAAAAGACAACAACAATCCTCTTGAATCATTTTAACCCCTTTTAGAGGATAAGAAGTAGGGCGACTCACACACATTCCCCAAGTATTTTACACTAATGATGACACACAGAAAGTATAAAGTAGAGCTAACAGTATTCTTTTTATAATTTTATATATTTCATTTCTTCCATGTAATTGTAGTTTATATAAAACATCTTTGATAAACTTCTTTGTGTCATATGAGTATCTACATCTAGACTCCATTTACATCAAGGAAAGTCTTTATGCATCAAAAAAACTGGACCGGGCCTCCCTGGTGGCGCAAGTGGTTGAGAGTCCGCCTGCCGATGCAGGGGATACGGGTTCGTGCCCCGGTCTGGGAGGATCCCATATGCCGCGGAGCGGCTGGGCCCGTGAGCCATGGCCGCTGAGCCTGCGCGTCCGGAGCCTGCGCGTCCGGAGCCTGTGCTCCGCAACGGGGGAGGCCACAACAGTGAGAGGCCCGCATACCGCAAAAAAAAAAAAAAAACAAAAACAAAAAAAAACAAAAACAAAAACTGGACCACATTTCTCCCCTTTGCCTAGACCATGTATTGTGAGTGAATCACATAAGTAGTTTATAGTACTTCAGGGGTCTCTTTTTATAAACTATTGGTTTGATCATGTCCCCTACTAACATAAAAGGTATTGCTGGCAACATTGTAATTCCCCTTGACCTTCTCTTGTTCTGTTTGGCACACGACAGTATAGTTGTCAGTCACCTCATATACAAACAGTGTAATCAAGTGCATTACGGGACTTCCTCTGAAACATTGGTGATGTATCTGTACTGCCAGCTGCTCTAATGATGGATAAGCTGCATTATTCTAAGCTTCAAACACACTCATCACAGGGGAATTCTGTGGCGTGTTGTGTGTGTGTGTGTACGTGCGTTGTGCACCTGGACATGTGCATAAGAATTTATGGGTTTTGATTGACAGTTGAATCCAACTTAAGCCTTCCATTCTACTGACTCTTTTAAGTGCGGACCTGCCAGAATAGGGGAAAGTAACTGTGATGCTGAGGATGCCCAAGTTCACAAGAGAATGAAGAAAAGAAATAGGGATTGGAAACCCCCTATTTAACCACTCAGTTAAATTGAAATGTATTTAGTTTCTACTCCATCCACCTCAAAAAAGAATGAAATATGGGACTGCAGAACACTCTATACAAGGGATACAGGAATTGCTTCTAATGTTTTGGGGTTTTTTTTGCTATTGCTCATTTTTTTTCTTTTTTTTTCCCTTCCTTTCTTTCTCCCTCCTTCCCTTCCTCCCTCTCTCCCACCTTTCCTTCCTTTATCCTTCTGTCCTGGTTTGTTTTGTTTTGAGAGTCAGAACTCTGAAATTAGAGGTAAAAATATCCACTGGAGGGACCATCGCATCTGTACCACAGTGTAAAACATTAATACACTTTGAGCTGAGTCTGTGACAAATCAGCATTATTCACATTTCAAAGTCAACTTTAATATCCCATTCCAGACCAGATCTTAGTGGTCCTGAGCGTAATTAGATTAGTTTCAGAGATTGTGGTCCCAACATGTAATTTCAAGTATCTCTCTGTGTCATTTACCCAGAGGCTGTGATTTGAGCTACTTCTAGGACTCTTTGAGGACAGAATGTTGCCTGTGTCTAGTGATTCTGTAGTTATGTTTATCTAATTTCTAATTCACCTCCTCTATGACTGAGTGGAGAGGATTTTACCATACATCAGCACTGAAGCATGACACCAACAATCTCACAGATGTGCCAACCTATCCTTGCCTACTTTGCAGGCAAGTCTTATTTAAAATACTTTTCTTCTGATGATTTTAACCCACTTACAATTGGAAAATATTTAACTTTATATAATTTTATTCTCACTTTAAACTCTCTTGCCAAGTTCTGATTTCAGTCTCAGATTTAAAGAACAAATAATTCAAAAGTAAAGGAAGGACAGGATATGTTACTATCCAAGACCTAGCTCTCTGTATGACATTTACCAGAAGGAAAAGATACAATGTTGATTAATCTATTATTAATATTTTAACATTTAACTCTCAGAAGTGTTCAAATGAGTAAGAAAATTTCTAGATTAGGAATAAAATATAATTTCCATACTTACTATCCTCATATCTGAGTAAATAATGATTTAACAAAAGGGCTCAGAGTGTGTTATACAAATAACATAAGTTTTGTAAATATTTAGAGTGCTTATTACTAATGATACACAATAGGAAAAGGACAAGGGAAATGGAAAATGTTTGTAAAATATTATTAGGGAGAAATTATACAATTCAAGAAAAATCTAATACAAATATAATGCAAACTACATAAGTTTAAATTTTCTTATAGCCACATTTTAAAAGTAAAAAGAAATATAATACTAATTTTAGCAAAATATTTTATGTGATTTGATAGATACAAAATAATCATTTCTATGTGTAATAAACACAAAAATATTTATGATATATTTTATATTCTATTTTTTATACTGTCTTCAAACTCCATTGTGTATTTCACACAGCATATCTCAATTCCAAATTTTCACTGGAAACACTTGACTTACAGTTCATAAAATATAAAATGGAAATACTGTCTTCACATACCAAAGTTGTTGCACAGCTGCTTAAAATTTTCGAGTGACTAACTTGAGTACCAAAAGAAATCATTTACTCTAACATTTGCATCCACATGACAAAACTCGTTCTTTTTTAGAAGAATTGATTTATTAATCTTTGATACAAAAACACATTAGTTGTAAAACTGTATTGTTCAAGTTAATTCATCATCTCTTGTGTCAACTAAGTATTTGAATAAAATTCTAAGGGGTCTGGCAAATGAAAAACAACTCTAAGTATATCAGTATCCACAAAATGTTCCATAGAACTTTCTCTTATAGAACTTTTTTTGTAATTTTTGCATCCAATTTTATAAAACTATACATTACAATTAAAATATTCTTCAGGGCCTCCCTGGTGGCGCAAGTGGTTGAGAGTCTGCCTGCCGATGCAGGGGATACGGGTTCGTGCCCCGGTCTGGGAGGATCCCATATGCCGCGGAGCGGCTGGGCCCGTGAGCCATGGCCGCTGAGCCTGCGCATCTGGAGCCTGCGCGTCCGGAGCCTGTGCTCCGCGGCGGGGGAGGCCACGGCAGTGAGAGGCCCGCATACCGCAAAAAAAAAAAAAAAAAAAAAAAAAAAAATTCTTCATATTTATTGATTTTTTTCAAACGTGTAAATCATTATTATTGGTTTGTATTATAAAAACTTTCCATTTCAGCTATTTGTGCCTGCCTAATTAGGTCATAGATAAGCTTGGACCCTCACATTTCCAAGAAAATCTTTACTTTGAGTTATCAGCAAATCTTTTCAAAACAGTTGATTTCTCTAAAACTCCTCCAAGACACACAATGGACACTGACAAAGAACACAGGATCACTAGATTTCCTTGTCTATTTTTTTCAACAGTTCCATAAACAGGTGCTATCATAGCACTTACACACATATAACTGACCAATTGTAAAAATCCTATCCATGACACTTTTCATAGACTCTGTTCAGAAATCTGAGCATAAATATTTTCAATATGTATTATACAGAGAAATAAAACAATAAGAGAAATAATCTCTTGTTTTTTTTGGGGGGATCTCTTGTTTTAAGTTCCAATAGATGTGGATTTTTGACCTACCATAGCTGGAACACTGTCCACTGTGATAGAAACTATTTTTTTATATCTAGCTGAAATTATTCCTAGATAGATATAACATCTTAAAATATTTATGTAATGAGTTTAAATTTTTTGGCCACAGTTAAGGACATTTCTTCATCTCTCTATTTAAAAAATTGTTTTCTTTAGTGTTCAGGAGTCTCAGCTAATTTGTAGCTGGCCAAAGTTACAAGCTTAGGTCCTATTAAAAATTATTTTAAAAATATTCTGGGGACATTTCATTCTGATTTCAGATGACAAATTTTACCAATTTCTTTTTTGACTATCATGAGGAAATTTCTAACAAATTCATTGTATTTTGAAAGAAGTGCCACTTAATATTGCCAATTTTATTATATTTAACATTTTCTGTACACAAACAATGCTTTTTCATTTTGCTTTAATAACACAAGTAATAACTGTCAAAATTTGTAATATCTTCTCTCTTTTTTTTTTTTTTTTACTGTTCTGGTTGTAGTACTCTTTACTTCTTTGCTTTTACATTATTCCACTCAATTCTGCTTCAATGGTATGCTTTCATGTAAATTTTAAAATTTGTCTATACTTATCAAAATTAAATTATAACAAATAGTTTAATTACCAATTAATTCTGATTCAAAATTAGAATCTTCTAACAGTTAACGTGTTCTTTGTCCAAAAGATCAGTATGTTTGGAAGCTAAACTCTTTCAGGCTTCAAAGATCAACCAAAGCAAAAGAGTTGAAGACATTAATTCAGAATCCAAAGCCACCTAACTTATATTTACTGAGTACTGTTGGTAGTGGGTAACTCTTGTTGTGTAGATGGTGTTTTTTAAAAAAACAAAAGAAAGCATGATTTCAAATATCAACTGTCTGCCTGGGCAGATAACTGTGATGGTCTTTCGTTGTTCTCTAAATAACCATTTAAACAATGTTGCAGTGATGTGGTCCTCTGGTTCAAAGTCTGCAACACTTGTTTTAATAGTCTGACAAAATACATGTCGTAGTGAGACAATTCTTTGCTCAGGGGTAATAGATATTTTCAACCTCATTCTCCCTCCTCCCTTGGAACACTGTGTCACCTAGGTTCCCAATGCATGCCACCCCAGTCATGATCCCTGTAAGTATTGTCCTTTTTTTATTGCTAAGGCCCCCCCTTTTTTTTATTGAAGTATAGTTGATTTACAATATTGTGTTAATTTCTGCTGTACAGCAAAGTGATTCAGTTATACATATATATACATTCTTTTTTATATTCTTTTCCACTATGGTTTATCATAGGATACTGAATATAATTCCCTGTGCTATATGGTAGGACCTTGTTGTTTATCCATTCCATATATAACAGCTTACATCTGCTAACCCCAACCTCCCACTCCATTTCCCTCCTACAACCCCCTCCCCCTTGGCAACCACAAGTCTGTTCTCTATGTCCCTGAGTCTGTTTCTGTTTCATAGTTAGCTTCATTTGTGTCATATTTTAGATTCCACGTATATGTAATATCATATGGTATTTGTCTTTCTGATTTACTTCACTTAGTATGATAATTTCTAGTTGCTTCTGTGCTGCTGCAAATGGCATTATTTCATTCTTTTTTTTATGGCTGAGTAGTATTGCATTGTATACATGTACCACATCTTGATCCATTCATCTCTCAATGGACATTTAGATTTTTTCCATGTCTTGGCTATTGTGAATAGTGCTACTGTGAACATAAGGGTGCATGTATATTTTTGTATTAGAGTTTTGTCTGGATATATGTCCAGGAGTGGGATTTCTGGGTCATAAGGTAATTCTATTTTTAGTTTTCTGAGGAACCTCCATAAAGTTTTCCAACTTGCCAACTTTATGTACCAACTTACATTCTCACCAACAGTGTAAGAGGATTTCCTTTTCTCCACATCCCCTCCAGCATTTCTTATTTGTAGAGTTTTTAATGATGGCCCTTCTGGCTGGTGTGAAGTGGTACCTCACTGTAGTTTTGATTTACATTTCTCTAATAATTAGTGATATTGAGCATCTTTTCATATGCCTATTGGCCATTTGTATTTCTCCTTTGGAGAAATGTCTATTTAGGTCTTCTGCCTATTTTTCAACTGGGTTTTTCATTTTTTTGATATTGAGTTGTATGAGCTGTTTGTATATTTTGGAAATCAAGCCCTTGTCAGTTGCATCATTTGCAAATATTTTTTTCCCATTTCATAGGTTGTCTTTTAATTTTTTTATGGTTTCCTTTAAAGTAAAAAGCTTGTAAGTTTGATTAGGTCCCATTTGTTTATATTTGCTTTTATTTCTATTGCCTTGGGAGACTGACCTAAGAAAACATTGGTACAATTTATGTCAAAGAATGTTTTGCTTATGATCTCTTCTAGGAGTTTTATGGTGTCATGTCTTATGTTTAAGTCTTTAAGCCATTTTGAGTTTATTTTTGTGTATGGTGAGAGGGTGTGTTCTAACTTCATTCATTTACATGCAGCTGTCCAACTTTCCCAATTCTACTTGCTGAAGAGACTGTCTTTTTTACATTGTATATTCTTGCCTCCTTTGTTGAAGGAGGTGTGTGGGTTTATTTCTGGACTCTCTGTTCTGTTCCATTGGTCCATATGTCTGTTTCTGTGCCAATACCACACTGTTTTGATTGCTGTAGCTTTGTAGTATTGTCTGAAGTCTGGGAGGTTTGTGCCTCCTGCTTTTTTTTTTTTTTTTTCTTCAGGATTGCTTTGGCAATTCTGAGTCTTTTATGGTTCCATATAAATTTTAGGATTATTGGTTCTAGTTCTGTGAAAAATGTCATGGGTAATTTGATAGGATCACATTAAATCTGTAGATGGCTTTGGGTAGTACAACCACTTTTACAATATTAATTCTTCCAATCCAAGATCATGGGATATCTTTCCATTTCTTTGAATCATCTTCAGTTTTCTTTATTAATGTTTTATAGTTCTCCTCATGTAAGTCTTTCACCTCCTTGGCCTGTTTTATTCCTACGTATTTTATTTTGGGGGGTGAGATTTTGAAAGGTATTTTTTTTTACATTCTCTTTCTGATGTTTCATTGTTAGTGTAAAAAAATGCAACCAATTTCTGTATGTTAATCTTGTATCCTGATACCTTGCTAAATTCATTTATCAGTGTTAGTAGTTTTTGTATGGAGTCGTTAGGGTTTTTTATATACAATCATGTCATCTGCATATAATAACAATTTTACCTCTTCCCTTCCAATTTGGATATCTTTTATTTCTTTTTCTTGTCTGATTGCTGTGTCTAAGACTTCCAATACTATGTTGAATAGATGTGGTGAGAGTGGGCATCCTTTTCTTGTTCCAGATTTTAGTGGGAAGGCTTTCAGCTTTTTATCATTGAGTATTATGTTGGCTGTAAGTTGTCATAAATAGCTTTTATTATGTTGAGATATGTTCCCTCTATACTCACTTTGGTTTTTATAATGAATGGATGTTGAATTTTGTCAAATACTTTTTCTGTATCTATTGAGATGATCATGTGGTTTTTGTCTTCTTTCTTTTGTTTATGTGGTGTATCACATTGATGTTTTGCGTATGTTGAACCAACCTGTGAGCTTGGGGTGAATCCCATTTGGTTGTGGTGTATGATCTTTTTTATGTGTTGTTGGATTTGGTTTGCTAATATTTTGTTGAGAATTTTTGCATCTATACTCATCAAAGATATTGGCCTGTAATTTTCTTTTTTAGTGGTGTCTTTGTCTGGTTTTGGTATCAGGGTGATGGTGGCTTCATAGAATGTCTTTGGGAGTGTTCCCTCCTGTTCAATTTTTTGGAAGAGTTTGAGAAGGATCAGTATAAGTTCTTCTTTGTATGTTTGGTAGAATTCTCCTGTGAAGCCATCTGGTCCTGGACTTTTGTCTGTAGGGAGTTTTTAAATTACAGATTCTATTTCACCTCTCGTGGTCAGGCTGTTCAAATTATTCCTTATTATTCAATTTTGGTGGGCTGTATGTTTCTAGAAGCTTGTCCATTTCTTCTAGGTTGTCAAATTTGTTGGCATATAATTGTCCACAGCATTACCTTATGTTTTTTTTTTTTTTTGGATTTCTGTGGTATCAGTTGTTATGTCTCCTTTTTCATTTCTTATTTTGTTTATTTGGGTACTCTCTTTTCTTCTTGGTGAACCTGGGTGAAGGGCCCCAAATTTGACATAATACTGTTCTCAGTCCAAACACAGTGATGTAGGCCCCAAAGGGTTTCAGGGGTGATTTGAAGAAGGAAATGGAAAATTACACTAAACTATAGAAAATACAGTGAGAATTAAAATGAACTTGGTGTAAATGTCACCTCTTTATTCTATATACATCTCTGGACTAAAATTTTAGCCCCTTTAATGGTGCCTGTTCTTCATCAGTGTCAGGAGCACAGAATTCATGATGGCATAAGTGGGAAAGTACAAGCTCAGCTGTCCTTGGGCTCATGACTGATCAAGAGATGAAATTGTATTTTTATATAATATATAATATATATGATAATTTCTGACCTAAACTTTTTACTGCTAGTGCTAATGTGTGCAACAGAAAGCAGCACCAATTTACAGAAGTGATACTGGCATATATACCATACTGTCTTTGTCTGCTAAACATGGGAAATGTAGTAAAGTAGTGCCTGAAAAGGAAAAAATAGAATGCTTAAACTTCATATATTTGATTTTGACAGCAAGAACAAAAATGTGAGTTTCTTCAAAGGGAACTCATGCTTCCAGATTAAGCCAGTTGAATTGTGTTTTCACTGGAACTACCAGTTGGATTTATCAGGGAGAAATCTTAGATGAAGTTCAAAAGACTTCTCTACATTAACTTGGCTAAAAATACAGAAATTGGATAGATGGCATCTCAACTACTAAAGGCAGGTCATTTAATTGTTTAAATTATTCTTTAAGGCAAAGCAGAGCTGAGGATTCAACATGGTAAAGAATGCAAATTTCTAAGAAGGCGCAAAAGCAGTGATGATAAGAAGAGCTAATGTTATTGAATTATAACACTTTCTTGGGGGCTTTACATATCACATGATCCTCACAAGCAGCCTGTGAGACAGATATTTCTATTCTTTCTATCTTACAAAAAAGAAAAGTCAATTTAAGTAGTTTTTCCAAGGTCGCTCTGGGTAAACTCAGAATCCTGGCTAGAACCCTGCCTCCTAGCCCCTGTACCTTATAGGAAGAAGGTTTATACTTGTAAATGTCCCTTACTGTTAGAGGACAACTGTAATTTTTGTGCAAAAATTTTCTACATTAATTAGCATTATTGAGTATATTTCAGGCACTGTGCTCCATACTGAAGATAGAAATATGAATTACTCATATTTCTCCTTTGAATAGCATAGAATCTAGAGGAGGAGAAAGCTTCATAAACAAAGGTCTCTAACACAGTGGGGGCAAATGCAAGGAGAGCTCAAAGGAGGGAGGGATTAGCTCAGCTGAGGTCAGAGGGAGGCATGTTTCAAGAAACACCAAAGAGATTAGAATGTTTGGAGAGAAATGCTGTGAAATTGTGGTTTGGAGTGTGTGGGCAAGAAAATAATAAATATTGAGACAATAAAGGTATAGGCATACCTCATTTTATTGCACTTTGCTCTATTGTGATTCACAGATAAACTGGGTTTTTCACAAATTGAAGGTATATGGCAACCCTGCATTGAAAAAGTCTGTCAGTGCCATTTTTTCCAACAGCATTTGCTCACTTTGTGTCTCTGTGTCACATTTTGATACTTTTTGCCATATTTCAAACTTTTTAATTATTATATTTGTTATGGTGATCTGTGATCAGTGATGTTTGATGCTGCTATTGTGATTATTTTGGGGCTCCATGAACTGCTGCCATATAAAATGGCAAGCTTAATTGATAAATGTTTTGTGTGTTTTGACTACTCCATGGATGGACCATTGCCCCCTCTCTCTCCCACTCCTCTGGTCCTCCCTATTCCCTGAGATACAAAACTATTGAAATTAGGCCAATTAATAATCCTATTAGAGGCCTAATAATGGCCTCTAAGTGTTCAAGTGAAAGGAAGGGTTGCACATCTCTCACTTTAAGCAAAAGCTAGAAATGATTAAGCTTAGTGAGGAAGACACGTCAAAAGCCGAGACTGGCCGAAAGCTAGGCCTCTCACATCAAACACTTAGCCAGGTTGTGAATGCAAAGGAAACAGAAAGTGATGCTCCAGTGAACACATAATGATAAGAAAGTGAAACAATCTTACTGCTGATGTAGAGAAAGTTTTAATGGTCTGGATAGAAAATCAAACCAGCCACAGCATTCCCTTAAGCCAAAGCCTAATCCAGAGAAAGACCCTACCTCTCCCTCAATTCTGTGAAGGCTGAGAGAGGTAAGGAAGCTGCAGAAAAAAATGTTTGAAGCTAGCAGAAGTTGGTTCATGAGCTTTAAGGAAAGACACCATCTCCACGACACCAAAATGCAAGGTGAAGCAGCAAGTGCTGATGTAGAAGCTGCAGCAAGTTATCCAGAGGTTCTAGCTAAGATCATTAATGAAGGTGGCTACACTACAACAGATTTTCAATGTAATTGAAAAAGCCTTATATATTGGGCTACCCAAAAAGTTCGTTTGAGTTTTTCCATAACATCTTACCTGATGTTGCAGAGAATCCCAAATGAACTTTTTGGCCAACCCAATAGAAGATGCCATCTAGGACTTTCATAGCTAAAGAGGAGAAGTCGACGTCTGGTTTCAAAGATTCAAAGGACAGGCTCACTGTCTTGTTAGGAGCTAATGGAGCTGGTAATTGAAGTTGAAGCCAATTTTCATCTACCATTCTGAAAATCCTAGTGCCCTTAAGGATTATATTATAAATCTACTCTGCCTGTGTTCTATAATGGAAAAACAAAACCTGGATGATATCATGGCTTACTGAATATTTTAAGCCCACTGTTGAGGCCTACTGCTCAGAAAAAAAGATTCCTTTCACAATATTACCATTCATTAACAAAGCTTCTGGTCATCCAAGAACTCTGATGGAGATGTACAATGAGATTAATGTTGTTTTCATGGCTGCTAACACAACATCCATTCTGTAGCCCATGGATTGAGTACCGATTTCCACTTTCAAGTCTATTTAAGAAATACATTTCACAAGGCTATAGCTGCCGTACACAGTGATTCCTCTAATGGATCTGGGCAAAGTGAATTGAAAACCTTCTGGAAAGGATTTACCATTTTGGATGCCATTAAGAATTCATGAGAAAAAATCAAAATAGCAACATTAACAAGAGTTTGGAAGAAGTTGACTCCAACCCTCATGAATGACTTTCAGGGGTTCAAGAGTTCAGTGAAGGAAGAACTGCAGACGTGTTGGAAATGGCAAGAGAACTAGAATTAGAAGTGGAGCCCGAAGATATGACAGAATTGCTGCAATCTCATGATCAAACTTCAATGGATAAGGAGTTGTTTCTTATGGATGAGCAAAGAAAGTGGTTTCTTGAGATGGAACCTACTCCTTATGAAGATGCTGTGAAGATTGTTGAAATGGCAATGAAGGATTTAGAACATTGCATAAACTTAGTTGATAAAGCAGGGTTTGAGAGGATTGACTCCAATTTTGGAAGAAGTTCTACTGTGGGTAAAATGCTATCAAACAGCATGCTGCAGAGAAGCCAGTCATGAAAGGAAGAGTCCATTTTTGAGGCCCCCTTCATTGTCATCTTATTTTAAGAAATAGCTACAGCCACCCCAACCTTCATCAACCAGCACCCTGATCAGTCAGCAGCCATCAACACTGAGGCAAGACCCTCCACCAGCAAAAGGATTATGACTTTCTGAGGACTCAGATGATGGTTGCCATTTTTTTTTAGCAGTAAAGTATTTTAAAATTAAGATATGTATGTTGCTTTTTAAGACATAATGCTGTTGCACATTTAATAGACTACAGGATAGTGTAAACATAACTTTTATATGCACTGGGAAACCGAAAATATTTTTCAATATCCACTGTATTGCCGTGGTCTGTAACTGACCCCACAACATCACCAAGGTATTCTTGTATATTAGAAGTAAAACCCACAGTGATTTTGAAGTGTTATTACCATGTTTTCTACAGTATAATCTACATTAGAAAAATACTGAAGGAGGAAAATATTGATAAGAAATTATTATAAGGTGACAACATCCTAAAATTATAGGAAATATTCCATAAGGCTTCATATTAACTTAGAAAAAATGAATGATAAGAAAGTGACATTAAGTCAAAAATTCTCCTGTAAACTGCAATTTATATTTAGTTTTACAAATTGGATGAACTAGAATAGTTTGTAAAATTAACATTCAAAGCCACAGAGAAGAGATGCATTTACATTCTGCCATATGCCATCTGAGCTCCAGTTTTTGAAAGATGGACAAGCTTCGTGCACCGCTCAACTTTTTTTTTCAATTAATTACCCAATTACTTCACAAATTATATACTTGCTGCATGTTGTGCTATTTTGAGATATTATATTTAAACCAATTTTCTTTCTTGTATGTTGAAAATTCTCTATACTGATTTCATGTGGCTCAACGCCCCCTATTGCAAAATTTTAATTCAATCCATGTACTTCAGCTTGGAATTTATTGTATATTTTGCTCTTTTCAGATTCTGTTGATGTGGAATACTCTAAGAACCCACCGTAACTCTCTAAAACCCTCTCTTTCTCTCTCTCTCACACACAGACCTCAAATAATAGTCCAATTTTTCAACAAATAAATTTGCTGATCCAGTATGAAGTATGACATCATTATATATTTTAAAATAATTCCTCCCTAAAGGAATCAGCCTTTTATTACCATGGGAATTGACTTGAGTCTTTCTCACTAAATATGTAAAAACAAGGTAAGAGAATCAATAATGAAATAATGACATTTTCATCTTGGTATGGAAGCATATGAACTAGGAATTTTTTTTTTCTGCTGGTAACCACTAGTTTGTTCTCTATATCTGTGAGATTGTTTATTTTTTGTTATATTCACTAGTTTTATTTTTTAGATTCCACGTAAAAGTGATATTATACAGTATTTGTCTCTCTCTCTCTGACTTATTTCACTTAGCATGATACCCTCCCAGTCCATCCATGTTGTTGCAAATGGCAAAATTTCATTCATTTTTGTGGCTGAGTAGTATTCTACTGTATATATATATATATATATATATATATATATATATATATATATGTATGTATATATATATATATATATATATATATATATATATATATATATATATATATATATAACACTTCTTTTTTATTCATTCATCTGTTGTTGGACACCTCAGTTGCTTCCATATCTTGGCATTTGTAAATAATGTTGCTGTGAATATTGCAGTGCATGTATTTTTTCCCATTAGTGTTTTCATTTTTTTTTCAGATATATATACCCAGGAGTGGAATTGCTGGGTAGTATGGTAGTTCTATTTACAGATTTTTGAGAAACCTCCATAGTTTTCCATAGTGGCTGCACCAATTTACTTTCCCACCAACAGTGTATGAGGGTTCCCTTTTCTTCACATCATTGCCAACATTTGTTATTTGTGTTATTTTTGATGATAGCGATTCTGATAGGTGTGAGGTGGTATGTCATGGTGGTTGTAATTTGCATTTCTCTGATTATTGATGCTGAGCATATTTTCATGTGCCTGTTGGCCATCGTATGTCTTCTTTGAACTGGGAATTTAAAAATCACTTTAACATTTAAATACATTCCAATTGAAGGATAATTAGTGAGTCTACTCTGTGTTCTGCTCTCAGTTTTTGTATCATCACCTAAATTCATCAAGACGCACTTCTGAGATACAGCAATGAAATTTTACAAAATTTAATTCGTTTAGCTTGAAATATTTAAAACCCAAATGTAAACTGATGTTTATTTTACTTAGAAGGCCATCACTTTATGAAATAATTCAGAATAATATTGCTTTAAGTAGCCACCTTCTTCATCTCTTTACAACATCATTCACACATGTTTTAAAGAAGAAACTTTCATGTAAACTGGAGCAGAACATTGTTTTCCATTCTTTTAGAAACTTGGTAGAATGTTTACATATGTATAAGAGTAACAGAATAGAAGAGAATAAGCAAAGTTGATACCTTGGAATCAATAAACTTTCAGGCAAGAAAATGAGAATTATTATATATACTCATAATCTTTTCTTGATTCTAAAATGCCATCAATTGCAAGATGATTTAGCTTTAATTATGACAGATTTTTGACAAAGTAAGATGCAGTACCACATTAAATGTGTACATTGGTTGCTTGACCTATCCACATATCAGAAATATTAAAATGTGAATAATGGAGTTGAGAAAATTGTTTATGCATACATAGGAATGTTTTTCCTCTATAATATGTATATTTGCATGTGTGTGTGTGTGTGCATGTGTGTGTATGTGCCTATAAACACACACTTAGAGAGAGAAAGGCAGGAGGAAGGAAGATTGATTGCTAGCTGGCATGGGTGTGTACATACCTGTCTGCTTCTGAAATCTCCTGTACTGTTCAGCTGCAGATGCCTCAGACACCCAGCTGCAGAGTGCAAAAAGAGACAAATAGCCACCCACACATCAGTACTCTATTTAGTAGTTTAAAACACCTATCATCTAAAACATAGTTCTTTAAAAATTCTAAATACAGCGGAAAATCAGTTACATAATGACAAAAAGAAAGAAAGTGCTACCAACTGCAGCACTTTTTAATGGAAATAGTTATATTCTCTGGGCAAGATCTGCTGGAGAGGGGAAGGGTCAAGCTTTGAAGATTTGATTCCCTCCTTATTCTGCTTTTGAACTTTTCACAGTAGTTACTAAGCTCATATCTGTTTTGTGTTCTTGATACTTTAGCATCCTTTAAAAAATATTTAATTATCTAGTACCAAGACAGGAAAAAATGGTAAGACTCAAAAAGAAAATCATACAGGCTACATTTAAGTTTTGTTTGACAGTCCTCAGTTAGATATTAGCTAAGAGAACTGTATAGATTTTCCTTCTACAAATACACTGCCAGTACTTGGCAAACTTGGGATAGGGATTTTTTGTTGTGGCTAATTTTGTCTTTTTCATTAAAAATAATTTTTATTTTATATTGGAGTATAGTTGATTTACAGTATTGTGTTAGTTTCAGGTATACAGCAAAGTCATTTAGTTATATGTATATGTATATCTATTTTTTTTCGGATTCTTTTCCCATATAGGTTATTGCAGAGTATTGAGTAGAGTTCCCTGTGCTATACAGGAGGCCCTTGTTGATTATTTTATATTTAGTACTGTGTATATGTTAATCCTAACCTCCTAATTTATCCCTCTCCTCAACTTCTCCCCTTTGGTAACAGTAAACTTGTTTTCAAAGTCAGTGAGTCTGTTTCTGTTTTGTAAATAAGTTCATTTGTATCATTTTTTTAGATTCCCTGTATAAGTGATATCATATGATATTTGTCTTTGTTTGGCTTACTTCACTTAGTATGATAATCTCTAGGTACATCCATTTTGCTGCAAATGGCATTATTTCATTCTTTTTTTTATGGCCGAGTAATATTCCATTATATATATGTACCACATCTTCTTTATTCATTCATCTGTTGATGGGCATTTAGGTTGCTTCCATGTCTTGGCTATTGTAAATAGTGCTGCAGTGAACATTGTGGTGCATGTATCTTTTCGAATTATGGTTTTCTCCAGATATATACCCAGGATATATGCCCTGGATCATATGGCAACTCTATTTTTAGTTTTTTAAGCAACCTCCATACTGTTCTCCATAGTGGCTGTACCAAATTACATTCCCACCAACAGTGTAGGAGGGTTCCCTTTCTTCCATACCATCTCCAGCATTTATTGTTTGTAGACTTTTTGAGGATGTCCATTCTGACCTGTGTGAAGTGATATCTCATTGTACTTTTGATTTGCATTTCTCTAATAATTAGTGATGTTGAGCATCTTTTCATGTGCTTTTTGACCATCTTTATGTCTTCTTTGGAGAAATGTCCATTTAGATCTCCTGACCATTTTTTTTTTTTTTTGCGGTACGCGGGCCTCTCACCGCTGTGGCCTCTCCCGTTGTGGAGCACAGGCTCTGGACGCACAGGCTCAGCAGCCATGGCTCACGGGCCCAGCTGCTCCACAGCATGTGGGATCTTCCCAGACCGGGGCACGAACCCGTGTCCCCTGCATCGGCAGGCGGACTCTCAACCACTGCGCCACCAGGGAAGCCCCTCCTGACCATTTTTTGACTGAGTTTTTTTTTGATATAGATAGAGCTGCATGAGCTCTTTATATATTTTGAAGATTAATCCTTTGTTGGTCACATTGTTTGCAAATATTTTCTCCCATTCTGTGTGTTGTCTTTTTGTTTATGGTTTCCTTTTCTGTGCAAAAGGTTGTAAGTTTGATTAGGTCCCATTTGTTTGTTTTGTTTTTATTACTGTAGGTGGTGGATCCAAAAAGATGTTGCTGCAATTTAAGTCAACGAGTGTTCTGCCTATGTTTTCCTCTTAGAGTTTTATAATATTTGGTCTTACATTTAGGTCTTTAATCCATTTTGAGTTTATTTTTGTTTATGGTGTTAGGGGGTGTTCTAATTTCATTCTTTTACATGTAGCTCTCCAGTTTTCCCAGCATCATTTATTGAAGAGGCTGTCTTTTCTCAATTATATATTCTTGTCTCCTTTGTTGTAGATTAATTGACCATAGGTGTGTGGGTTTATCCTCTGCTTTCTATCCTGTTCCAATGATCTGTGTGTCTTTGTGCCAATACCATGCTCTTTTGATTACTGTAGCTTTATAGTATAGTCTGAAGAAGGGAGCCTGATTCCTCCAGCTCCATTTTTCTTTCTCAAGATTGCTGTGGCTATTCAGGGTCTTTTGTGCTTACATACAAATTTTAAGATCTTTTGTTCTAGATCTGCAAAAAAATGCCATTGGTAATTTGATAGGAATTGCATTGAATCTGTAGATTACCTTGGGTAATACAGTCATTTTGACAATATTGATTCTTCTAATCCAAGAACATGGTATATCTTTTCATCTGTTTGTGTCATCTTCAATTTCTTTCATCAACGTCTTATAGTTTTCAGAGTACAGATGTTTTGCCTCCTTAGCTGGGCTTATTCTGAGGTACTTTATTCTTTTTGATATGATGGTAAATGGGAATGTTTCCTTAATATCTCTTGCTGATCTTTCATTGTTAGTGTATACAAAATGCAAGAGATTTCTGTGTATTAATTTTGTATCCTGTGACTTTACCAAATTCATTGATGAGCTCTAATAGTTTTCAGGTAGCATCTTTAGAATTTTTTATGTATAGTGTCATATCGTCTGCAGACAGTGACAGTTTTACTTCTTTTTGAATTTGGATTCCTTTTACTTCTTTCTTTTTTTAAACTTTTATTGGAGTATAGTTGCTTTACAATGTTGTGTTAGCATCTACTGTACAGCAAAGTGAATCAGCTGTATGTGTACATATATCCCCTCTTTTTTGGATTTCCTTCCCATTTAGGTCACCAGAGAGCATTGAGTAGAGTTCCCTGTGCAACACAGTAGGTTCTCATTAGTTATCTATTTTATACATAGTATCAATAGTGTATATATGTCAATCTCAATCTCCCAATTCATCCCACACTCCTCCTTTCTCCCTTGGTATCCATACGTTTGTTCTCTACATCTGTGTCTCTATTTCTGCTTTGCAAGTACGATCATCTATACCATTTTTCTAGGTTCTGCATATATGCGTTAATATACAACATTTATTTTTCTCTTTCTGACTTACTTCACTCTGTATGACAGTCTCTAAGTACATCCACATCTCTAGAATTTCGTTCCTTTTTATAACTGAGTAATATTCCATTGTACATATGTACCACATCTTCTTTACCCATTCCTCTGTTTATGGACATTTAGGTTGCTTCCAGGTCCTGGCTGTTGTAAATAGTGTTGCAATGAACATTGGGGTGCATGTGTCTTTTTGAATTATGGTTTTCTCTGGGTATATGCCCAGTAGTGGGATTGCTGGGCCATATGGTAGTTTTATTTTTAGTTTTTTAAGGAACCTTCATACTGTTCTCCAGAGTGGTTGTATCAATTCACATTCCCACCAAGAGTGCAAGATGGTTCCCTTTTCTCCACACCCTCTCTAGCATTTATTGTTTGTAGATTTTCTGATGACAGTCATTTTGAGCAGTGTGGGGTGATACCTCATTGTAGTTTTGATTTTCATTTCTCTAATAATTAGTGACTTTGAGAATCTTTTCATGTGTTTTTTGGCCTGGTGTTGGATGGTGTTGTATGTCTTCTTTGGAGAAATGTCTGTTTAGCTTTTCTGCCCATTTTTTGATTGGGTTGTTTGGGTTTTTTGATATTGACCTACATGAGCTGTCTGTATATTTTGGAGATTAATTCTTTGCCCATTGCTTCGTTTGCAAATATTTTCTCCCATTCTGAGGGTTGTCTTATCGTCTTGTTTATGTTTTCCTTTGTTGTGCAAAAGCTTTTAATTTTAATTAGGTCCCATTTGTTTATTTTTGTTTTTATTCTCATTACTATACGAGGTAGATCCAAAAAGATATTGCTGCGATTTATGTCAAAGAGTGTTCTGCCTATGTTTTTCTCAAAGAGTTTTATAGTGTCTGGCTTTACATTTAGGTCTTTAATCCACTTTGAGTTTATTTTTGTGTATGGTGTTAGGGAGTGTTCCAATTTCATTCTTTTACATGGAACTGTCCAGTTTTCCCAGCACCACTTATTGAAGAGACTGTCTTTTCTCCATTGCATATTCTTGCCTCCTTTGTCATAGGTTAATTGACCATAGGTGCATGGGTTTATCTCTGGGCTTTCTATCCTGTTCCATTGATCTATATTTCTGTTTTTGTGCCAGTACCATTCTGTCTTGATTATTGTAGCTTTGTAGCATAGTCTGAAGTCAGGGAGCATGGTTCCTCCAGCTCTGTTTTTCTTTCTCAAGATTGCTTTGGCTATTCAGGGTCTTTTGTGTGTCCATACAAATTGTAAAATTTTTTCTTCTAGTTCTGTTAAAAATGCCACCAGTAATTTGATAGGGATTGCATTGAATCTGTATATTGCTTTGGGTAGTACAGTCATTTTCATGATATTGATCCTTCCAATCCAAGAACATGGTCTGTCTCTCCATCTGTCAGTGTTGTCTTTGATTTCTTTCATCAGTATTTTATAGTTTTCTGAGTACAGGTCTTTTGTCTCCTTAGCTAGGTTTATTCCTAGGTATTTATTCCTTTTGTTGCAGAGGTAAATGGGATTGTTTCCTTAATTTCTCTTTCTGATCTTTTGTTGTTAGTGCATAGGAATGAAAGAGATTTCTGTGTATTAATTTTGTTTCCTGTGACTTTACTAAATTCATTGATTAGCTCTAGTAGTTTTCTGGTGGTATCTTTAGGTTTCTCTATATATAGTATCATGTCATCTGCCCACAGTGACAGTTTTACTTCTTCTTTTCCAATTTGTATTCCTTTTTCTTCTCTGATTGCCATGTCTAGGACTTCCAAAACTATGTTGGGTAAGAGTGGTGAGAGTGGACATTCTTGTCTTGTTCCTGATCTTAGTGGAAATGCTTTCAGCTTTTCACCATTGAGTATGGTGTTAGCTGTGAGTTTGTCATATATGGCCTTTATTATGTTGAGGTAGGTTTCCTCTATGTCCATTTTCTGGAGAGGTTTTTTTTGTCATAAATGGGTGTTGAATATTGTCAAAAGCTTTTCCTGCATCTATTGAGATGATCATATTGTTTTTATTCTTCAATTTGTTAATGTGGTGTGTCACACTGATTTATTTGCAGACATTGAAAAACTTGCATCCCTGAGATAAATCCCACTTGACTGTGATGTATGATCCCTTTAGTGTATTGTTGGATTTGGTTTGCTATTATTTTGTTGAGGATTTTTACATGTATGTTCATCAGTGGTATTGGTCTGTAATTTTCTGTTATGTGGAATCTTTGTCTGGTTTTGTTATCAGGGTGATGGTGGCCTCATAGAATGATTTTGGGAGTGTTCCTTTCTCTGCAGTTTTTTGGAAGATTTTGAGAAGGATCAGTGTTAGCTCTTCCCTAAATGTTTGGTAGAAATTGCCTGTGAAGCCATCTGGTTCTTGACTTTTGTTTGTTACACGATTTTTTAATCACAATTTGAATTTTACTGCTTGTGATTTGTCTGTTCATATTTTCTATTTCTTCCTGGCTCAGTTTTGGGAGATTTTACCTTTCAAAGAATTTGTCCATTTCTTCTGAGTTGTCCATTTTATTGGCATATAGTTGCTTGTAGTAGTATCTTTTGATCCTTTGTATTTCTGTGGAGTCCTTTGTAACTTGTCCATTTTCATTTCGAATTTTATTGATTTGAGCCCTCTGTCTTTTTTTCTTCATGAGTCTGGCTAAAGGTTTATCAATTTTCTTTATCTTTTCAATGAACCAGATATTAGTTTCATTGTTCTTTTCTATTGTTTTCTTCATTTCTATGTAATTTATTTTTGCTCTGATGTTTATGATTTCTTTCCTTCTGCTAATTTGGGGTTTTGTTTGCTCTTCTTTCTCTAGTTGCTTTAGGGGTAAAGTTTTGTTGTTTATCTGGGATTTTTCTTGTTTCCTGAGGTAAGATTGTATTGCTATAAACTTCCCTCTTAGAAATGTTTTTACTGCGTTCCCTAGCTTTTGGATATTCATGTTTTTGTTTTCATTTGTCTTTATGTATTTTTAAATTTCCTGTTTGATTTCTTCAGTGATCCATTGGTTATTTAGTAGCATATTGTTTAGCCTCCACGTGTTTGTGTTTTTACAGGTTTTTTTTGTAGTTGGTTTCTAATCTCATAGCATTGTGGTCAGAAAAGATTATTGATATGATTTCACTTTTCTTAAGTTTATCGAGGCATGCTTTATGGCCCAGCATGTTATTTATCCTGGAGGGTGTTCCATATGCACTTAAAAAGAATGTGTATTCTGCTGCTTTGGGGTGCAATGCTCTATAAATATCAATTAAGTCCATTTGGTCTAATGTGTCATTTAAGGCCTGTGTTTCCTTATTGATTTTCTGTCTGGACGATCTGTCCATTGGTATAAGTGGCTTGTTAAAGTTCCCCACTATTATTGTGTTACTGTTGATTTCTCATTTTCTGGCTGTTAGCATTTGCCTTATCTATTGAGCTGCTTCTATTCTGGGTGCATATATATTCACAATTGTTTTGTCTTCTTCTTGAATTGATCCCTTGATCATTATGTAGTGTCATTTTTTGTCTCTTGTAACAGTGTTTATTTTATTATTATTATTATTATTTGTGGTACGCGGGCCTCTCACTGCTGTGGCCTCTCCCATTGCAGAGCACAGGCTCTGGACGCACAGGCCCAGCGGCCATGACTCACGGGCCCAGCCGCTCCGCGGCCTGTGGGATCTTCCTGGACCAGGGCACGAACCCGTGTCCCCTGCATTGGCAGGCAGACTCTCAACCACTGAGCCACCAGGGAAACCCCAACAGTGTTTATTTTAAAGTCCATTTTGTCTGATATGAGTCTTGCTACTCCAGCTTTCTTTTGATTTTCCATCTGCATGGAATACCTCTTTCCATCCCCTCACTATTAATCTGTATGTGTCCCTAGATCTGAAGTGGGTCTCTTGTAGACAGCATATATATGGGTCTTGTTTTTATATCCATTCAGCCAGTCTATGTCTTTTGGTTGGAGTGTTTAATCCATTCACATTTAAGGTAATTATTAATACATATGTTCCTATTACCATTTCTTAATTGTTTTGGGTTTGTTTTTGTAGGTCATTTTTCTTCCCTTCCTCTTTTGTGCTCTTCTCTTGTGATTTGATGACTGTCTTTAATGTTGTGTTTGGATTCCTTTTTCTTTTTTATGTGTATATCTATTGTAGATTTTTGGTTTGTGGTTACCATGAGGTTTCGATATAGCAGTCTCTATATATACAAGATTATTTGAAGTTTCTGGTTTCTTAATTTCAAATGGGTTTCTAATATCCTGCATTTGTACTCCCCTTTTCTCACGACTGCTGCTTTTGATATCATATTTGGGTGTAGATGATTTCCTACCTTTACGGTATGCATGCCTTTGCCAGTGAGCTTTCCCATTCATAATTTTCTTGTTCTAGTTTTGGCCTTTTCTTTTGTGCCTAGAGAAGTTCCTTTAGCATTTGTTGTAAAGCTGGTTTGGTGGTGCTGAATTCTCTTAGCTTTTGCTTGTCTGTAAAGCTTTTGATTTCTCTGTCAAATTTAAACAAGAACCTTGCTGGGTAGAGCCTTCTTGGTTGTAGGTTTTTCCCTTTCCTCACATTAAATATATTATTCCACTCCTTTCTGGCCTGCAGACTTTATGCTGAAAAATTGGCTGATAACCTTATGGGGATTCCCTTTTATGTTATTTGTTGCTTTTCCCTCATTGCTTTTAATATTTTCTCTTTGTCTTTAATTTTTGTCAATTTGATTAATATGTATCTCAACATATTCCTCTTGGGTTTATACTGTATGGGACTCTCTGCACTTCCTGGACTTGGATGACTCTTTCCTTTCCCATGTGAGGAAAGTTTGTAGCTATTATCTCTTCAAATATTTTCTCAAGCCCTTTCTGTCTCTCTTCTCCTTCTGGGACCCCTATGATGTGAATGTTGGTGCATTTAATGGTGTCCCAGAGGTCTCTTAAACTGTCCTCATTTCTCTTTCATTCTTTTTTCTTTATTCTCTTCCATGGCAGTGATTTCCACCATTCTGTCTTCCAGATCATTTTTCCATTCTTCTGCCTCAGTTATTCTACTATTGAATCCTTCTAGTGTATTTTTCATTTCAGTTATTATATTGTTCAACTCTGTTCTTTAAATTTTCTAGCTCTATGTTAAACATTTCTTGATCTTCTTGGTCTGTGCCTCCATTATTTTTCTGAGATCTTGGATCATCTTTACTGTCATTACTGTGAATTCTTTTTCGTGTAGATTGCCTATCTTTACTTCACTTAGTTCTTCAGGGGTTTATCTTGTTTCTGAATCTGGAACATATTCCTTTGCCATCTCATTTTGTCTTACTTTCTGTGTTTGTGGTCCCCAGGCTGCAAGATTGTAGTTCCTCTTCCTTCTGATGTCTGCTCCCTGGTGGGTGAGGCTGGTCTAAGAGGCTTGTGAAGGTTGGCTGGTGGGAGGGATTGGTGTCTGCCCACTGGTGGGCAGAGCTGGGTTTTGTCCCTCTGGTGGGCAGGGCTGTGTCAAGGGGTGTGTTTAGACGTGGCTGTGGGTTCAGGAAGACTTTAAGCAGCCTGTCTGATGATGGGTGGGGCTGTGTTCCTGCCCTGTTGGTTGTTTGGCCTGAGGCATCCCAGCACTGGAACTTAAGGGCTGTTTGGTGGGGCCAGGTCTTGGCATCAAAATGGCAGCTTCCAGACACCTCATGCCAATAAATACTCCCCAGTGTCCAGTATTTATGCCAATAAATACTGCCACCAGTGTCCTTGTCCCTGAAGTGAGCCAAAGCTGCCCCCCGGCTCCCCAGGAGACCCTCTAAGACCAGCAGGTAGGTCTGGCCCAGGCTCCTATGAAGTCACTGCTTTTACCTCTGGGTCCTGGTATGCCTGAGATATGTGTGCCCTCCAAGAGTGGCATTTGTTTCCCCCAGTCCTGTGGAGTTCCTATGAGCAAGCCCCGCTGGTCTTCAAGCTGAATGGTCTGGGGGCTCCTCCTCCTGATGCTACACCCCAAGACTGGTGAGCCTGATGTGGGGCTCAGAACTCTCACTCCTGTGGGAGAAACTCTGCAATATAATTATTTTCCAGTTTCTGGTTCACCCACCTGGTGGTATGGGATTTGATTGTATCATCATGCACCCCTCCTACTGTCTTGTTATGGTTTTTTCTTTGTCTTTGGAAGTAGACTATCTTTTTTGGTAGCTTCCAGGCCTTTTTCGTCAATGGTTGTTCAGCAGTTAGTTGTGATTTTGGTGTTTTCATGAGAGGAGGTGAGCTCAGGTCATTCTACTCCATCTTGTTCTCCGTTCCTCAATTTTATCCTTTATTAGTATTCTTTTAGCAAACTTCACTTTAGATATAAGCTCTTCCTTCAGTGTATAAAAGAAGGCTGAATCCATAGCTAAGGTGTTCACCAATACTCTTGCCCAGCCCTGGCATTGAACCGGGTTCATTTTGCCCAACATGCAGCAAGCCAAAATGCTGAGACACTGAGGTTCATGACAAAGAGAGGGCTTATTCACCAGGCAACCAAGATAGGAGACAAGAGGAAGGGAGAAAAAATCTCAAATTCACCTTTGGGATAGGGATATTTGCAATGAAGTGGGAAGATAGTCCACTTACTCAATGAGCTTCAGAATCTCCTATGAGTACTTTACTCTATAAATCCAAAGGCATAATAAAC
Organism: Mesoplodon densirostris; assembly: GCF_025265405.1. Classification (NCBI taxonomy): domain Eukaryota; kingdom Metazoa; phylum Chordata; class Mammalia; order Artiodactyla; family Ziphiidae; genus Mesoplodon; species Mesoplodon densirostris. Next base: position 71,417,909 of record NC_082663.1, on the reverse strand, counting down.
AACTTATATAATTTATCCTGATACTCTCTGTAATCCTACATCTGGTTTTGGTTACATGCACACACAATTGTTTTATTTTTAAAGAGGAACAAATTAGAAGCACAGAGGTAGAATATCCAGACAGAAGGTTCAAGCTGAATGTCTGGAAGTCTTAGAACCCATTTGGTTTTGATAAAGTTGTCATTTGAATTTAGTTCATGCCAAAAATGCCAAAATAAAACTATTTCCATAAAAATATTTTAAAAATTATACTATGATAAGTAAAGGTTAAAAAAACCTCTCAGGGCCTCCCTGGTGGCGCAGTGGTTGAGAGTCCGCCTGCCGATGCAGGGGACACGGGTTCGTGCCCCGATCCCGGAGGATCCCACATGCCGCGGAGCGGCTGGGCCCGCGAGCCATGGCCGCGGGGCCTGTGTGTCCGGAGCCTGTGCTCCGCAACGGGAGAGGCCACAGCAGTGAGAGGCCCGCGTACAGCAAAAAAAAAAAAAAAAAAAAAAAAACCTCTCAAATATAAAGTATGAGTAAAAATTTGAGAAATTGTGAACTCATGAATACCTTTTATTACATTTTTATGTATATGAATTCTTCCCCTAGATACCATAAACTCCTAGAATAAGAGCTATCTCGCATGTTTCTTTGTATCCTCAGAGTCTAATCCACTTTTGTACACAGAGTAGGCACTTAATAAATTGTTAATGGTCTTTTATCTGTTTAATTTACTGAATTGTTAGTATGTGCTGTGAACTGCAACTAAGGTACTAAGGTGAAAGAAATGTAGGTACTATTTTCAAGGAGCTGTCAGTCTAGGACAATAAAGAAAACACATGAATATGTGTGAAGATATACAAGATATATAAAATAGTAAGACAAGCTGAAAAGTGTGTAATCAAAGTACAAATAAAATTCAATTGAAAGTTCAAAGGAACGAATTTGGTAAATGGGAAAGAGATCATGAAGGAGGTAGAATCTAATGGTGATAGTAGAAAGAATCTGAGTCAATGACATAGCATTATTTTGGAAACAAATATGATAATAAAAGGAATTTGGCACAAAAGAATTTAAGTTCCCTGGAATATAGAAGGGTTTTAAATTGTTTCAAGAAGGTGTTTTCTTGTGTTCAACTATGCAGTATTGTCTATCTCATAAGTCTATGCTTTTCTAGCAAAACTACACACATATATATAAAGGTAAATTCTTGTCTGTTTATTCATTCAGTTAGTAAACATTTGTCTAGTGATAATTAATAGTGTGCTGAAAGCATAAGAAGATTTTAAATATAGTAAGACACAATCCATGTTCTCAAGGAACTTACTGTTTATTAAGAGTATATATATATATATATATATATAGATAGATAGATATATAGATATATATATATAAGCAATCATTTTTAACATAGAATTCGCTAATTATAAACATCCACAGTAGTTGCATTTGGCTCATCCAACCTATTTTTTAATAAGAAATAGCCCTATGCATAGGTTACCAATTTTATCAAAGTTAAGATACAGATAGATGTATCTATCTGTATCCACTGCCTTAACAACATAATCATTTTCTATCACAAGCAAAGCACTTTTAAGTCAATCCCTGATGTTAAAAGGTTAGGATTTCATTCCTGAAAATAACACTTAATGCCATTAACATGCTAAAGTTATTCATGAAAGTAAATTAAAATAAAACACAAGTACCTTTGATATACACATATTAAGTATATGTGGGGAGAACTGCATAATATAAAAGTCACATTGTAAATATTCCTTTGCAGGTATATGTCTATAATTGTTACTATGGTAATTTAATTACAACAAAAAAGAAGATAAAAACAGGATGGCACATTTTAAGATATTATTAAGTCTGGGCTTTCCCATGGGATAAAATACACTTAGAAAATTTTATGGATTATGACTTTTTATTTTGTTTTAGCAAGTGCTTCAATTTCTTGCCTCATTTCATCATTTATATGACCTATTTGGTAAAATTTTGTGATCTAGTCTTTATTATTGAGCTGTTTCTTTAAACTCTGAATAAACAGGCAACTAAAAAGCCTTTTGATGACAGTAAACATAAACATACAGGATTGACTAGAATAAAATATAAACTCCAGAGATAATTTCAGCTAAAATATATAAATTTGGTGGTTAGAGGAAAATAAACAAGTGAAGAGAGAAGAACAAGCGGGCATAATTAGAGACCTCATTATCAACAATGTTAGATATCATGTTATTGTGAGAATTAAGATAATCATAAACTGTATATTTCTAAACATTTCTGCTTTACATATCCCTATTTAAGACTTGAAACTTACTAAGACTTACTAATGTCATCCCCCCACCCTGCATTTGTACAGCAAATGACATTGTCCTGTTGTTATCACAAGTGTACGACTATATGTTGCAGGCATTTTTTCTATACTCAGTCACAACCATAATTTATTCATCCCAAGGTGTACCCTGGCCAAAATGGACAAGGTTGTTCTCTTTATGAAAGAAATAATTCCTGAGGAAGGCTCTTTTTCTCTTTGATGCTATTATAGGGCTGGCTTGGTTATTAATCTGCTAAGGTGATCATGTCCTACCTCAAATACCTTCTTATCCACATGCAAATGAATCACATAAGGAACTATATTCATGTACTTGATTATTGGGTTTATTTCATCATTATTTTTAAAAGAATATGGGCATCTGAATATGTAAATTGAGGCTATAAATGAAAGTCTGTCATTGCAATCTCCATTCTCCTACATTCCCTGATATTTCCTTTAAGCTGTTTTGCACCTGACTAGTTGTGTGGTTTTAGCCCCCATTAAAATAAGTCTGACATTTCAACAAAAAACAAATTGTGCCTGAAATTGGGACTATTAAAATTCTGCAGGGGCATCCAGAAGCCAGCAATGGCACTGCAGAGGGCCTGTAAAGAACAAAATATATAAACATATGAAACATGGTGCTTCATTCCTTGTGGCACAGCTAACATTTTTAAGCTCCAGAAGTCTGCTTCATATAGTTTTATCAGGTTATAACTTATAAAACCAAGGTTAGTACAAACTAGCTTCATAATCATTTCAAGTGATTTCTTAGGAGCTGAAATAGTCTCAATGACAAATACAGTCATCTTCATTACAATCAGCATTCTTTTCTATATGTAGGATACTTAAAAGGCAATTTAGCAAGTAGAAAAAAAATAAACATTTTTAACCTCTAGACGTTTTGTCTTTTAAAAAGCAATCTGCAATAAAGAGATGTCTTTTCCTACATACATTATATATCAATAGAGGAAACAGTGGTTTTTGCTTCTAACAAAGACAGGGAAAAGGCAGAATTAGTGCAGAAATTCAGAGGAGGGGAAAAGAAGTTCAGCATCCTTAAAAACTAACTTCCTTCCACAGTATCCATTACCACTGCCATGAGAAACAAACATGTGCTAGATTTTCAAATGGCCCCCTAGAGTCCATAATCCAGTCACTACAGCACATGAGGGTTTCTGTGGGAGTATACATACATTTTATTACAGTCTACCCTCCTTCTTACATACAAAGAATATTTGAACTCTTAGAATAACTCAGTTCAATTAAACAAAACTCTTAACTCCTGCTTGAGTTTTTGACACAGATGAAGTGTGCAAATATGCCAGAGTTTCAAAGCTGAGATATGTGGATAAGGAAATTGATCTCCTTAGCCAAACAAACCAGTTGCTTTAGAGGAATAAGTCTAGATTCCAGAACAGCTCATCATCTACAGAGACAGCAGGCAGTAATAGACGGGCAGCCTGTGATTGCTCTGGTCTGTCCTTTCCAATGGGGAAAACTAAGTGGGAACTATGGTTGAGATATGAAAACTGGACATACTACACATTTGTAAAAGGTCTCCTCTGTACCATTGAGTTCAGTATCCATGTAGAGTGGGTGAGAAAAGGTGGGAGGGAGTAAGAGAGGCACCTGAAAATAAACAATAAACAACCTAAAAATTGCCTTGCAGAAAAGAGAGGAATCTGGGTGTCCTGTGAGGATAGGCACTCTACAAAGACTCAAAATGTGCTCTGTTTAGCAGCTAGAGAAATGGCCTGCATTCCAACTGAGTTGAATTCAAGGTAGGAAAGTTGTGACTGAAAGTTATCTTATACCTACCTGTGTTTTGCAAGTCTATTAGGTTCTGAATATTTCCTCTGCTGTTAATTATCTTCTATACTTAACATACTACTGGAAACTTCTATATGATTTGAGAGACTGTTCAGCACAGGAAATGTTCATCCTCAACACGCTAGTCTTACAATGCATTTCTGAATAAGTAGATATTGTAAAATGTCTATTCCCATATCCCACAGCTCATCATTGTCATGTCAAATAGCCTTCTCTCTATAAGGGTCTTCACTAGGGAAGTACAATACCAATTAATTGATTATAGTTGCCCAAACCTGTACAGAAATAAATGCATTATTTTAAGTTATACAAAGGAAGCCAAACAGTCCAATTAAAAGTGATACAGCAAATGGAGCTTCCCCGATGGCACAGCGGTCGAGAGTCCGCCTGCCGATGCAGGGAACACGGGTTCCGGTCGCGGAAGATCCCACAGTGCCGCGGAGCGGCCATGGCTTACGGGCCTAGCTGCCTTGCGGCATGTGGGATCTTCCCAGACCGGGGCACGAACCCGTGTCCGCTGCATCGGCAGGCGGACTCGCAACTGCTGTGCCACCACGGAAGCCCTGTTGATGTATTTTTGAATGCTGATATCAGTGTGAAGTTTTCTGATATTCCCAAAGTACATATTTTGGGGAAATACAATCTTAGGAATACAACATGACATCTATGAAACTTTGAGTTTAATTGTGCTTCAAAAACTCAGCTCCACATATATATTTTAAGTTAGATCCTTTCTAAGACATTCTTATGCTGGTCTGTCGCTTGCCTTTGTCTTTTCTAATGCTGATAAGGTTTTTGCCCAACGATGCAAACACTGTTTAATAAACTACTTAATGAATCTGTAACTGATAACTTACTTGAAGAAGTAACATGTTATTTTGTACTTAAACACCTTACATACCACATATGTGTGTATCTGCTTTTTAAATGAACATGTAAATGAAAATGTTCACTCTCTTTTTGTTTTGGTGATATTTGGATATTTTAAATCTTACCACCTCTCTTGACATTTTACAGAGACTATCATTTTCAGGTTAATCATAAGCATTACATAATAAGTAAAGAAAAAGGAGAGGAGAAAAAAAATCTATTCAAACTGCAGAACAACAAACTTAAGGTCATAGCAGTTCTCTGGGAGCATTTAAAGCTATTCAAATGAGTTAATAGGATGAAAACGTTTCTATTCAACAAGTTCCTGTGAGGGTTTAGGTACTAAGGAATGGTCTAAGAGTTAGAGAGGATTGTAGATTCTAATGCTGATTCAAATCAACCTTAGGATCCTCAGCAAGTATAATATTTTGGCTTTACTGGACTTTACTTTCCTTATAAATATCAGCTGAAAAATAAGATTGTATTTATGAGAATTAAAAATATGTATTATCTGGAATGTAACAAATAAGAAACAGATTAGAAAGCATTCTCTAAAAAACAGGATAGGAATTGGTATCCCAAGTATGTTACATATTAATCTCAAATATAGATGTAATTTACATTTTCAACAGTGGCAGTATTAGAGATTATCAATATACTACAGCTCCCAAGCCTTTCTATGTGAGTGTATACATATTTAGTATATTTCTTCCAATCTTTGATCACTTGAGTAAGAAATTTAATGAATTTTCAGTTATATCAGATTGAATATTTTAAAGTAGCTATGATGTTTGTGATATAAATAAAATACCTTATTCTTAAGAAAACAGGCTAAGTTTAAATGCAACAATTACATAGAAAAAATATTGTAAATTTATCTCTTAAAGAAATCGGTATTTTTAAGTGTGGCCACAAATATAAATTAGAATTTTTATTTAGTACTAGGTTACTTATATTTTTAATATATTTAATATATTTTTAATGTGTGTCTTTAAGTTTTATTCATTTGAAATTCTGGGGTAAAGATTTCCTCATCTTTTATTTACCCTCAAATTATCCTAGATGATGAAAAAAGTAAAATCCTAAAATTCTTTTAATTCCATTTATTTCAACTTGCAGTTACATAAAATGGAATAAACAATAATTATGGGAACTAAATCCATTTGAATAGGGATCAAAATGGATATATAAAATTTAGTGGAGTAGAAAAATGTAATAGAAAAATACAATGCAATAAAATATAATAAAATGCAATGTAATATAATAATTTTAAAAAAGCAGGAAGTAAGCTGCAAAATTCTCAGCTTGTAATTTTTTCTTACTTCAGTTTTTTATTTTAATGTACTTTAAATTGTATAAACAATACACAATCAAAGATAACAAAACTTTTTAAAATGTTGCATATTAGTGAGAGCTAAAATACTTAGCTATATTAAGAAAGGGCCCTAAAGAAAAAGGTTTCAAAAGTTTTCATTCTTCTTTAGAGATCACCACTTATGTCTAAATAACACTTATTTTTTACTGATAAAATTATGCCCCAGTAGTAGAGACAGGGTGGTGAAATGAGCCCTAATACTCTAAATTTGGCTATTCTTAAATTACATTTTTCTTTTTCACCTGTGAAGTTAACTGCTGTTTTTTCCCCCTTATATCCTATGTTAAAAGCTCACTACTTCTTAATGTCACCCAAGAAATGTATAATTTATTTAAATAGATTCATTTTTTAAATGGAAGAAAAAATCAGTCAAAGCCCCTCAGAGTTAACATAAATGGAAATGAATACACATTTTTGAACTGCATCAATTATCTTTGCATTATCAACCAAAACAATATTGGCACCTAATAAATGTTAATAAAATGATAATTTTAACTGCCAATAAGTATCTCTATACAATACTATTTACATTTTCATCAATTGAATGACTTGTAAAATAAACTTCAGAAATGCCAAAGAGGGTGTATGGCATCTTGAATCTAGAGGGTTCTTGGGAAAGGAGTTTCCAAGATGGGGAAAGATGTGACCCCAGAAAGTCTATCAAAAGCAAATGTCTTAAACAGTCAAATTAACATTTTTTGTGCTCCTCAGTTCCCTTACTGGCCCATAATAATGGAACTTTGTGGTTTGTGAGAACACTTGGTATTCCCAAAATGTTCCCTAAATGTAACATTGAATCCATTTCATTCAGTCTATGGTCTACAGTGGATATAGCAGAGATCACTAATACACACTTCTTAAAGGAAACACATCTCCAGACATCCTCCGCCTCAGCCAACCCCTAAACAACCTCAACAGGAAAAGGGCATTTTCAGCCTGTCCCAGAAGAGCACTGGTGGGGCAAACTCTACTTACATGTCTAGATATTAAACCCATTTTACACTTATTGGTGGTACAGTATTGATTTGTCCCTGGGAAATATTAAAACAAAGCTTTAAATTTCTCTATCTCCTTCCATCTATTAAGCAGTTTAATATTCATATATTTTCTAGATTAAGAATATATATTCTTTTTGGATTTTTAAAAATACTGTATCTGGAAGGAATAGAATGATCTTTTTTTAAATCAAGCAAATAAATGTTAACCAGTGGTACCCACTGAGACATCTTCTTCAGAAGTGTTAACTCTGAAGAACTGAAATATTTACTGGCTTTATGATGAATAAATTTTACTAAATGCATGTGCCTACATCCTTTTCTAAAGGAGGTGGCATAGATAATCTTTGGTAGCTTTTTTTTTTTTTTAAAGATCCTCAAGGCCAAGTTCTCATAAAAATGATACACCAGGTTTATTCAGCTTCAAAGGCAGAGAGGACCTCAGCCTCTTCTCAGGAGAGCAATGCTTTTAATGACTCCAGAGACAAGGTTGTTATTTGGAAATCAACAAACACAGCCTGAATTGACAGTGGCCTCTTCCTGTTTTACCTTTTAATATGAACTAATGCTTTCTCCAATTTTTCATTTTTTCCTACCTACAAATAAACCAGTATAAATAGTTAGCTATAATATTCATCCCACTCACTTCTCTATTCAATATGGCAGCACTGATGTACCAGGTCCCTAGACTAATCCTTTATTTGGGGATATAACTTTTTTTCCAGAATAAATAAAAGCAGAAATTTCATCTTAATAAGGCAAGTATACCCCTCTGCTGCAATTTCAGCTACTAGCAAACAATCATTCTGTGCATCAATTTAGTTTTCTTGGAAAGGAAAATAATGCACAGTTTCTATCTTGTCGTATATAGTGGAGATCACTAATACAACACTTCTTAAGGAAATGCATCTATAAATGAATGAACAAAGATACATATGCTGCATAATGTAATACTCTGTAGAAATATTTAGAAAAGGAAAACTTAGGAACACTCAGGAAAGAATTTCAAGCTGGGAAGCCAATAATCTAATAGGTTTTTGAAATAACGTTTAAACAATACAACTTCAGCACTACAGAGGCATGTTAACACAGCAATCTAAATTACTTTTATTCTTTCAAGCTCATATTTCTTCTCAGGAAGTCATAAGTCTAGACAACTGAAAAGTAGCAATTTCAAGAGAAAAATGTAGAGAAACTAAGCTACTACCATGGCATGTAACTGAGGCAGAATAAAAAGGTAAATAATCTTGATTTTTTTTCTTCCCTAGGGGATAACGTTGCCTACTCCTTTAAAACAAATTATTATCTATTCAACTATAGTTTTATTTTTACATAAGTTGCTAAGATGGAAAATGGCTGATGAATTTAGGGGGGAAAATGTGGGAAAAACCAATTTGAAAATAATGAAAACAATATCCAACCTGGAGTTAATTCTGAATTCCCTGTGAAGAAATCATAAAGTCCAAAAGCATAGTTTCTAATGACGGGAGCCACAGACCACTTGCATCAGAATCACCGGGAGTGATTGTCAGTAATTCAGCTCTCTGGACTCCATCCCAGATGTAATCATCTGAATTTCAGGGAATCTGCCTTTTAATACAGTTCCTAGATATTCTTTGTTCTTTCCTAGATGTTCTTTTACACTTAAGTATCAACATAATAAGCCTGTGTAAGAGCTGTAAATTTGCACAGGTATTTAGTATTGCAGAGCTATAACATACAATAATAATGGGAGTCCAGGGTGGTGGGAGAATTCAGTGAAGAAGATGTCTACTTACAGAATAACATTAATAATGACTGAGTTATTAAAAGTATATTTGCCATGCTTTCTGAGTGTCAGAAACTAAGACAGGAACTTCAGATCCAATGATTAATAGTGCCTGGTTCCTATCTTTTGGTGAGAGGACAGCTCACAGCCTGGGACAATAAATATTGATTGTTCTGTATTTTGCATATCATCAAGTTTTTTCAAACTTTCTTTTATAGTATAATTATATTGAATCCATTTTTAACCTTGAAGACCTTTCTCTAAGAAGAGACTAATCATTCTGCTCCAGATTAGATTGGCTGTCATCTGACCTGCCAAACAACTTTGTCCTTCCCTACTTTTTTGAGTTGGAGCTGCTATTTCCTGAAGCCTGTGATGTCCTCTTTTTTGGTTTGCTCTCTTGTTTTCCTTGTTTACATTCTCAAATAACTTACTAATAAGTTGTACATGGGAGGTAAATTTTCTGAGTCCTGGCATGTCGGAAATTATTCTTTCTTCACTATTGATGGGTAATATGATTGGGATACAATTCTAGGTTTGAAATTACTTTTTTTTTAATTTCAAAGGTTAATTGTAGTCTTCTAACATTCAATATTACTGATGAAGTATCTAATGTCACTTGGATTCTTTTTTCTTTATGGTTGACTCTGTTCTATCACAGAACCAGAGCAGTACACGGTGAGAAAACTCTTGGAAAACTTGACTTGTTTTCCACGAAGTCTGAAGTTACAAAATCAGTGACTTAATCTCAACTGGAAAACAGCTGAGTGATGACAGAAAACTGTAGTGATTGCAATGTGATCACTCAGATTTGGGTGGGGCAAAAATAATGTTGTTGTTGATGTTGTCATTGTTTTTTCCCACGAGCTAAGTAAATACCACAGACAGCAACTTGGCTAGAGATGACTTGAAAGGTTACTTTCAGCGTTGTCAGAGACAATGTGTGGTGGAAGGTCACAGCATCAAAAAAGAGATGGAGTCTTCTGCCAGGGAAAGAGACGAGGAGAAGTCCTAACAGGTCGGAGAGTGAACATTTTACATCAGGGGATTGTGAGGGAGAGACTCCCAGCTCCAGAAGGGCGGAGGTGGAGAATAGGTACGTCCAAAGATATGTAAGTATCTCATGAGAGAGAGAGAGACATTTAGATAGCTTCCAGAAAGTGAACCTAGCAGCTCAGTCATAAACAGCATTAGCTCAATAAACAAACACTTTATTTTCCTTTATCACTCATCAATCTTTCCCATTTTAATCTTGGAAGAGCCAAAGTCAGAATAGTGAATGAAGGGAGAGAAGTGGAGAGCTGATTGGAATCAGTAAAATACAGAACATGTTTCCTTACCCTGTTGCAAGTTTCCAAGCCTGGATCAGGCCTCAACTAGTAGTGGGAATGGGAAAGGAGTGGGAATACAATCCTTGAAATGAATATGAAATAGAAATTTGGGTTGGGGTTAGACTAATGAGACTCTTCTGTTATCTGAAAATAACAGAAAGATCTATCAGATATATCTGGAACATCTCCAGGTGGAAAGGGAGATTCAACATTGCTCAATTGAAAGCAGAGGCTAAAAATATTTAGAACTATTTTTCTTTCTTGTATCTACACCAACTCTAGCCCATTCAATAAACCAGTTATAATGTCTTTTTCATTTCTTTACTATTATTTTAACGAAGTTCTGGTAGGAAAAAGTCACTAAATATGTGAGCTCAGTTCATTTTAATCACGGGTTCTAGAAATTATATTTTTAAAATTTTTGAATGTGATTCTGTTTTTCTTACTCCTTACTGTTCTTTCTGTTTTAATGTATTTTGTAAATCTGGAAAAGTTGGAACTAATACACTTTGAATTTATGACAGAGCACATACCACCCAATAGCTAATTTAGCTGTTTTTTCCTACAAATACATTTTAAAATCAAAACTAACACATTATTTTGGTTTCAGGGAGATACAATTTATATAAATGTGTAGTCGATGTCATAAATGGCTAGGTTTCAGATTAAGTAATAAAAGGCCAGGAAAAACAGTGAATAGTATGAATATGAAACAAGGTGTATAAAAATAAGATCAAGGTTGATTTGAAATGGAGCTAGGGTTGGGGCAGAGGGTCCTTATCAAATATTATAGGTCAAGAAGAAAAGCCTCCATATTTTAGCTGCTGCCTCCCTACACAGAACTGCTATATTTGCCACTATAACTCCTATTGGCCAGCTGAGCAGACAGAAGCTTTTGTTGTAAAAGGCAAAAAGAAAGAAAGAAAAGGAGCAGTTGGGGAAGGCGAAGATAGAGGAGGAAAAGGGGCAAAAACAGACTAAAAGGAAGAAAGAGAGGAAATGAGGAAAGGAAAGATGAAAGAGGATAAAACCGAAAGTCAAGAACAAGCTGTTTATAAAGGAAATTGACTCCATTAAAGGCAAGCTTTTAATCTAAATGTCATGCAACAAAGACTCCAAAAGAGCATTCTTTCTTGAGGAAGGAGTCAAATTTTTAGCAGTGTTGCCGAATGCAAGAGCCACAAATTACATATGCTACTTAAATTTAAGGTTAAATTAATTAAAATAAAATTTAAAATTCAGTTCCCCAGTTGCACTAGCCCACATTTCAAATGCTCGAAAGCCTAAAGGCTACTATATTGGACAGTGCAGGACCATTTCCACCATTACAGAACATTCTGTTGGACTGTGCTGTTATGGAGCTTTAGCGTCAGCTGAAGTTCAGCTACTTTGGGGAAGAGTAGGTCAAAAATGGTTCTTGGGAGATGGAGAAATTATTCTTGGAGAGCAGTAGCTGTTGGCTTATCTTTGGGAAAAACACCTGAGTCTTTTTGTATACTGCATTAAACTTCTATGATATTTGGCCATATCGGCCTTAAAAAGAACAGAGTAAAAGATAAGAGGTACAATCCTTAGTGGGGCATCCAGCAACCAGCTCCTATGTTGATAGTCTATGAGTTCCTGTTGGAGAAGACTTAATGGCCCAAAGAACTAAGGGTCAAGCCTTTGGCCACAGCAACTGAAGTTTCTTGGATAGTTTCACAAGGTTGAATTTTAACATGTCATTTATTCTGAGTACTGGAGATGGTAGAGGCAGTAAAACTTCAGGGTGACAGGCAAAGACTGAATCCCTTAATTATTGTCCTGGTGAAATGAGTAGACAAATCTATCTCTTTCACTAGAAAAATGTGGAGATATTACCCAAGCCTAACATTTCTTTACTACTGTTCAAGAAGTTGCTTTATAACTAGGATGGGCTTCTAGACAGCGGACAATAGTAGGAAAATATTCATAGCTGCATAGGTGGAATAACTGGATAAAATCTGTTGTGCTATTAAGTTAGAATCCCCAAAGTTCATATACAAATAGAAGAAATGTTTATGGTAATTGGGGAATTTTTTAAGTTATAGAAGAAAGTTTCTAGTGCGTTTGTCAAGGACTCTGGCATGCCAGTTTTCAATTGATCATATATAGGAACAATGTAAATTGATAAGGTTCCTACCTTATCCCATGAGATTAAGAAATCCTCCACATTGGTAATTGACTGGGGAAAGTCACAAATAGCTTTTAATTTTTTAGCGAAAGAGGCTTTCCATTATATGTGATGTCATGACCTAGATAATGGACTAGAGACTAATAAAATTGATATTTCTTTAGTTGGTATTTAGAGACTTTATGTACCTTATATAATAACATTATTGGCAAAGAGAGAGAATAAATTCTGCAAGACTTTCAATCTTTCAAACTTAACAGAAGGCTATCCACATTTTATATAAATGTGAATATGTATAAAATATGTGTTTTCAGGAGTGTATAAGAGTCCTGAGGGAACTGGATGTCTCTAAGGTTTGGATTATGTAATTATAAGAAGTGAGAAGGTGTTTTGTAAACCTTTGGAAAATAATTGTCTGTGTGTGATTGATTTTCCCAAGTGATGCAAATAGATACAGTGAATCTGAATGCAAGGCCATTCTAAAGAATGCTGAGCACAGATCTACCACTGGCTAAGAGAAAGGCAAAGTCTGAGGAGTATGTGAGATACTACCAATGAAACATTTTTAAAACAGCTTTATTGAGATATAATTGATAAAACAAAAAACTGTGAAACATTTTTACTATTCAGAGAGAGAAATGATTTTTAAAAAGTGGTCAAGTTTATAACAGAGTGTAGTCCTAGTATCAACAAGAAATGAAACATTGTGGTTTTGGAAATCATTATGGTTTTGGAAATCTTTATGGTTTAGGAAATCTTTATGGTTTATGGAAATCTTTCTCTTTTTTGTTAATGGCAATTGTTGGCAGATCAGAGCAGCTACTTTGAGAGGTATTAGTCTGTCAGACAGCTTTTTTTTTTCTTTAAATATTACCTTTCATTCCAACACAGAACGATTGTTCTTCCAGTGTCCTTTGTCATTGTAATATTGGCAGATGTCTTTATCAAGACTAGACATAGTGGTGTCCTTGTCCCTGGGTTGTCTAATTGTTTACTCTAAAAGGCTATTAATTTGGTTCATAAATTTTCTTTTTTCTAAGGCAAAATATTCTCAAAATACTCCATAAACTCTTGTAATTCAGAAAGAGAGACAGTCTGCTAGCCTGTTTTCTGACTAAATCTACTACCTCAGATTTAAGACCATAAAAAAAAAAAGTATATAAGGCAGTTGTGAGTTATATTTATATCAATCTGTAGTCAAATTTTGACCTATACATCTTATATCAGTTTCATCATCAATCCTTTCTGCTTTTTCAAACCAAGTTTTATTATTTCTGGGTCTCATAAGGAGATGAACTAGTTGATAGATATCAGAGATTCCCACAGTCCTAAATTCTTCAGTGGACTTTTGTCTTTCCTTAGAAGGGGTTGCAAGTCCTTAATTAGATTTTGAAAATCTGATCTTGACCAAGAGTTAAAGCTATAAAAGTAAGGAGATTGGCCATCATCTTCTCCTATGTTGCTGGAGAATCCCCACCTAAATACTAGGAGCTGAAAAAATGACTCACTCACCTGTCCTGTCACAGACTCCAAGGAGGGAGATGCCAGGGGATCCCCAGCACTCTATCCTCATGGAAGTGGCACAGGCTGAGCATCAGAAGGCTCAAGCCTGATCCAAATCCAAATCACAGCACCAAAGACAGTGGAAGAAAATTAACCAGAGCAACTGTTAGCATAAGCCAGTAGTTCTCAACTAGGGAGGGTTGGGGAGGGTGAGCAGTGGCACAAGGGACACATGCCAGTGTCTGAAGACATTTTTGGTGTCTCACCTTGGGAATTAGGTGTGCTACTGGCTTCTTGCAGGTAGAAGACAGGGATGTCATTCAACATCTTGTAATGTACAGGACAGACTCCCACAACTAAGAATTATCCAGCCCAAAATGTTAATAGTGCAGAAACTGAGAAATCCTGACATAAACCTTTGTGCTAAAAATGCCAGACGGCTCTGAAGGAGAGGTCTGTTTTGGAGAAAGAGACCAAAATTTTTAGAGCTTTCGCAGAAACTGTCAAAGTTCAAGTTAACTTGAGAACTCATTGGTCAAAAATGGTTCTCTGAATAGGGAAGAATTATTCTTACAGGTTTACAGGTGTTGGTTCTGTAATTCATATTTTTACAAAAGGGTGGGGAAGAGTTAGGAGCTAAGGTCATGAGCAAGAGAGGACTGAGAGGAAGAGCTGTGGGGGTCAAGGACAAGTGAGAGCCAGAGTAGAAGGCTTTGTTACAGGAACAATATGAAACATGCACAGGAGATCCATGGGAGTACAAACGTGCCATCAAAATGCAGGATTCTGCCTAATGGGGGAATTTTGTCCCTTTAGAAGAAATAAGAATGTGAAGCATAGTAACTAAGTTAGTTTACTATTCAAAGAAATATGTAATACAGGATACAACCTGCAGTAGTAGTCTGGTCAAGGCAATAATATTTAGATAGAAAATATTAAACCTGCTCTGTTTCTCCTTTAGAGCCATACCAAAGATTTTTAATTGAGTAATTTTAATCTCAGAGCTTCTTACCATGCTGATGCTTATCCAATCTAAAGTGGACAGGATTCTTACTTCTGGTGGAATATCTCCTAAAACAAATATATGGTTAAAAGTAGTTAAGGGAAAATGATGTGGAATATAGACAGTCTGGAGTGTTTGACCTGGTTAAATGAAATCTGCAAAGATTGCAGGCTTTTATTCAGCTATACAGAAGCAAGTTTCTTTGAAAAATGTTTTTAAGTACAAACATCAATTCCTCATTAAATCTACATGTTTTTAAATGGTCCTCCACTAACTGTTTTTCTAAGAGTTAAACAAAAATATTTGAAGGAAATTTAACAGGTTTCAATAGGTGAAAAAGACTTCCTATCACAACCAGGCAGAGAAAATGACATTTTCATGAGTGGAGGTGTGCCATGGAAATACTTTTAACAAAGCATCTCCCACAAAGCAACCTGGTCAAAGACTGAGGAACAGAGATATGCATATGAGGGAGCACAATGCCTGGTAATAAACAGGCCTGTTTCTTTTTAATGTGTAATCTTTTAGCTTTCTGCCTGGATGATGTTATATAAGGCCATCATAATCAACAAATTTCACTGCCACTGAGGAGAAGAGGAAGTCTAAACACATCAGCAATTTCTTAAGAAAGTGCAAATGCCAAACAAATCAGGAATTCATTAACTAGATGGTGCTGACATTTCCCAGTGGCTTTTGGAGAACTGAACCATTCATTCTTCAGTCTTTACCCAGGAACAGGAGGCTCTCTGATAGTACCTATGAAGTGTGATTTTGTTCAGACTTTAAAAGAAGAAAAAAACACAAACATGATCTGAAGTGCATTCCTACCTTCAGGTTTTAGTATTTTATTGCACATGACCTGAGGTGACTCATCAGGTGACAGACCTTCCATATCTTATTCCCAGTTCATGCTTATTGCTCATCCCTGACCAGAGACTGAAGTTTCAGCATCATCTATAGCTTGCTGTATCAGACAGCAAATAAAGTAAAACTTCTTTCACATTTTTCTGTAGATTATATTGGTTGTCATTTTTGAAATATTAATTTCATAACTTCATCTTTAGAATATTTGATTCACTGGAGGCAAAAATCTATTCCCAGTCTATAAAGAGCAAGGCTAAATATAGGTGGTAGTTTCTTTCTCTTTACCACACAACTAGAAGCCCACTGGTCAGAGTAAGAGGTGTCCTAAAAGGAGGACAATAAGGACATAAAATATAGGCACATGGCTTCAGCCAGTATGGAACAGGCAGAAACAGTCTGTGTGAATAATTATGTTGAATAATTAAGTAAAATGAAATCCCACAATCACGTTAAGTAACAAATAATTCCCAGCTCAAGCTCCTTCCCCTAATCCTTCTTCATATTTATCTTTCATAAAGTAAGACACTGATTGATTCTTGAATCATTTTTAAACTTTCTGTCCACAAAAAGTGAAAATATTAATCTTAGTTACATTAAATGAAGAAACAGATACATCCAACATTCTATGACAATATCAATATTATGTTAACATTTCAAAGAGCGTCTTACTGTAAAACATTGGTATGACTTTGGACATTTCGGCATTTTGGCATGACACTGGTCCAAAAGTGTTACTTAGAATTATATTTGTTTTCAAAATATTAAATAGATTTTAGTTTTTTTCTGAGTTAAAAAAATTTAAATTTTGGCATTAATTAAATAGCTATAGGCATTCTTGCTTTGAGTATTATTTTGCAATCTCATTTTAGAAAGTTTTTCAAAGTTAATTAAAATTATATTTGAGTATTATTTTAGAATGTTTTTCAAAGTGTGGTTTATTTTATTTTGTCATGTAGTAAGAAATGGGAGTAAAGAAGAATATACTATTGTTTTATAAATGTAGCAATTTACACCAAAATGTTTTTCAACGTAAAGAGTTCATGGGCTTCCCTGGTGGCGCAGTGGTTGAGAGTCCACCTGCCGATGCGGGGGACATGCGTTCGTGCCCCGGTTTGGGAGGATCCCACATGCCGCGGAGCGGCTGGGCCCGTGAGCCATGGCCACTGAGCCTGTGCGTCCGGAGCCTGTGCTCCGCAACGGGAGAGGCCACAACAATGAGAGGCCCGCGTACCGCAAAAAAAAAAAAAAAAAAAAAAAAAAAGAGTTCATACATTTGTCAAACCACCAGTGGTCTACTTGCCTAATCAATTGAACTCTTTCAAGTTTCATATTTTTCAGTCTTTCCTAGTGCATTCTAAAGTATTTACATTATTTTCTGTTAGAAATAGAAAGTCATATTCTATCGAGTTGATGACTCATACAATGAAAATGAAGATCCATAATCCTAAGCAATTGATCTGAAATTTGATATAATTCATATATCAAATTCTAAGTCCTCTGGTTATCTAATGTGTTCTAAAGCCAAGAAGTGCTCAAATATATCGGCAAAACTTTTATAGATAGTAGTAATTTTTAAAGATAGTAGTAGAGCTCTTACATATACAACTAGAATTATCATCTATTAGTACCCATATTCTACTTCTACCCGGAAATTTTAATCATAAGTTTTAACTATGTTCATACACTAGAACAGTATGTCTTTGTAAATTTTCTGAAGGTTTCAAAACAGCTGGTCCTTTTGCCCAAGTTTTATCAGTTATCTTTGGATTACTCAAAGTTTGTCTTCTAGTACTTTCCTCAAAAGCAATTTATTTGGACAGTATTTCCTAAGCTCTTGCATATTCAAAACTATTTTGCCATAGCCTATGTACTTGAAATAAACTTGATTGGAAATAAAATCATGGGCTTTGAACATTGTTTCCTTGGATAAGTGTAAGGTTTTTTTTAGACAATCTTTAAAGTCCAATAATTCTACTGATGTCCCTGTGTGGATTATTCTGGGACAGTTTTTATCTGCTAAAAGTTTGCCCCTTCAATTTGAAATTTTTTTTTTTTTTTTTTTAATTTTTTTTTATTTTACAAATTTAATCAGTTATACATATACATATGTTCCCATATCCCCTCCCTTTTGCATCTCCCTCCCACCCTCCCTATCCCACCCCTCCAGGCGGTCACAAAGAACCGAGCTGATCTCCCTGTGCTATGCGGCTGCTTCCCACTAGCTATCTACCTTACGTTTGGTAGTGTATATATGTCCATGCCGCTCTTTCACTTTGTCACAGCTTACCCTTCCCCCTCCCCATATCCTCAAGTCCATGCTCTAGTAGGTCTGTGTCTTTATTCCTGTCTTACCCCTATGTTCTTGATGACATTTTTTTCTTAAATTCCATATATATGTGTCAGCATACAGTATTTGTCTTTCTCTTTCTGACTTACTTCACTCTGTATGACAGACTCTAGGTCCATCCACCTCATTACAAATAGCTCAATTTCATTTCTTTTTATGGCTGAGTAATATTCCATTGTATATATGTGCCACATCTTCTTTATCCATTCATCCGATGATGGACACTTAGGTTGTTTCCATCTCCGGGCTATTGTAAATAGGGCTGCTATGAACATTTTGGTACATGTCTCTTTTTGAATTATGGTTTTCTCAGGGTATATGCCCAGTAGTGGGATTGCTGGGTCATATGGTAGTTCTATTTGTAGTTTTTTAAGGAACCTCCATACTGTTCTCCATAGTGGCTGTACCAATTCACATTCCCACCAGCAGTGCAAGAGTGTTCCCTTTTTTCCACACCCTCTCCAGCATTTATTGTTTCTAGATTTTTTGATGATGGCCATTCTGACTGGTGTGAGATGATATCTCATTGTAGTTTTGATTTGCATTTCTCTAATGAGTAAAGAAGTTGAGCATCCTTTCATGTGTTTGTTGGCTGTCTGTATATCTTCTGTGGAGAAATGTCTATTTAGGTCTTCTGCCCATTTTTGGATTGGGTTGTTTGTTTTTTTGCTATTGAGCTGCATGAGCTGCTTATAAATTTTGGAGATTAATCCTTTGTCAGTTGCTTCATTTGCAAATATTTTCTCCCATTCTGAGGGTTGTCTTTTCGTCTTGTTTATGGTTTCCTTTGCTGTGCAAAAGCTTTGAAGTTTCATTAGGTCCCATGTGTTTATTTTTGTCTTTATTTCCATTTCTCTAGGAGGTGGGTCAAAAAGGATCTTGCTGTGATTTATGTCATAGAGTGTTCTGCCTATGTTTTCCTCTAGGAGTTTGATAGTGTCTGGCCTTACATTTAGGTCTTTAATCCATTTTGAGCTAATTTTTGTGTATGGTGTTAGGGAGTGATCTAATCTCATACTTTTACATGTCCCTGTCCAGTTTTCCCAGCACCACTTATTGAAGAGACTGTCCTTTCTCCACTGTACATTCCTGCCTCCTTTATCAAAGATAAGGTGACCATATGTCCGTGGGTTTATCTCTGGGCTTTCTATCCTGTTCCATTGATCTATCTTTCTGTTTTTGTGCCAGTACCATACTGTCTTGATTACTGTAGCTTTGTAGTATAGTCTGAAGTCAGGGAGCCTGATTCCTCCAGCTCCGTTTTTCATTCTCAAGATTGCTTTGGCTATTCGGGGTCTTTTGTGTTTCCATACAAATTGTGAAATTTTTTGTTCTAGTTCTGTGAAAAATGCCATTGGTAGTTTGATAGGTATTGCATTGAATCTGTAGATTGCTTTGGGTAGTAGAGTCATTTTCACAATGTTGATTCTTCCAATCCAAGAACATGGTACATCTCTCCATCTATTTGTATCATCTTTAATTTCTTTCATCAGTGTCTTATAATTTTCTGCATACAGGTCTTTTGTCTCCTTAGGTAGGTTTATTCCTAGATATTTTATTCTTTTTGTTGCAATGGTAAATGGGAGTGTTTCCTTGATTTCACTTTCAGATTTTTCATCATTAGTATATAGGAATGCCAGAGATTTCTGTGCATTAATTTTGTATCCTGCAACTTTACCAAATTCATTGATTAGCTCTAGTAGTTTTCTGGTAGCATCTTTAGGATTCTCTATGTATAGTATCATGTCATCTGCAAACAGTGACAGCTTTACTTCTTCTTTTCCCATTTGGATTCCTTTTATTTCCTTTTCTTCTCTGATCGCTGTGGCTAAAACTTCCAAAACTATGTTGAATAAGAGTGGTGAGAGTGGGCAACCTTGTCTTGTTCCTGATCTTAGTGGAAATGGTTTCAGTTTTTCACCATTGAGGACAATGCTGGCTGTGGGTTTGTCATATATGGCCTTTATTATCTTGAGGAAAGTTCCCTCTATGCCTACTTTCTGCAGGGTTTTTATCATAAATGGGTGTTGAATTTTGTCAAAAGCTTTCTCTGCATCTATTGAGATGATCATATGGTTTTTCTCCTTCAGTTTGTTAATATGGTGTATCACATTGATTGATTTGCATATATTGAAGAATCCTTGCATTCCTGGAATAAACCCCACTTGATCATGGTGTATGATCCTTTTAATGTGCTGTTGGATTCTGTTTGCTAGTATTTTGTTGAGGATTTTTGCATCTATGTTCATCAGTGATATTGGCCTGTAGTTTTCTTTCTTTGTGACATCCTTGTCTGGTTTTGGTATCAAGGTGATGGTGGCCTCGTAGAATGAGTTTGGGAGTGTTCCTCCCTCTGCTATATTTTGGAAGAGTTTGAGAAGGATAGGTGTTAGCTCTTCTCTAAATGCTTGATAGAATTCGCCTGTGAAGCCATCTGGTCCTGGGCTTTTGTTTGTTGGAAGATTTTTAATCACAGTTTCAATTTCAGTGCTTGTGATTGGTCTGTTCATATGTTCTATTTCTTCCTGATTCAGTCTTGGCAGGTTGTGCATTTCTAAGAATTTGTCCATTTCTTCCAGGTTGTCCATTTTATTGGCATAGAGTTGCTTATAGTAATCTCTCATGATCTTTTGTATTTCTGCAGTGTCAGTTGTTACCTCTCCTTTTTCATTTCTAATTCTATTGATTTGAGTCTTCTCCCTTTTTTTCTTGATGAGTCTGGCTAATGGTTTATCAATTTTGTTTATCTTCTCAAAGAACCAGCTTTTAGTTTTATTGATCTTTGCTATCGTTTCCTTCATTTCTTTTTCATTTATTTCTGATCTGATTTTTATGATTTCTTTCCTTCTGCAAACTTTGGGATGTTTTTGTTCTTCTTTCTCTAATTGCTTTAGGTGCAAGGTTAGGTTGTTTATTCGAGATATTTCCTGTTTCTTAAGGTGGGATTGTATTGCCATAAACTTCCCTCTTAGAACTGCTTTTGCTGCATCCCATAGGTTTTGGGTCGTCGTGTCTCCATTGTCATTTGTTTCTAGGTATTTTTTAATTTCCTCTTTGATTTCTTCAGTGATCACTTCGTTATTAAGTAGTGTATTGTTTAGCCTCCAAGTGTTTGTATGTTTTACAGCTCTTTTCCTGTAATTGATATCTAGTCTCATAGCATTGTGGTCGGAAAAGATACTTGATACAATTTCAATTTTCTTAAATTTACCAAGGCTTGATTTGTGACCCAAGATATGATCTATCCTGGAGAATGTTCCATGAGCACTTGAGAAAAATGTGTATTCTGTTGCTTTTGGATGGAATGTCCTATAAATATCAATTAAGTCCATCTTGTTTAATGTATCATTTAAAGCTTGTGTTTCCTTATTTATTTTCATTTTGGATGACCTGTCCATTGGTGAAAGTGGGGTGTTAAAGTCCCCTACTATGATTGTGTTACTGTCGATTTCTCCTTTTATGGCTGTTAATATTTCCCTTATGTATTGAGGTGCTCCTATGTTTGGTGCATAAATATTTACAATTGTTATATCTTCTTCTTGGATTGATCCCTTGATCATTATGTAGTGTCCTTCTTTGTCTCTTCTAGTAGTCTTTATTTTAAAGTCTATTTTGTCTGATATGAGAATTGCTACTCCAGCTTTCTTTTGGTTTCCATTTGCATGGAATATCTTTTTCCATCCCCTTACTTTCAGTCTGTATGTGTCTCTAGGTCTGAAGTGGGTCTCTTGTAGACAGCATATATATGGGTCTTGTTTTTGTATCCATTCAGCCAGTCTGTGTCTTTTGGTGGGAGCATTTAGTCCATTTACATTTAAGGTAATTATTGATATGTATGTTCCTATTCCCATTTTCTTAATTGTTTTGGGTTCGTTATTGTAGTTCTTTTCCTTCTGTTGTGTTTCTTGCCTAGAGAATTTCCTTTAGCATTTGTTGTAAAGCTGGTTTGGTGGTGCTGAACTCTCTCAGCTTTTGCTTGTCTGTAAAGTTTTTAATTTCTCCATCAAATCTGAATGAGATCCTTGCTGGGTAGAGTAATCTTGGTTGCAGGTTTTTCTCCTTCATCACTTTAAGTATGTCCTGCCACTCCCTTCTGGCTTGTAGAGTTTCTGCTGAGAGATCAGCTGTTATCCTGATGGGGATTCCCTTGTGTGTTATTTGTTGTTTTTGCCTTGCTGCTTTTAATATGATTTCTTTGTGTTTAATTTTTGACAGTTTGATTAATATGTGTCTTGGTGTATTTCTCCTTGGATTTATTCTGTATGGGACTCTCTGTGCCTCCTGGACTTGATTAACTATTTCCTTTCCCATATTAGGGAAGTTTTCAACTATAATCTCTTCAAATATTTTCTCAGTCCCTTTCTTTTTCTCTTCTTCTTCTGGAACCCCTATAATTCGAATGTTGGTGCGTTTAATGTTGTCCCAGAGGTCTCTGAGACTGTCCTCTGTTCTTTTCATTCTTTTTTCTTTATTTTGCTGTGCAGCAGTTATTTCCACTATTTTATCTTCCACCTCACTTATCCGTTCTTCTGCCTCAGTTATTCTGCTATTGATCCCATCTAGAGTATTTTTTATTTCATTTATTGTGTTTTTAATCGATGCTTGATTCGTCTTTAGTTCTTCTAGGTCCTTGTTAACTGTTTCTTGCATTTTGTCTATTCTATTTCCAAGATTTTGGATCATCTTTACCATCATTATTCTGAATTCTTTTTCAGATAGACTGCCTATTACCTCTTCATTTGTTAGGTCTGGTGGGTTTTTATCTTGCTCCTTCTCCTGCTGTGTGTTTTTCTGTCTTCTCATTTTGCTTATGTTACTGTGTTTGGGGTCTCCTTTTTGCAGGCTGCAGGTTCGTAGTTCCCGTTGTGTTTGGTGTCTGTCCCCAGTGGCTAAGGTTGGTTTAGTGGGTTGTGTAGGCTTCTTGGTGGAGGGGACTAGTGCCTGTGTTCTGGTGGATGAGGCTGGATCTTGTCTTTCTGGTGGGCAGGTCCACGTCTGGTGGTGTGTTTTGGGGTGTTTGCGGACTTTTTATGAATTGAGGCAGCCTCTCTGCTAATGGGTGGCGTTGTGTTCCTGTCTTGCTAGTTGTTTGGCATAGGGTGTCCAGCACTGTAGCTTGCTGGTCGTTGAGTGAAGCTGGGTGCTGGTGTTGAGATGGAGATCTCTGGAAGATTTTCGCCGTTTGATATTATGTGGAGCTGGGAGGTCTCTTGTGGACCAGTGTCCTGAAGTTGGCTCTCCCACCTCAGAGGCACAGCACTGACTCCTGGCTCCTCAATTTGGGATGATTTGTTGTCTATTCATGTATTCCACAGATGCAGGGTACATGAAGTTGATTGTGGAGCTTTAATCCGCTGCTTCTGAGGCTGCTGGGAGAGGTTTCCCTTTCTCTTCTTTGTTCTCACAGCTCCTGGGTCTCAGCTTTGGATTTGGCCCCGCCTCTGCGTGTAGGTCGCCGGAGGGCGTCTGTTCTTCGCTCAGACAGGACAGGGTTAAAGGAGCAGCCTCTTCGGGGACTCTGGCTCACTCAGGCCGGGCGGGAGGGAGGGGCACGGAGTGCGGGGCGAGCCTGCAGCGGCAGAGGTCGGCGTGACGTTGCACCAGCCCGAGGCGCGCCGTGCGTTCTCCCAGGGAAGCCGCCCCTGGATCCCGGGACCCCTGCAGTGGCAGGCTGCACAGGCTCCCGGAAGGGCGGTGTGGACAGTAACCTGCGCTCGCACACAGGCTTCTTGGCGGCGGCAGCAGCAGCCCCAGCGTCCCACGCCCGTCTCTGGGCTCCGCGCTTTCAGCCGCGACTCGCGCCCGTCTCTGGAGCTCCTTTACGCGGTGCTCTTAATCCCCTCTCCTCGCGCACCAGGAAACCAAGAGGGAAGAAAAAGTCTCCTGCCTCTTCGGCAGCTCCAGAGTTTTCCCGGACTCCCTCCCGGCTAGCTGTGGCACATTAGCCCCCTTCAGGCTGAGTTCTCGCCGCCAGCCCCAGTCCTCTCCCTGCGCTCTGACCGAAGCCCGAGCCTCAGCTCCAGTGCCGCCCGCCCCGGCGGGGGAGCAGACAAGCCTCTCGGGCTGGTGAGTGCCGCTCGGCACCGCTCCTCTGTGCGGGAATCTCTCTGCTTTGCCCTACCCAGGTATGTGGGGAGTTTCTTGCCTTTTGGGAGGTCTGGGGTCTTCTGCCAGCGTTCAGTAGGTGTTCTGTAGGAGTTGTTCCACGTGTAGCTGTATTTCTGGTGTATCTGTGGGGAGGAAGGTGATCTCCGTGTCTTACTCTTCCGCCATCTTACCCGGAAGTCCAATTTGAAATTTTAAGTGGTTTTGTTTGTTTCAAGAAAGTATAGTTTTAAGTAATTGTATTATCCTATTGTTTTAGTTTCCTTTTTCTGGGACTCCAATTATGCATTTTTTGCATCTCCTTTGTGTGATTTATATATATCATTTTTTTCCTATAATCATTTTTAAATTCTACTTAATTTCATTCACTTTCCTTTTTGCATTTCTATCTTCCCTTAATGTACTTCTGTACTCTTAGTGATCAGTGTATTTCTCAAAGTTTTATTGGATGCTGATAAATTGTTCACAATTAAGAGTTAAGGCATAATCAGTATGCAGATGATTCCAAAATATGTATCTCTGGCATTAACTCTCCCTCAATCTCTTAATTTGTATATCCATTTGCCTGCTTGATTTCTTGATATATAGTTGACCTCTCACATTTAACCAAATCCTAGACTTTCTCCAGAAAACTCTTCCCTCCCAGTCTCTCCCAGATCAATGCATGAGGCCAGGTCCATGCAATTGCTCAAGGCAACAATTTTTTCTTTCTTTTTCTTCATCTCTCACATCCAATCTACGATCATGTCCTGTTGGGTCAATTCAAAATACATCCCCAAAGAGTCCACCTCCTTCATCTCCACTGTTAGAGCCATTATCTTCTCTCATCTGGGTAACCTCAGTGACTTCCTGATTTGCTGTTTCATGCTCTTTTACTCTTAGAATATATCCAAAATGGTCTTTTAAAAATATAAAGTAGACCATGTCACAACCCTACTTAAATCTGTGCTTTGGCATCCCATTGCTCTTGGAAAAAATCAAACCCCTTCTCATGGAGCCTACAAGGCCCTAAATAATCTGCCTGGCTATCCTAGAATTTTCCCTCTTGTCTGTTGAGCTCCAGTCCAATTCATCTTCCTCCAAGTTTATTCTTACCTTAAAGCCTTTGCACTTGCTATACCCTCTGTCTGGAATTCTCTACCCCAAGCCTATCCTAATGTTGGTTATTTTATGTCATTTATGCTTCAACCAAAATTGTCACTTCCTCAACGAGGCTTTTTCTGACCATTCAATTAAATTTTTGATTCTCTCCCCCCATAAGTCATCCCTTCATAGAACCCTGTTTTATTGTTTTCATGGCATTTACCACTATTTACCACAAAAATTGTCTTTTTATTTTCTCTCCCTGCTACTGTCACATGATTTCCATGAGAGTAAGGACCTTATATGTCTTCCTCCTCAGTGTCCTCAGTACAAAGAAAAGGATTTGACATATTCATAATAATTGGATAGGCATTAAATAAGTAGTTGTTGATATGGTTGACTGAATGAATGAATGATTTCAAACAAGTACATTGCATTCTTTCCATGCTTACTTGAATTTCACCTAGATTATTTAAGTGCCTTATTGTGTTCTAAAGTAATTCATCTTTATGATAAAAAGCAGAGTGTAATTCAATAGCTATTCCTATAAAAATCATAAGAATCAGGAAAACAATCTAATTAGTTTGTTTAGGATCCTTGTGCCCCTTACTCATCCATTAGAATAATCCAGATAACTTTTCTTTTATAATAACAGTCTTATTCAATTTTTCATTGTACAAGAGACATAGGATCCCAAATAAAAGAAAGCTTTTTAAAAATCTCAAGTGAAATGAAAGAAATGAAGTTTTTTTTTCTTTTATTCCACAAAGAAAGAGAACTAATGCATGAATCTCCAGTATTCTTAGCCTTGGGTGCCAAAAGGGCCAAGATGGCTGGGTGGAGTGACAATTACTCTGCAAATGGGTCTGCATTGAGATCTGTGCTCCCTAAACCTGGCTGAAGGAAATAAAGCAAGAAAAAGGAAGATTAAGAGAGCATCAAGGTGGCCAAACAGCTTGAGTTACTCTCACATCTCAGAAACTTTCATTAAGATTTACATCATGATGCTGACCTAAGTGGCAAAGCAATTTTTTCATAGCTGACCAAAAAAGCTAATACTCTCCAGTTGGGTCAGGTAACCTTTTTCTTGCTCACAGTAAGTAATGGAGTTTGCCTCACGTGAGTGAGACTGACCAATAGACATACATCACTGCATTCCTGTGAAGCAGGTTCCCCATGTGCTAAATCTGCACTCCAATTATTAAGGTTTTTTAAAAGCCCTTTCTCATTTTAGTCATTTTTCTTAGTGAGCCAAAGAAAGGCTATAGGCACACTTTTTAAAAAAAATGCATAGGCTGACATTAAAATGCCCAGCATCTGATTTTCAAAAGCACCTGAAATAAAAATGACCCAGTACCTCAGGAACCAAGTTCCTAAAATAAAAGTAAAAAACAAAACACACACACACACACATATACAATATTAAAGAGATTTAAGTGGTGTCAGAAATTAGTTAGAATGAATGTTGTTTTATGCAATTGATTTCAGAAAAACTGATTTTTATAAGTTAGAACCATCACAGAGAGGAAAGACAGCAAAAAGAAACAAAGTGACTGTCTTAGAAACTTACATTAACAGTGCCAAAACAAGAAAACATAGTAATCATAGGGTAAATTAGTGAATGACACTAATGCTATTGAATGAGGTCGGGGCTATAACCATCTCAGCCAGAGAGAGATCACAGGTTGAGTCCCTCCACTCTCACCCTGGCCTTGTCAGGGAGTTTCCTTTTCCTAACTACGACCAACTGGTTCTTTCCACCCGCTGTTAACACTTATGGTGTCTCCACGTGAATGTAAAAAAAAAAAAAAAAAGTGTTCTTTCCTCAGTAAAGAAGGTTGAGAGGAGTGTATTATTTCTCTTGCAATGATGACAGCAAACTTATTTCATATAAATTACACAGATCAAATAATTGAATCTAAGGTAAAAGAAAATGGAAATTAAGAGCCACATCATTAAGATACTTTGTTATAAATACTTTGTTATAAAGTAGTCATTTCTCTTGCTTTCATGGTAGTGATATTCTTTGTGGCAGTTTTGATGCTTACTTGTCCCAGTATCTTCATTTTTATAGAAAAGGTGACTACAGAGAAACATTTTCATAGACATTAATGGCTTTATGTTCTTAATAATTTGTAGTTTTGGGATGTAGCATTTCTCCAATGAGAAATGATATTAGAAAAGTCAGATACTGAAAACTACAAAAAATGTTTAGAAATCTTTTAAATAATTACCACAAATATATTGCAGTATTTCAAGAGGAATCATACCACATTTTAGAAAACACCTGCAGGTTTTAAAATTCCTCATATGTTGATGTTCCATCAATACCACACTCCTTTACTATGTTCATTGTTAAATGTCAAATGTAAATTTTTACATAGCTGTAGTGTTTCATTTTCATGTAATTCTTCAAATTATATATGTTATCTAGAGCTGTGCTTCTCAAACCTTAATATGCATATAAACCACATGGGATCCTGTTAAAATGCAGTTTATGTTTCAGGGCCTGAGATTCTGCATTTCTAACATTCTGCATTTCTAACAATCTCATAGGATGCCAATCTTGTTGGTCTGTGGACCACATAGAAAGGCTGTAATATTCTTTCAATATTGTAAAGCATTTTTTAAAGAAAATTTAGTATTTTATCTTAGAACTTGTAGCTTTTAAAAATAAAATGTATATATTAAGCTGCTAAATTTTTTTTTATTTTGTGTATTTTATTTCATGAACATGTATCAGAAAAGCACCAAACTATATACAGTTTTTTAAATTGAAGTATAGTTGATTTACAATGTTGTGTTATGTACAGCACAGTGATTCAGTTATATATATATATTTACTATACATATATACTATATATAGAATATATATGTTCTATACTATATATATAGAATATATATTTGTTCTTTCTTCAGATTCTTTTCCATTATAGGTTATTATAAAATATTCAATATAGTTTCCTGTGCTATACAGTAGGTCCTTGTTGGTTATCTATTTTATATATAATAGTGTGTATATGTTAATCCCAACCTCCTAGTTTATTCCTTCCCCCTCCTTCCCCTTTGGTAACCATAAGTTTGTTTTCTATGTCTGTGATTCTCTTTCTGGGTCATAAATAAGTACATTTGTATCTCTCTCTATCTCTTTTTTTTTAAGATTCCACATATAAGTGATATCATATGATATTTGTCTTTCTGTCTGGCTTTCTTCACTTAGTATGATAATCTCTAGGTCCATCCATGTTGCTGCAAATGGCATTATTTCAGTCTTTTTTTATGGCTGAGTAATATTCTATTATGTGGATATGGATATAAATATAGATATAGATATATCACATCTTCTTTATTCATCTGTCAATGGACATTTAGGTTGCTTCCATGTCTTGGCTATTGTAAATAGTGCTGCAGTGAACATTGGGGTGCATGTATTTTTTTGAATTATAGTTTTCTCTGGATATATGCCTAGGAGTGGGATTGCAGGATCATATGGTAACTCTATTTTTAGGGGTTTTTTTCTTTCTTTTTAATAAATTTATTTATTTATTTTTGGCTGCGTTGGGTCTTTGTTGTTGTGTGCAGGCTTTCTCTAGTTGTGAGTGGGGGCTACTCTTCATTGCAGTGCACGGGCTTCTCATTGCAGTGGCTTCTCTTGTTGCAGAGCACAGTCTCTAGGCGTGTGGGCTCAGTAGTTGTGGCACATGGGCTCTAGAGCTCAGGCTTAGTAGTTGTGGTGCGTGGGCTTAGTTGCTCTGCGGCATGTGGGATCTTCCTGGACCAGGGATCGAATCCTTGATCCCTGCATTGGCAGGTGGATTCTTAACCACTATGCCACCAGGAAAGCCCCTATTTTTAGTTGTTTAAGGAACCTCCATACTCTTCTCCATAGTGGCTGTACCAATTTACATTCCCATCAACAGTGTAGAAGTGCTCTTTTTTTCCACACCCTCTCCAGCATTTATTATTTGTAGACTTTTTGATGATGACCATTCTGGCCAGAGGGAGGTGATATCTCACTATAGTTTTAATTTGCATTTCTATAATAATTAGCAATGTTGAGCATTTTTTCATGTGCCTGTTGGCCATCTGTATGTCTTTGGAGAAATGTCTATTTAAGTCTTTTGCCCATTTTTTGCTTGTTTTTTTTTATTGAGTTGTATGAGCTGTTTGTGTATTTTGGAAATTAATCCCTTGTCAGTCACATCGTTTGCAAATATTTTCTCTCATTCTGTAGGTTGTCTTTTCATTTTGTGTATGGTTTCCTTTGCTGTGCAAACATTTTTGTTAAAGACCTAAATATAAGACTGGATACTATAAAACCCCTAGAGGAAAACATAGGCAGAACATTCTTTGACATAAATTGCAACAATATCTTTTTAGATCCATCTCTTACAGTAATAGAAATAAAAATAAATGAATGGGACCTAATTATGCTGCTAAATTTTAACCAAGTCAATTTTTACTGATGGAATTCCCATATTAAACAATTTCTATAGTATAACTAGCTAAGCATTTTACAATCCTTGATTTATATCTATTTAATATCTACTTTGTGGATTATTAATGGTAAATGTATATAGATTACATAGATTCATGCCATAATGGAGGTACTTATGAATTTTAAATGGGAATTTAGTCAACAAATGGCAGATAATATAAACTGAAATACAAAATGTCAAATTAGCCAGTACACTTATATGAAAAATATTTCTTCGATTTTTGTTTTAAGATACCTATCAGAATATCATTGGGAAAAGGAGCAGAAACTCCTTATTGAAGTGTTGTTATATCAAAAAGTTCTTTCAATTACTGTGTGTTCCTCCAGGAAAAAATACAAATATCAATCCTATTAGAACAAGATACTTTATTTTTATTTGTCATAAAATGATCGTAATACACTGAATTTGTTAGAATAACACACTCCACTGCCATCTGCTGTAAGATTGTCATAACTAATATACAAATAGCTTATAGGTGGAGACAACAAAGTCATAAGACAAGTACAAACATTTTCTAACTAGTAAAGACATGTACCAGGTATCCAGTGCACCCTTAGGCATGGCTCATTGTGTGGTATGGTATGCAACCTAAACAATCGTCCCTGGGAGTTGGCCTCCACTCCTCTGATCTGAGAAGAATCTGGGGGCTAGTCTTTAAATGGTCTTGGACCATTAAAAGAGGAATTGATGAGTCCTCATGACACAGCATCAGGAAGGACCTTTGCAGACCTTCTTAGCACAGACAGGATACAACATTCATGTGAATGGAGCCTGGAGGGTCTGCAGGGTCTGACTTGGCTACCACGTGACTTACCTGGTGCTGGGTGGCCTTGCTCAGGCAGAGAATGGACTCTCATTTCTGACTCAATAACCACTTCCAGTAGCCATCACCTTTCAAAAATTCAGTTATACAGTGACTTATCCCCATTCTGTCAGGAGAGGTGTAAGCAGCTATCACAGAAAATAACTGCATCTCTTTTTCCCTTAAAATTACACCACAGCTATTGAAAGGTAAATGACAAGAATGCAATGCTTCTCTCTGCTCTCTGGTTCCTGTTGCCCATGATGAGTTTGCTTAGATAAGAGCCTGGACGTGAGGTGGGAACCCTCCTGTTATTTTAATATTTCACAATATTATTCCATAGGGATTCATAAGCTGTAATAAGAAGTGTACGGTTAATATAGTACACATGGTCGCTCCTTTTTTTTTTTTTTTTTTTTGTGGTACGCGGGCCTCTCACTGCCGCGGCCCCTCCCGCCTCGGAGCACAGGCTCCGGACGCGCAGGCTCAGCGGCCATGGCCCACGGGCCTAGCCGCTCCGCGGCATGTGGTATCTTCCCGGACCGGGGCATGAACTCGTGCCCCCCTCATCAGCAGGCGGACTCCCAACCACTGCGCCACCAGGGAAGCCCAAGTTCGCTCCATTTAAGAGATAACGCTTCAAGCTAAATTACTTTTATGATAACTGTACTAAACATAGTAACTGCTGGAAACATTTTTGATAAATACTAAAGAGAGACATCTGTCATCTTCTATTTCTGTCCTTTGATGGATATTTTTAAGCAAATAATCATATAAATCTGACAGAAAAAAATGTTATAAAGTTGTATCCAAAAAAGTAAAAAGTTGTATCAAAAAGATGTCTGGCAACATGGTGGGCTAAACTGAGAAATAAAAATTTTCTCATTACAAACTGGACACATAACCATAAACCAGAAATTTTAAGTGCATAGTAAAGTTCAAAATGAAAACCCAGGAAATACCGGGGTATCAGAAAGAGGAGAGAAATAAAACTAGAGCCCAGACTTTGCAGGTTCATGGATGTTTCCAACCAGTTACAGGCCCCACACAGTAAGGACCAGGGTGCCAATGACCATATAGAGGTGGATATGTGACCAAAAGCTATAAGGAATGAGTGATTTCATGCATAATCATTCTGTACACTACAGATCCCACATCTGTTTCTTCTGGCCGATGCCCTCTCAGAGCCTCCCTTTCTCTTTTTTTTTTTTTTTTTTTTTTCTTTTTTTTTCTTTTTGCGGTATGCAGGCCTCTCACTGTTGTGGCCTCTCCCGTTGCGGAGCACAGGCTCCGGATGCGCAGGCCCAGCGGCCATGGCTCACGGGCCCAGCCGCTCCGCGGCATATGGGATCCTCCCAGACCGGGGCACGAACCCGTATCCCCTGCATCGGCAGGCGGACTCAACCACTGCGCCACCAGGGAGGCCCGAGCCTCCCTTTCTCTTATCCTTTCCCTCCCAGGACAGTTGAGTACTAGAACCATTAGGTGGTCTACATTTGTTGGGTATGGGAAGCAGAGGCCCAATGTGGAGAAGATTCAAAGCCCAAATGAGATGAAGTGGGGATCTGCATGGGGTGGGAAATTGGCCCAGAGTGAGTTTCAGGGCCCAGGTGAGGTGAGGAGGGCTTCTGTATAGTAGTGCAAAGCAGCTCGGGATTGAAACAAGAGCTGCGTAAGGAGGGCATCCAAGCAGGATGTCAGAGCCAGTGGGGTGAGGTGGGCATGTGCATGGGACACAGGTTACTTACAAGGGGAATGATGAAATAAATACAAATAACCAAATATCTTACTGTCAAAAAAAGGAATCACAAATATGAAAAAGGTTAAAATTATATTGAACCCTGGGCTGTTGATCTGAAATCAGATATCAGTGAACTACTGGCTTTCAAATACAAAAATAGAGATAGAAATAAATATAGATATACACGTGTGTATGTTCATTATATATACACATAGTCCTTAGCTCTCTCCACTTAGAAGCCTTGGAACTAGTGAAAACCCCCCAAAGCAATGAGCCTAGGTAGCATCAGATCTTGGTTTTGAACATCATTATCCATGTAAGGGAACCCAGGCTCCTAAGAGAAATGTCTGTTTCCAGGGCTGAGACAGGAAAGTACAGATGTGTCTGAAACATTCTGTTGCACTGGGAAGCAATGAAGTATTCAAAGAGTAAATGGGGTCATGTCAAAAAAGACGCAGGAGTCAGCTTTAAGGAGCTCCAAATGCCAAACCTTTGGTGCTATGTTAGCACCAAATAAATATGACACTAATGGATTATAGCTTAGTGAATATAATAGGAAACCATAGTCCATTCTAATGAATGAATAAATAGAAAGCTTTTGTGAAAAAAAAATCCAGCTTCACAAGGCACCTCCCCCAGGTACTTATTAATTACAGAGTTTAAAAAAGTAACTTGAAAATGGTGATCCCAGCAAATAGCATCTTAAGGGATTGAAAGGAACATCAGTAGTAACAAGATAAATCAAAATTTGTGCACCACCTTATAGGAAGCAGTGATGAGAGCGCAGCATCACTTTTGTGATACTTTGCCAAAGATGTATAAACTGAATCAAATCATGAGGAAATGTCAGACAAAGCCAAACCAAGTGACATTCTTCTAGTGACATTCTACAATGCTTCTGTAATCTTCGAAAGTGTTAAGGTCATGAAAGCCGAGGAGAGACTGAGGAAATAGTCCAGACCGAAGGAGGCAAGACAGCTAAATGCAACATGTGAAACTTGATTGGAGTCTGAGGATTATAAGTATCAGTGTTAACGTCTTAATATTGATGGTAGTACTGTGGTTATATTGGAGAATGGATTTGTTTGCAGAAAATGTACACTAAAGTATTTGGAGTCCCAGGGTGGCAAATAATTCTCAGCCATCTGAGCCGGGGCTCACCAGCTCACCATTGGCAGAGTGGCTGCAACTGCAGATGACTACGACGTCCTTTGCTTACTGATATGGCAGGAAATATTCCATTTCTGACCTCCGTATTTAAGTTAAAGGATATCAAAGTGAGTGTGGGATTCAGCTAGATAAAGAACGAACATTAACCAAAGATAGACAGTTGAACATGGTATCCTTTGCGGGGTGAGGGTTAGCATGTTTCATTTATGCATGAGATGGTTGCTTCATCATGTTAGTTGGCGTTGTAATGTGTAAACTTGGCTAAGCTAAACTGCCTTTGTCAGTATTCAATTCCCTGAATAGTCCCAGCTAGAGCAGTCACAACAGACACCTGCATGAGAGCTAGAAGGCAGAACGTAAGGAATAGCCATGTTTTACTGTCTGAAGGTCGCTGCACTTCAGGCCTTGTCTGGAGCCCACCTAAATTTCACTGATCTAGTGCCTCACTTTATCAGCACGGCAGCAGCACAGCTCACAGTTCCTCCAGCTACAGCCAAATCATTCTTTCAGTTTCTCAAAGTTCTGGGCCAGTTACAAATGTGGCTCCTCAGCAAAACTATAGCTTCCCCAGCATGTTATCCATGGAAGTGGGGTTGAAGGCTTTGAGACGGAGAGAGTCCAGAGGGAGTTCTGCTGGTGATGGATGCAGGTTTCAGCTTGTTCCTCCTGGTTTCCAGCTGTTGCTGCTCCCCCTCACCTCACTCCCTCTTCTCTTCCAGTAGCCTGTCATGTGTCCTCTGGCTCATGACCAGACACAAGAAACGGCCACACTAAGGCTACTTTTACCAGTTCTCACAATTTCTTAAAGTCAAATCCCTATAATGATCCCTTCTTCTACATTATTGCCAGTGGTTCTGCTTCTGTGATAGAACCCTGACTTATAGAAGAGATTATTTTGCTACTTATTGACCTGGAAAGAAAAAAAAATTGATTTCTAGAATTACTAAATCTTGTCTCCCTAGGTAAAAGAGAGAACGTGAGACAATAATAGGCCAACCTTTACATCTTTAAGTGTGATTTAGGGGGAAATATGCATTAAGAGAAGTGTTTTATCCCGCATTCCTGAGAAAGCAAAGACTGAGACAAAGAGGGAAGTGCTCACCTTTTATTTGGGAAGTCCTTGCGGGACTGCAAGGATGAGAAAAAAGGAAAGTGCAGCAAGGAAGTATGAGAAGCATTGTAAACTGAAACATTACAGTGCTGAATACTGCCTCACAAGACGACAAAGAAACTAGCAAGTCACATGGCAGGTGCACTAGCAAACACACAGACTTCTCTAGAGAGGCTGCAAGGAGAAGCCGTGCCTTGAGTCCTCTGTGGGAGAGGAGGTGGAGGGCAATGGACCTGCAGGGCCCCCCATCTCCTGCTTCCCAGGAATCAACATTCAACACACAGACTACTACTCCCTCCTCACTCTCAGCTTGCATTATAGGTCCCTTGAGCAGTTGCTCCAGAGGCCCGACCCCATACCAAGTGTGATAGTGGCAGGAGAATCTAGAAATTCTCTGCGTGCATCGTGGAAGACAAGGGTGAGGGAGCAGCACTCCCCAGGAATGTGACCAGTTGCATCTTCAGAAGGAAAAAAGGCATCTTTTTCCCTCAGAAAAGGGGAATCTGAGGGGGCCAGTAAGGCTTGTTTCTGATAAATAAGTCAAAGAAAGATAGTTAAGGCCGGTGCATCTGAGGAACAGCCGTGGGCAAGCCCAGCGAGAAGGTCCCCTGACTCTGTGGGCAGAGTTGGAAGCGGGAGCTAATTAAATGTTTGAGCATGTCATGCTTGATGAAAAACACTAAAGCATGCCTATATAAGTCTGGATCAAGGCAAGGATGGACACTAGGATAACAACATAATATTTCTCTGCAGAAACTAGTCGATGTATTTATAAAAGGGGAAGGAATTATCAGTATAAAAATTGGAAATGGTAGAGTGTCACTGTTTGTAGATAATATGATTGTATCTTGGGAAATATAATAGAACTATTTGTACTATTACAAGAGATTTCAGGGAGATTGATAGATACATAATTAATAAATTTTTGGCTTTTATGTGGTGAGAACATTTACGATCTACTCTTTTACAAGTTTCAAGTATACAGTATCGTTAACTGTAATCACCACACAGAGGGGTTTTTTGAGGTATAGTTGATATCAACATTATATTAGTTTCAAGCATACAACATAATGATTCAATATTTGTATATATTACAAAATGATCACCACAATAAGTCTAGTTAACATCCATCATCATATGTAGTTACAGAATGTTTTTTTTCTTGTGATGAGAACTGTTAAGATTTATCTCTTAGCAACTTTCAAATATGCAACACAGTATTATTAACTATAATCACCATGCTGTGCATTACATCCCATGACTTATTTATTTCATAACTGGAAGCTTGTATCTTTGGACCCCTTCACCCATTTCGCCCACCCCACATGCCTTGCCTCTGGTAACCACCAATCTGTTCTCTGCATCTGTAAGCTTGGTTTGTTGTTGTTCTCTTTTTTTTTGTTCTACATAGAAGTGAGATCATAATGTATTTGTCTCTCTCTGTCTGACTTATTTCACTTAGACTAAGTCCCTCATGGTCCATCTATGTTGTCACAAGTGGCAAGATTTCATTCTTTTTTTATGACTGAATAATATTCCATTATAAAAATATATATATATATATATCCACCATATCTTTTATCTATTCATCTGTTGATAGGTTGTTTCCATAACTTAGCTATTGAGAATAATGCTGCAATAAATATGGAAGGGGGGTGCATATACATGTTCAAGTTAGTGTTTTCATTTTCTTCCAATAAATACCCAGAAGTGAAATTGCTAGATCATATCGTAGTTCTGTTTTTAATTTTTTGAGAAACCTCCATATTGTTTTCCATAGTGGCTGCACCAATTTATATTCCTACAAACAGTATACAAGTTTTCCCTTTTCTCCACATCCTTGCCAACACTTGTTAGTTCTTGTCTTTTGGATAGCAGCCATTCAAACAGGTGTGAGGTGATATCTTATTGTAGTTTTGATTTGAATTTCCCTGATGGTGGGAGACTTTGAATATCTTTTCATCTTTTCATGTACCTGTTGGCCATCTGTATATTTTCATTGGAAAAAAATGTCTGTTCATGTCCTCTGCCCATTTTCTAATGTTTTTTAGTTTTGCTATTGAGTTATATGAGATTTTATACATTTTTGGTTATTAACCTCCTATCAGGTATATGATTTGAAAATATTTTCTCCCACTCAGTAGGTTGCCTTTTCATTTTGTTGATGGTTTCCTTTGCGATGCAGAAGATTTTTAGTTTGATGTAGTCCCATTTGTTTCTTTTTGCTTTTGTTGCCTTTGCTTTTGGTGTCAAACCCCCCAAATTAATTACCAATACCAATGCCAAGCTGCTCACCACCTATGTTTTCTTCTAGGAGTTTTATGGTTTACATTCAAGTCTTTAATCCATTTTGAGTTAATTTTTGTGTATGGTGTAAGATGGTGGTTCATTTTTAGTATTTTGCATTTGACTGTCCAGTTTTCCCAACACCATGTATTGAAGAGGCTATCGTTTTCCCATTGTATATTCTTGGCTCCTTTGTCATAAATTGATTGACTATACAAGTGTTGGTTTATTTCTGGGCTCTCTACTCTCTTCCATTGATCTATGTATCTGTGTTTATGCCAATACCACACTGTTTTGATTACTATAGTTTTGTAATATAGTTTGAAATCAGGGAATGTGATGCTTCCAGTTTTGTTCTTTTTCTCAAGATTGCTTTGTCTATTTGAGGTTTTTGTGGTTACATACAAATTTTAGGATTGTTTGTTGTATTTCTGTGAAAAGTGCCATTGGAATTTTGACAGGGATTGTTTTGAATCTGTTGAATATTGCTCTGGGTAGTATGGACATTTTAACAATATTAATTCACCCAATCCATGAGCATGGAATATCATTCCACTTTTTTGTGTTTTCTTCAGTTTCTTTCATCATTGTCTTATGGTTTTCAATTTACAAGCCTTTCACCTCCTTCTTTGGTTAAATTTATTCCTATGTATTTTTTTTTTGATGCAATTGTAAATGGGACTGTTTTCTTAATTTCTATTTCTGATAGTTTGTTATCAGTATATAAAAATGTAGCAGATTTTTGTATATTGATTTTGTATTCTGAAACTTTACTGAATTCATTTGTTTGTTCTAACAGGTTTTTGATGGAGTCTTTAGAGTTTTCTATATCTGTCATCTGCAAATAGTGACAATTTTACTCCTTCCCTTCCAATTTGGATGCCTTTTGTTTCTTTTTTTCTTGCCTAATTGCTCTGGCTAAGTCTTCCAATACTATGTTGAATAAAAGTGGCAAGATTGGGCATCCTTGCCTTGTTCCTGATCTTAGACAAAAAGCTTTCAGCTTTTCACTATGATATTTCCTGTGGGCTTGTCATATGTGGCCTTTATTATGTTGAGGTATGTTCCCTATGCAGTCACTTTATTGAGAGTTTTTACCATAAACAGATATTGAATTTTGTCAAATGCTTTTTCTGCATCTATTGAGATGATTGTGATTTTTATCCCTCATTTTGTTAATGTGGTATATCACATTGATGGTTTTGTGGATGTCAAACGACCCTTGCATCCCTGGAATAAATCCCACTTATCATATGTATGATCTTTATAATGTATTGTTGAATTTGGTTTGCTAATATTTTGTTGAGGATTTTTACATCTATGTTCATCAGGGATATTGGCATATAATTTTCTTCCCTTGTGACATCCTTGTCTGGTTTTTGTATCAGGGTAATGTTGGCCTCATAAAATGAGTTTGGAAGTGTTCCTTCTTCTATTTTTTGGAAGAGTATGAAACAGACTGGTGTTAATTCTTTGAATGTTTGGTAGAATTCACCAGTGAAGGCATCTGGTCCTGGACTTTTGTTTGTTGGGAGGTTTTTGATTACTGAGTCTATTTCCTCACTAGTAATCAGTCTTCAGATTTTCAGGTTCTTTGTGATTCAGTCTTGGTAGGTTTATGTTTCTAGGAATTTATCCATATCTTTTAGGTGGTCATATTTGTTGGCATATAATTGTTCATAGTAGTCTCTTATGATTCTTTGTATTTCTATGGTATCAGTTATAATGTGTCCTCTCTCATTTCTGATTTTATTTGTGTCCTCCCGTTTTTCTTGGTGAATCTAGCTAAAGATTTTTCAATTTTGTTTATCTTTCCAAAGAACCAGCTGTTAGTTTCATTGATCTTTTCTATTGTCTTTTTCGTCTCTATATCATTTAATTCTTTTTTAAAAAATTGATTGATTGATTGATTGATTTGGGGCTGCATTGGGTCTTCATTGCTGGGCACGGGCTTTTCTCTAGTTGTGGCAAGTGGGGGCTACTCTTCGTTTCAGTGCATGGGCTTCTTATTGCGGTGGCTTCTCTCGTTGTGGAGCACAGGCTCTAGGTGTGTGGGCTTCAGTAGTTGTGGCATGTGGGCTCAGTAGTTGTGGCTCACAGGCTCTAGAGTGCAGGCTCAGTAGTTGTGGCACATGGGCTTAGTTGTTCCACGGCATGTGGGATCTTCCCAGACCAGGGCTCGAACCTGTATCCCCTGCATTGGCAGGTGGATTCTTAACCACTGCACCACCAGGGAAGTCCTATTTCATTTATTTCTGCACTGATCTTTGTTATTTCCTTTTTTCTACTAACTTTGGGCTTCAGTTATTCATTTTCTAGTTGCTTGAAGTATAAAGGTAGGTTGTTTATTTGACATTTTTCTTGTTTCTTGAGGTAGGAATTTATGACTATGAATTTTTCTCTTAGAACTGCTTTAGCTGCATATTGGCTTTTGTTTATACAAAAAAAGAGCCATATTCTATAGGTTGGAACTACAATATGAAATGAGCAATAGCTCTATAAAGAAAACTGTAAAAGACTGCTACAGTTAAGAAAATAATATGTGGACAAAGAGAACAGCATTACATAATCCTGAATAGGAAGATTCAATGTCACAACATTACCAACTCTTACTAAGGTAATTTATAAACATATTACAATCCTAATAAAAATTAAAAATGAGATGTTTTTAGCAAGACAGACTTATTCAAAAGTTTTTTCTTGTGGAAAAGTAAACAAGCAAGAATAGCCAGAGAAACTGTGAGAAAAAGATAGTAATAAAGGTGGACCAACTCTACTAAGCATTAAATTATATTATAAAACTATATAAGTAAAAAATAATACAATACTGTCTCATGCATAGAAGACAATATTTTAAAATTCCAGAAATAGACTCAAATATATATATATATAAGAATTTAACATATGATAAAGTTTGAATTACAAATCAGTTTTGAAAAGATTTGTAATTCAATAAACACTGTTAGAGAAAATGTTAGGGAAACTCCATACCCCACATGAAAATAATTACCAGTTGGATCACATGTTTAAATGTAAAAAGAAAAATTGAAAAGAAAATGGAAACTGTTAAAGTAGTAGAACTTGTACTATTCTTGATCATCATAGAATGAAGACCATCTATGATGGAAAGCTGACATAAAGACCAGAAAGCCACCTCCTTGCCTTAAGATGGGATGAACTCAATGTAATTTATGCTCCAGAGATTCCATGGCACAGACTGAAGCTTGATTCCAGTCCAGACCATTCTGCCCTACTTCTCTCACTGTACTTTTCCTGAAAGTACTTCCTATTAAATCATGTGAGCAAGAATGCCTATCTCAGGATCTCCTTCCAGGGAACCAGATGTAAAACACTTGTGAATACATTGTCTGTTAGGAAATTTAATTTAAAACAAATGTTAAAATAAAATCTACATTCTGAGCCCTGGCTATAGGTTAATTTTACTGCTGAGCACATCATGCTTTATTTACTTTATTCTTTGAGATCCAACTTAAGCCTCATGAATTGCCTCATAAAAGCAAGCCAGTTAACCTTAAAACATGGCTCAAGCACAGTCAAGTTCTGGTCCACAAGACTTTATTAATGTGATCAGCTACTAAGATTTGAGGAGAAACTCCAAAATTGAGGGAATTCCTTCTCTTGGTATAAAGAGTAAGAGACTGGTGGGAGGGGAAGAATGGATTCCATTATTCTGTTTGTTCTAATGTCTGATATTTGAGACCATGGAACAATGAGATTGAAGACTAAAACCTGGAGACTTCCATGCTATGTGACTGCACTGTCAGACCACATGATCTTTTTTGTGTTCCCATTCTGCTCCCCAGCCCCTGCTTTCTCAGCAAAATTATATGTGAAATTTTTGACCAGAGAGGATTACATTTGCATGTGGGGCTCCACTAGATTTAAAGGCAGCATGCCAGCCCATAGTTTTGTCAAAATTTTGACTGATTTCACATCATCCCAGCAAAGACTGACCTTTCATAGCAATTTCACTTCTCTGCCTGTTCAACCGTAACCTCAGTAGCTGGTCCCAAGTACAAAAGCATCCTCCATCCCTTGATCCTAGGAAGGGTTCTTTTGGTGTTCTTTCTATCTATACTCTTCAGTGGTTTTAAAGAAGAGGCTGTATATTAGGTTTATCTGACAGTTTCTAGCAGGACTAAAATTTGTTCATGTCTTTCTGCTTTCTAATAAGAGGTGGAACCCCACTGCACCTCGAATTACTTCCAATGTTATTCTGGAAGTTCCTACAATACAGTAAAATATAAAATAAAAATAAGAAATATCGTAGTGGAAAAGAGGAAGCAAAGTATTATTTGCATATCATTGGAATGTATATAAGAAAATAAGAAAGTTACTTAAAAATTAGAATTAATTGAATTCAAAACTAGTTGGAAGATAAAATATTTAAAAATAAATGATTTTCCCATAGAACACAAATAACATGAAAAAAATGAGTAAAATCTTATCAAAAACAACTACTGCCACAA
The DNA here is from genome assembly GCF_025265405.1 of Mesoplodon densirostris. Classification (NCBI taxonomy): domain Eukaryota; kingdom Metazoa; phylum Chordata; class Mammalia; order Artiodactyla; family Ziphiidae; genus Mesoplodon; species Mesoplodon densirostris. Next base: position 71,376,276 of record NC_082663.1, on the reverse strand, counting down.
GAAATAAACACCTAAGAATTAACTTTAAAAATGAGTAGGGGGCCTCCCTGGTGGCGCAGTGGTTGAGAGTCCGCCTGCCGATGCAGGGGATGCGGGTTCGTGCCCCGGTCTGGGAGGATCCCATATGCCGCGGAGCGGCTGGGCCCGTGAGCCATGGCCGCTGAGCCTGCGCGTCCGGAGCCTGTGCTCCGCAACGAGAGAGGCCACAACAGTGAGAGGCCCGCATACCGCAAAAAAAAAAAAAAAAAAAAAAATTAGTAGGATATTTATGAAGAAAACCTTACAAATTATGTTAGAAATTTGAATAAATGAAAAAGCATACCTCTTTCCTAGATAGGAAAACTGAATATTGTTTTAAAAATTACAGTTTTTGAGAATTATTTTATAAGTTTAATGCAATTTCAATTAAAACTAAGGGTGCTTATAATTTTAAATTGGGATTTCAAGGAAGATCTCACTGAGAGGGTGACATTTGATCTAAGACTTAAAGGAGGTGAGAGGGCAATCATGAGATCTGGGGAGGAACATTCCAGGCAGAGGAAACTGAGGCTTTGAGTTGTGCAGGAGGCTTGAGAGGTTTGAAGGAATGGAAAGAAAACCAGCACAGTTAGAATGGAACACATGAGGAATAGAGTCATAACAATAAATTGTAGGAATAAGATCAGAGAGGAAATGGGGTCAGATCATATAGGCCATTGTAAGGGCTTTGCTCTGAATGAAAAGACAAACCAGTGGAGGGTTTTAAGCTAAGGAGTGTAGACACTGAGCTACATTTTAATAGAATCTTTAATTGCTGAGCTGAGAATAGCCCAGTAGGTGGCAAGAGTAGAAGGAAGATAACTTAAAAAGCTATTACAAAATTAAAACTATTTTGAGTTTATTTTTGTATATGGTGTTAGAGAATGTTTTAATTTCATTCTTTACATGTAGCTGTCTAGCTTTCCCAGCACCACTTATTGAAGAGACTGTCTTTTCTCCATTTTATATTCTTGCCTCCTGCATCAAAGATTAATTGACCATAGGTGTGTGGGTTTACTTCTGGGCTTTCTATCCTGTTCCACTGATCTATGTGTCTGCGTTTGTGCCGGAACCATACTGCTTTGACTACCATAACTTTGTAGTATAGTCTGAAGTCTGGGAGCCTGATTCCTCCAGCTCCGTTTTTCTTAAGATTGCTTTGGCTATTTGGAGTCTTTTGTGTTTCCATACAAATTTAAAAATTTTTTGTTCTGGTTCTGTGAAAAATGCTATTGGTAATTAATAGGGATTGCAACCTAAATGTCCATTGACATATGAATGGATAAAGAAGATGTGGTGTACATACACAATGGAATTTTACTCAGCCATAAAAACAAATGAAATATTGCCATTTGCAGCAACATGGATGGACCTAGAGATTATCATACTAAGTGAAGTAAGCCAGACAGAGAAAGACAAATATCATATGATATCACTTATATGGGGAGTCTAAAAAATGATACAAATGAACTTATATACAAAATAGAAATACACCCACAGATATAGAAAACAAACTTATGGTTACCAAAGGGGAAAGGGGGGAGGGATAAACTAGGAGTTTGCGATTAACGTATATACACTACCATATATAAAATAAATAATCAACAAGGACTTACTGTATAGCACAGAGAACTATACTCAATATTTTGTAATAACCTATATGGGAAAAGAATCTGAAAAAGAATATGTGTGAGTGTGTACATGTATGTATATATTCAGTTTTATATATATATATATATATACATATATAACTGAATCACTTTGCTGTACACCTGAAACTAACACAACTTTGTAAATCAACTATACTTCAATAAAAAAATGAAAAAAGTTAAAATCAATTAACATATACAGAGAGCATAAGATTACTATAGATAACTAAGTAAAGAACATAATTTCTAAAAACTAAAATAAATATATAAGAAGCTTAATCTCACTTCTAATTTTTTAAAAGTTCAAAAGAAACTCTGAGATAACATTCTTTAGCCAATTACAACATTAGCAAATATCTTATAATTTATAGTAGTGTATGTTGGCTAGCATACATCCAATTTCAAGTACTACTGTAGAAGATGCATACCCATTGACTTAGTAATTACCAAATGTCCAAATGTCCAAATGTCCAAATGACCCAAATGTCCAACAACTGGTGAATGGATAAACAAAGTGTCATATATTCATACAATGGAATACTATTAAGTCATAAAAGTGAATAAAGTACTGACACATACTACAATGAAATGAACCTTGAAAACGTTATGCTAAATGAAACATGTCAGTCACAAGAGGTCACATACTGTATGAGTTCATCAACTAAAATATCCAGAATAAGCAGCTTCATACACACAGAAGGTAGATTAGTGGTTTTCAGGGCCTGGAGGCAGGAATTTTTGCTGATGAGTATGGAGTTCCTTTTTAGGTGATGAAATGTTCTGAAACTTGGTAGTGGTGTTGGTTGCACAACTCTGTGAACATACTAAAAGCTGCTGAATTGTATACTTTAAAATTGTTATTTTGCAATTTTTAAATTAGAATTCAATACAGTTGATCTAAAGAAGCAGGGGAGTTATGCTAGACTACCTCTACATAAGGAAATATTGAATATATATTATATTACCCAGAAACTAATAAGAGATGCTATTGCATCCATCAAGCATGATTAGATTTCTCTGAAGAAAGCATAATTAGAGAATAAAAAAGGACTCTAAAAAATCAAAGTTTTGCTATTAAAATGTGAAAATATCAATAGAGGGATTAGGAAATAAAATTAGCAAAAATTCTTCATGCTTAGTTATGGAAAAAGTAGAACCAGAATACAAAAATAAGTAAAATAAATAAGAAATAAGAAAATAAGCTTAATCCAGAAACATCTAAATAATAAGAGTTCCAGAGAGATTAGGGGGAAGAAAGGTAAAGAGGCAATCAAAGAAATAATAGAAGAAAATCTCCTGGAACTAAAAGTCATAAGTCTGTAAATCAAATGAGCTCACAAAGGATCCAACAAGAAGGGTAAAAAGCAATCCACTTTAAGTCATTTTCTCTTAAATTTCAGAATACTGGTTACCAACAGATGAACTTAAATTACTCCAAAGGAAATAAACATGTGACATACAAATGCCAAACATCAAAATGGCATCAGACTTATAGAGCAATATTGAATGTTAGAATAGTGAAGGATTGCCTTTCACATTCTGAGGGTGAATACATTTTAATCTAAAATTCTATATGTAGGTAAACTATCAAGCAATTAGAAGGCTAATGTGAACATTTTCATAATACAATTCTTTTAAAAATTAACCTTTATTCATACTTTCTTAAGTTACTCCAGTATGTTCTTAAGAAAAATGAGGAATTAAACCAAGAAAGAGGAAACAGGGATCCCTACCCAAGAGGGTAGTGAAGGGAGCTGTTCAGATGGCAGTATTGCACCAGACCTACAGAGAAACCAAGTCAAAGCAGAGGGGGATAAAAGAGGGAGGTATATAGAAGAAAAAATTTTAAATAGAACTGCTAGATTATTTGACATATGTGTGCTTTTGAAAAAATCCTGATAGACGTTTGAAAGATCTGTTGGAAAAAGTGGTTAGAAAATGATAGCTAGAAATAAGAAACAAACCAAAAGTGAAATGAAGTAATTATTACTGCCCCCTCCCACAAAAAAGAAGAAATATTCTACTAGAAATGAAACTTAATCATAGTAAGCAAATTGGTGCAGTAATAAATAATATTTGCATACTCATGATGGAAACAATGACTATTGCTGATAAAAATTATGACAAAAATTACATTGGGATAGGGGGTAGTGAGGAAGTCATGTAAAAACTAAGTCCTCAACTATCATAATAGAAAGTTAATAACATCTAAAATTGGTAAATTTAAAAATATTATAATTATATCACTTAGAAATATAGACCAGTTAAAAGGACTCAACGTAGTTCTTCCTGAGGAAGTGGGTTGAGAAACAGAGTGGTACATGGCGAGAGAATACATTTTTGTTACAAGGCTGTCAACTTGATTTGTTAGCAATTTGTACATATTGATGAAACATACTAATTTTAAAAAGGAAAACTGGAATCATTTAGGATATTTGAATAACAAAAAGAAGCATGTCAAATATATACCTTTTTTTCAAGTGAAAGATTTTTTATTAAGGTTTATAACAGTGGTTTATAACATTATATAAGTTTCATGTGTACAACATCATATTTTGAATTCTGTGTGCCCCACCCCATGCTCACTACCAAAAAGTTTAGTTTCCATTCATCACCATAAAGTTGACCCCTTTTACCCATTTTGCTCCCTTACCACCCTCCCTTCTGGCAACCACTAGTTGTTCTCTGTATCTATGCATTTGTTTTGGTTTATTTGTTTATTTTGTTTTTGTTTGCTTGGTTGTTTTTTTAAATATTCCACATATGGGTGAAATCATATGGTATTTGTTTTTCTCTGCCTGATTTATTTCACTTAACATAATACCCTTAAGGCCCATCCATGTTGTAAGTCTAACATGGATCACATTTGACATCTTGGAAATCTAATGCATCTGATGCATTTTACAGTCAATGGCATGTCATTTTTATTGAAAATGAGTTTTCTTTCTTAGTAGAACATAAAATAATGATTTGTACAATCAGCGGCATTTATTTAGATTTGATGAAATAAATATTTTGAGTATTACTGTTAAAATATACTTTTTAATAACACAGATAATTTATAAAAATTTATCAGATATTAAACCACAGATTCTGTCAGAGTTGTGGCTAAGGTGGACAATTAGAAATGTCTGGTATTATAGGAGAAGTAGGTACAACAGGCTTAGTGATACAAAGGTATCACGGAATGAAGAAAGAAAAGAGCAACAATCAAGATGGAGTTGCAAGTGAGATGCTTATTTTCAGATGCATATAAATATATGATTGGAAATTGAGAGCCATCTGCAGATGCACTGAACAGAAAGAAAAAAATTGAAGGATGAGAAAGCAACCTGGAAATAATTTTGGAAAATGACAAATACTTAAGACCAAATAAAATTAATCTAAAATCATTTATAACACTCTGGACATACAGGCAAATAATCTTTTTTTCAGCAAGCTGATACTGGAGGGATAAGTCTCTCTGATAATATAAAGGGAAGAATCTAAATAGACATCCCACTAAATTTGCCACAGGAAGACAAGATGGTGACTTCATAGAACTCATCAGGGCTTGTAAGATAATGAAATGGCAGAAGTGTTCTTCAATACAACCTATTCAGCTTAGGTCTCATAATTTTTCCATATTCTACTGTATAAAGTACTCAACTCCCCTAATGGAGGCTGCAGCCTGACAAAGAGCCTTTGGATGATGCAATTGCAGAATTGGAAATAATGCGTAAAGGAAGTATAATGACTCTACAATCATCATGCAGTTGTTACATGAGTAACTCATATTATGGACTTCAGCCACCCAGGGTGACAATGAAGAACAGAATAAATAAGTATTACAGGATGTGAAAGATGGAAACCAGTGAGTCATCAAAGCCAAAGGAACATTTACCTCTGACTAGCCCAATCCTGCTCATTCCCACTCCTCCAAAATCTCCATAGTCACTAAAAATAACCAACTCTTATTTTTATATTTGGGTGCAGCATATAGGTTCTGCCTTGAAGGTTTTTATCCTTTCATTTCTTTTTAAAGTATTTCCAGGTGTTTTGAAGGCAAGGAATAAACCTTGGTGAATTTTACTAGTCCTCATTTTTAGGTTATTCAAGACACTAAAGCACAGGCTTTCTCAAGGTTTCTATACTATCACTTCACCAATGGAAAATATTAGAAATAGACATTCTATTAAAAAAAATTAAACCTAGTAATATGAGTCTAGGAGAAAATTTTATTTCTGTAAGAAATACAAGGTAGCATATTTCCTTTTTTATATAATTTCTTACTGATTTAAATATTGATATTTACAATTAACTGGTTGTTTAACTTGAAGGTGCAGGTAGATATGGCTTATTGTATTTATTGTAATAGCTATGCTGTCAAAATTTTCTGAAATGTGCTAAAATGTTGCAAAGAATATAACACAGATTTTTGCCTCTTTTACCTTATCTCAAAGCAGACTGGTATAGGAGCCTATATTGAAAAACCTACATCAATCTTCAGTCCCTTATTGTTATTTTATTGTTTGTGTGTTTGTTTTTTCCCTTTCCCTCAGTAGCATAGCAGGCTGCTGGTGGGAGTAAGTAGATCTCCAAAGGTGTAGGAAATAAGGGGTATAGTGTCTGTAGAGAATTCAAAACAGTAATAAAACCTACCCAGAATGGGTTTGCTTTTTTTTTTTTTTTTTGCGGTATGCGGGCCTCTCACTGTTGTGGCCTCCCCCGTTGCGGAGCACAGGCTCCGGACGCGCAGGCTCCGGACGCGCAGGCTCAGCGGCCACGGCTCACGGGCCCAGCCGCTCCGCGGCATATGGGATCCTCCCAGACCGGGGCACGAACCCGTATCCCCTGCATCGGCAGGCGGACTCTCAACCACTTGCGCCACCAGGGAGGCCCTGGGTTTGCTTTTTATTATCACCATGCTCCAGCAATTCTAAACATTGTTAGTGATAAACAATGTTACTTCCCCCCCAAATATCTTGTATATGTTCTAAATAGCAATTGCAGTTATGGCTGAGTTTTTATATTTAAACTTCAAGTAAGCACAATTGTATTATCCTCTAAACAAATATGGTATTCTCCTTAGAAGTTAATTCAGAGAACCTCAGTTCTAGTTGCTTCCCATATAGATGTGGATTCAGCTACATGCATTTGTTTGGAGAGTAATTTCCTAAAGTTACAGATTTTTGACTTGCTTCCAGCACTGTTGGTGTCTTCATCCCCTGAGACAGCACAGATTCCTGCCTTCAAAGAGTAGACTCAAAATAAACAATGATAGTGCAGTGATTGGAAAGACAAAGAAACGAACTTGAGTTAGCTCAATTGTCATTCTGTGACCACATGTTTATTTGTGCTTAAAATGTTTAAAACCGAAACAGTGTGCAAATGAAGAGGTATAATATTTTTTCGTAAAGCCAAATTTTATAGGTGTGAAAAATATACATAAATATGCATGAAATATATTTATTTCATTTTATGGTTACTACTGAAAATAATTTTCTTAAATATAGGGGGGAAAGATATTTTTAAATGATATGCTCTGTGGTCAGATAACTAGGCACACCAGTGCCCACAGCTACCCTCCTTCTTTGCCAAACCTCTTTCAATTGGTATGTGTGTAACGTAATGCTGATTTTGATTAGTAGATATGCTGAGGAGACACATATTCAGAATCTGATTATTGTTACTGAAACAAAGCATCAAATTAACGTTTAACTTAAGTAATGCAAAACCAATTTTAGAATGCCCCCCCAAAGAATTATAATGAAATCATAAAGTATAAATAAACAAATAAACATGTCTACACATATGTAAAACACACAGACCTATGTATATGTTTATGTGTATATTATTTTATATATCTTCTTGGAAAAAAATTTAAACAGCCTTCTAAATAGCTCTTAGATGAAGGAGGAAATTAAAACTGAAAATAGGGCTTCCCTTGTGGCGCAGTGGTTGAGAGTCCGCCTGCCGATGCAGGGGACACGGGTTCATGCACTGGTGCGGGAGGATCCCACATGCCACGGAGCGGCTGGGCCCGTGAGCCATGGCCGCTGAGCCTGCGCGTCCTGAGCCTGTGCTCTGCAATGGGAGAGGCCACAACAGTGAGAGGCCCGCGTACTGCAAAGAAAAAAAAAAAAAACCCAAACTGAAAATACATAACATTCAGAAGTGAGTAGCAATGAGAAGGAGTTACATACCAAATCTGTGAAATGTAGACAAGATGGAATGGAAAGGAAAATTTAGAATTTTTAACATCTTTATTAGAAAAAAAGCATAATAATAGCAAATTGATTAAACTTTTAATTCCGGGAGCTAGTGGGAATAATAGTTGTAATAAATATAATAAACATACTAAGAATTAATAATAATTTTTACCTCCTATAAATTAATAAGGGAATGACAAAAGAAATAATTATTTAAATTGACTAAAAATATGAAAAGGCAAGGAACATAAGAAATATGGTTAAATTCATTTGCAAGCAAGGAATTGCAAACTAAAATAAGAAAATAAAACAATTTTCCCATCAGATGGGCAAAATTTATTACTGATAACATCAAGTGATGGAAAAGCTGTAAAAAAAAAATCAGATTTCTGATATGCTGTTGGTGGAGCTTGAAGTAGTGCAGCCTTTTTTAGAAGAAAATTTGTCAGTACTTATCAATATTACAAGTGATCATACCCTTTTGATTTGACAATTCATTCTAGAGAAATTTATTTTACAGAAAGATTTGTTCACATGTTCACAAAGATATTTGTACAAGAATATTGATTACATCATTATTTATAATATCAAAAAAATAGGAAACAACCTAAAAGTCAATTAACATGGTATTTTTATCTTATGGACTGTTATGCTGTCATTAAATGTAATGATGCAGATCTGTATGTACTGAAATGAAAAACTCAATCTACCTAATTCCCAAGTACTTCATTAAGTGAAGAAAGCTAACTCATGGGAAAATATATACTATGATCCCCTTTTTGGAAATCATTTTTTAAATTTAAGAAGTAAATGTGTATACCATCCTTATAAGTAAATGCATGGAAAGCAGTCTGGAAGAACACATGACAAACTGTTTCTTCTTGGGGTGGCATTGGAATTGGGGTAGGGAGATATTAGAGGACTTTTCTTTTTCATTCCATATTTTTCTGTATTATCTGCAATTCTTACAAGAATGCATTGATGAAAATTTTGTAATTATGTTATATATAGATAGATAGATGATAGATAGATATCCTTTAAAATATGTACAAAGGATAGCACCAAAGTAGTAAGTGGAAAACAGCCCAGAAACTAAAAACAAAGACAGGATAGTTGTAGAGTGGTCTCTAGAACAAGCTTGAGTTTAAATCCTGCCACTGTGTGATCTTAGGAAGGTAATTAACCTCTTTGTCTCAGTTTCTTCATCTGTGAAATAAGGGTAGTTAATGGAACATTATCCAAGTGAATATGTATAAAATCCTTAGACCAGTGTCTAGCATATATAAAGCACTCGATGGATATATAAAAATAGTGTTACCTATTCTTATTAAAGTCAACAGAGGAGCATTTCCCAAGAAGAAATGTTTGATAATCTCAAATTGGGAATGGATAAGAAATGAAGGGAAACAACTGAGATGTTATACTTTCACATTTGAAAGGACTAAATGAAGAGAATAGTTAAGTGTTGAGTCCCCAGGCTAATAAGCAGCAAAAAGTGGGGGCACCAAAAATGCTGATACCTTTATCTAATATACAAGAAAAGGAAGGAGTGAGGATCATGTAGATTAATTTGTGGGGACAGACTTAAAGGAAATGCTTTTAGAATAAAAGTGTTCAGTATGTTTGTAGCCTTGCAGGACATTTGGTCCTGTCCATAAGACGTTTGGTGGATGAGACATTTTGGTTCAGGCCAAAAGATCCGTGAAATTTTGTCCTATCCAAAATGTCCATGAGCATATTGGGTCCATGCCATGTGGTTTTGGATAGGAGCAAATATCAAGCACCTTTTGGCATGATCAAATGTCTTATGGACATTTTAACAGGACCAAATGTCTGCTAACCGTTGACAGCAATGGAAAAATGGAATCAGTGGACAAAAGACTAAAGGGGTGTTGAGAGGTTGATTAGTGGAAAATGATCCCAAAGGGGACAGAAGGAGATAGAATCAATAGCACAGAATGAGGTGGTAGGGAATTATTTCCAAATAGGATTTGAAGCATGGATCCAAATTTCTGAAAAAATAAAACTAACACTGAACTATAACTCCAGAGTTTGGAATCTGCTTTGTACTGAGAATACTTACATATTTGACATAGAGGAAAGGAGCAGTTGTCATGGTGGCTTAGGAGATGCGTATGGCTATCATACTGAATGACAAATTAGGGCATTAGAAGGACAGGAGGAAATCGCAGAGCCTGAGAACTACTGGTGAAAGTTTAAAAGAATTGTGGAGATACAAGGGAAGCTTAAGAAAAAGTGTGCTAAATCAATCAGTTACAAGAAACTCTGAAGTTTTAGTGAGATTTTCAAACTTCTCCAGCACAGGAAATAATGGGATTGGTAAAATGAACTATCTACATAAATCTCTAAGGGATGTAGACATTATATTTTTGTTGCAATCATTTCTTTTAGTAGTTTGGTAGCATTTTGAATACTATGTATTTAATATATGTTAAAATGCATTCAATCATAACACACTGCATCTGCTACTATGCTTTTTAATAAAGTAGGACATTTAACATATTTGTTGACCCCCAAATTTTAGTCTATTTTTGTTTTTAGAGTTAGAAAACAGACATGGAGAAGAACCACGAGCATAATTTTAGCAACCTCAGTTACATCTAACTCTACTCGTTTCTGTTATGTTCTAAACCCCTCACCAAAAGATGAAGTATAAGGAAAAGTGAGACCAGGGTAAAGAGTGAACATGGGGGACAAATGGAATGGGAGGGACCCATGACATTTATTCTTCCACATATTTGACATGTCTTTCCCATGCCTAAACTATTCTAATAGAACTTCTCTCTTCTTTGGCAGGTGTTTTGGAAGAAAACAGTTGAAGAGTGGACAGACACATAGAGTAAGTAAAAAGAGACAATGTATGCCTTTGTGACAAGGAAACATACTTCTGTGCATAAGTACATGGATCCATGAAACTTGTAAGACTGTATCTCACTCTAAGTAAACTCGTATGAAATTAATATTTAATATGTGCAAAAAACAAATCAGGAGGTTATTATTTATTTTAGAAAAGACTATTTCGGTCATGAATGTTTTCTCTTGAATTTCCTTAATTAGCAAGTGAGCCCCAGGGCACTAAACCTAAGAACTGATTTACATACAGTGCTTCAAAAATGTATCAAAATCTGCCCAAATTCCAAAAGCTGCAGAAACATAGTTATGCCAAATGTGGGTCAGTAATAATTTTTTTCTTGATGTTGTCCTAAATGTTATTGGCACTGAAATAAAACATGAGTTGAGCATAAACCCTCCAAAAACATTTTTTTTAAATCCCAAAAATATACACCAAAAAATCTAAATACAGAATCTAAACTTTCTCCCCAGCCTCCCTTGTTTGGGGATTGGGGCAGTGGTTACAGGCTTTAAGGCAGCTAGATTGCCCACTATTCCAGGTTTGAATTTAGCCAATATAAAGCATATCATCAAGAGAGTGTCAATATAATTCACAGGGATAAACAAAAGACTAGGTTTGGTGTTGGGGCTGGCAGTGAGGGGTAGACGTTGAAGGGATTGAAGCTGAAACCATGGGCTCTGGCCTAGGGACATGGCATGGAGGGACAGTGTGGCCCCTTGGGGACTAATTTGTAGTTCTTAGGGTCTAACATAGGCAAGCATGATGACATTTTACAAGCCTAATAACCTTTTTGGTGGGTAGAGAAGTTTTCCTAAGCTATTTGTAAAGTGAAATTGGAAGGATTAACGAAGAAGTTTCTGCTCAACAAGTGAATTGGGTGAATTAGAAGTATTTTCTGGCTTTGTCATCTATAAAAGTCAAGAAAATGTTTTATAATATGCGTTTGAATATCTATTTTCCTCTTCTGATCTTAGATCTCTGTAACACTTAGAGTGGAAACTTTGTCTGGCTTTATCCCTTTTTGATATCTAATTAAACCTGATTTAGTGGAGAATTTATCAGCACGCCTTTTCCCTCATATTTCATTTATGGATATGGATAGACACCCATTTTTACCATGCACTGTATGTTGAAAGATCAAATACATCAGCATAATTTAAATAAATCTGAGTCCTATAAATTCCCACTGGATACAAGACCACAAATGGAAACAAGACCAAAGGCATGTTCCATGACATTAAAATGCAACTAATTTAAAACACAAAGGAAATACATTTCTATGGAGTGCCTCATAAATCCACAGCACTCGTTTCCACAGGATTTTAGTGAGCCAAATACCTCAACAAATTTCAAGAAAGAATTACACATTCGTAGCACAGGAAAAAAAAAATTATTTGTGGCTATGTGGTTACATGAACTATCAATTTCCATGCTTTGTTTTTAAGTTGAAAGAGATTCTAGCCAACTTCCTAGGTTAGTAAAAATTCCTTGATAATTAGGGAATGTGCTAAAGTAAAACTATCTTTAGATTTGGAGGTCTTCCTTTACTTAATTCTTTTATTTGACTTATGGGTTTATTTCAGATAGCACTGGGCTTACAGATATGGCCAGAATGTTTTCTTGGTTATCTTTGAATTGATTATACCCATGGATCCTTAGCATAATTAACTCAATCTCCTGCAAAGATTGGGTGATACACAGAAACAGTCATTTTTTATGGTAGGACAAATATATTTGTGTAAGAGTATTACTGGAAGAGAAGAAAAGAGGAGCAAAATGATAAAAGAGGGAATGTATAAGAGCTGGAAGGGAGAAAGAAAGAAAAAGAAGAGATAGAGGTGATAGCATGGCTGGCGTCACAGAGTGATTCTGGACCAAAACAGAAATAAGAAATCAAGTTTAGCTAATGAAATAGAAAAAGCCTTTATTTTCCCTCCTTATTACAAATATTTTTTAATGCGTAGTCTTCCGTGTAATGTGAATCCCCATGTTTTCCTTTTTATTCCTCCTCCCATGCCAACAGTTACCAAAGAGGAGAGGCACATGTAAGCTTCCCTTTATCCAGATACCTTCTTACAAGTAGCTCTGAGGTTTAAGAAAGTCAAATGTCCCTTCCTATGAGCCCAACCTTCTGAATGTCATTAGTGAACTCGCTACAATTCTAAAACCATGATCCTTCCGTTCCTTCAAATATTTTGTAATATTTTGCACTATAATAGGCTCTGGAGACATGTCAACAAAATAGACAAAAATTTCTGCTCTCATGGAGCTTATGCTCCACTGGGAGAGTGGGGAAATGAGAGAGAAGGTAAATAATAAAATAAAATGTATAGGGACTTCCCTGGTGGTACAGTGGTTAAGAATCCACCTGCCAATGCATGGGTTCCATCCCTGGTCCGGGAAGATCCCACATGCCATGGAGCAGCTAAGCCCATGCGCCACCAATACTGAGCCTGTGCTCTAGAGCCCACGAGCCACAATTACTGAGCCCACGTGCCTAATTACTGAAGCCCACACACCTAGAGCCTGTGCTCTGCAACAAGAGAAGCCACCACAATGAGAAGGCTGCGCACCGCAACAAAGAGTAGCTCCCACTCGCCACAACTAGAGAAAGCTCGTGTGCAGCAATGAAGACCCAACACAGCCATAAATAAATAAATAAATTTTAAAATAAATAAATAAAATGTAGAGATGGTAATACATGCTAGGGAGAACAAAAGCCATGAAATGTGAGTAGAGTGTGTGTGTGTGTGTGTGTGTGTGTGTGTGTGTGGAGGCTGGGGAAAAGGTATGGTTTTAAATAGAGTGGTCAGGAAAATTCTCACTGAAAAGTGTCAGTTGGACACTGTACAAAGTAAGGAGTGAGGGTGGCATAAGGATGTTTCAAAGCAGAAGAGAAAAGGGGAATGCAAATTCCCAGAGGCAGATAGTGATTCTGGATTTACTTTTAATAAAGATGGGGACTCTGGGGCATCTTGACAGAATTGTGTCATGATCTGACTTGACTTTTTTTTTTTTTTTTTTTTTTTTTTGCGGTACGCGGGCCTCTCACTGTTATGGCCTCTCCCGCTGCGGAGCACAGGCTCCGATGCACAGGCTAAGCGGCCATGGCTCACGGGCCCAGCCGCTCCGCGGCATGTGGGATCTTCCCACACCGCGGCACGAACCCGTGTCCCCTGCATTGGCAGGCGGACTCTCAACCACTGCGCCACCAGAAAAGCCCCTGACTTGCCTTTTAACAGGCTCATTCTTAATTTGTATTGAGAGTAAATGACTCTGAAGTTCTGCATAGGTAGGGGTAGAGTGAACGATACAGAAATTAAAGTTTTTAGTACAGATGCAGAAGTTAAAACCATAAAGGTTGATGGGAACTTCCACAGAAACCATGTGAAAAGAACCATCAAATAGGGGCAATGATGGAACCCAGATGGGTACTAATATGTAAGGGATGGAAAGAGATGAACTTACAGAATCCAAGAAGAAACGTGTCAGAGAAGTATGAAAGGAAACAATCATGAAAGGTAAAGACTATTGAGCTTCACTAAGGACAGATGAGCTTAGACACCCTGAATTTGAACTGACCTAAATGTGGACTGAAATATGGTTGTTTGATACATTTAGCAGTACTTCTATGTCAGTAATAGCATAGAAGACTAATTGAAGAATTGATTAAAAGTCGTGGTTTTACTGAGCAGATGTGATAAACAATAAGAACAACAAATAACTGAGATTTTGATGAAAGAGAGCGGGGAAGACATTAAGCCATGTGGTTCCAGGTAGGGAAAAGTAAGTAAAACCCAAACAAGGATAAATAATGAGGAAACAAGGATCAAGAAATGATGTGTCTAAGAACATGAGGGCAGATTTAGTGGGGATGAGGGTGAGACTGAGGACAGGAAAGAGTTGTGTTAGAGTAGGATATGGGTGCTTAAGGTTTTTAATATGGAACATAATATAACAAAATACAATTAAGTTGAACTTGATTAAAAGTTGATGTCTTTGCTTAATGTATCTTAGGCTATAGACAGTTTCATTTCATGATAGAGATTTAATCATTCTCATTTAGCTTCTTTTGTTGTTGTCCTAAAATCCCAAGTTAAAGGATTCTCTTCCGGATGTTTTAGTTAGAGGTATCTGTTCTAGTGTATGCCAAATGACCACTGTAAGCAAGGCCAAGGGCCCCACTGTAGGAAAGCTGCCCCCGACTTACAGAATCCTCTTTTCACTAGGCTTATTGCTGAGTGACTGATAAGAGCATTTTACTCAAATGTACATAGTTTTAGGGAGTCCAAACCTCATGAAAAAGTTTTGGCTGTGATTAGACCACTAAATGCCATCTGAGTGTTTTTTCTGTTAAATAGTTTGGTATAAAAGCCTTCACACTCATTTAGTAAAACCAAAGAAAAACAGACATAAAAAGGCAAAGATGTTATTATTTAAATAGAAATGTATTGTTTACTACCAAATATGATTACCAAAGATTAGATAGGTAGGTAGGTAGGCAGGTAGGTGGGTGGGTGGGTAGATAGATAGATAGATCTTAGTTTTAATTTTAAACTTAAGTTGAATAATTCTCTTAAAGCAAGGTAACATTGTTGGCTAGTTCTGGTTATGCTTCTCCAACTTTTCTGTGTCTTTTTTTCTTTTTTTGTTGAAGTATAGTTGATTTACAAAGTTGTGTCAATTACTACTGTGCAGAAAAGTGGTTCATACATATACATACATTCCTTTTTTTTTTTATGTAGACCCTGCCCCACTTTCCCCAGTTCATGCTCAGTGAATTTTTTTTTTAAACATCTTTATTGGAGTATAATTGCTTTACAATCGTGTGTTAGTTTCTGCTTTATAACAAAGTGAATCAGTTATACATATACATATGTTCCCATATCTCTTCCCTCTTGAGTCTCCCTCCCTCCCACCCTCCCTATCCCACCCCTCTAGGTGGTCACAAAGCACCGAGCTGATCTCCCTGTGCTATGCATTCCCTTTTTTAAAATACTCTTTTCCATTATGATCCATCACAGGACACTGAAAATTGTTCTCTGTGTTACACAGCAGGACCCCATCATCTATCCATTCCACATGTAAAAGCTTACATCTGCTAACTGCAACCTCCCACGCCAACCCTCCCCCAACCCCCTCCCCCTTGGCAACCACCAGTCTGTTCTCTATGTCCATGATTCTGTTTCTGTTTCATAGATAGGTTCACTTGTGTCATATTTTACATTCCACATATAAGTGGTATTTGTCTTTCTTCTTCTGACTTACTTCACTTAATATGATAATCTCTAGCTACACCCATGTTGCTGCAAGTGGCATTATTTCATTCTTTTTTATGGCTGAGTAGTATTCCATTGTATATATGCATGTCTTCTTTATCCATTCATCTGCTGATTTAGGTTGTATCCCTGTCTTGGCTGTTGTGAACAGTGCTGCTGTGAACATTGAGGTGCATGTATCTTTTTGAATTACAGTTTTGTGTGGATATATGCCCAGGAGTGGGATTGCTGTATCATGTGGTAATTCTATTTTAGTTTTCTGAGGAACCTCCATACTGTTTTCCACAGTGGTTGCACCAACTTACATTTCCACCAACAGTGTAGGAGGGTTCCCTTTTCTCCACATCCTCTCCAGCATTTGTTATTTGTTGACATTTTTATGATGGTCATTCTGACTGGTGTGAGGTGATACCTCATTGTAGTTTTGGTTTGCATTTCTCTAATAATTAGAGATGTTGAGCATCTTTTCATGTGCCTCTTGGCCATTTGTATTTCTTCTTTGGAGAAATGTCTATTTTGGTGTACTGCCTATTTTTGGATTGTGTTGTTTTTTTGTTGTTGAGGTGTATGAGCTCTTCGTATATTTTGGAAATTAAGCCCTTGTCAGTTGCATTGTCTGCAAATATTTTTTCCCATTCCATAGGTTGTCTTTTCATTTTGTTTATGGTTTCCTTTGCTGTGCAAAAGTTTGTAAGTTTGATTAGGTCCCATTTGTTTATTTTTGTTTTTATTTCTATTGCCTTGGGAGGCTGTTCTGTGTCTTTTTTTCTAAACCAGCAGAGAAAGTTCTGCCAGGTGTAGTTTTCTTTTTCAGAGTGAATGCTGAAGCAAATTGCTTCATCTTCTCTTAGGTAAAGTGTACTACTTTGAGTGTGCTGCTGGCCCCTTTGAGTTCTAGTCACTAAATGTGAACCTAAGTTTTCAGCTTCACTCCTCTTTTCCTGGTATTTAAGTCTTTCTTGCTGTGGAATAGATGCTCCCTACGTTAAAGCTATGCATAAAATCATGATAAATGACCTCAGAGTTTCCTTTTGGTCATTAATCTCCAAGTGTCCCTCTCTAATGTAAACCCACAAAGGAAGAACTTGGTAATTCCCTGCAACAGAATGAAATCAAAATTGTATGGTCCTCAAAGGTAATACTCCCGCAAGTAAATCTAGCAGCACAGATTTCTCCTTTTTCACTTAAACCAAATATCCATTTTCCTGTAGCATTAATAGAAAATTTATCAAGAGAAAGAAATTCTCATGAAAGCTTAATTAGATGTTAAGAGAAATAAGCTAAAAGAAAGAATTAATAAAAGAGAAGATAATAGCAGGCATATTTTGATGAATAATGTCTACCAAAGTGTTAAAATTGGAAGTAAAAGAAAACTTATGCAAAGAGGAGAAAAAAAGCAGAGAAGAGAAAAAGGAACAAAGTTCTGGAGGTGTACAAGGAGAAAGTGAAGAAAGGAATGAAAGACAGCAATGAGAAGTCAATTTTGAAAAAGAGAGAATGGAAAGTTCCCACCATTTTTTAAAACATAGCATTATTATTTTACTAATAATATTAAAAATATTAAACAACAGGGTGATTAGTAAACCGAGATAAAATATTTTATTAAAATTCTGTTTACATGCCACTCTATTGTTTTTTATTTAATGTACTACCATTGTAGTAAAACCATCTATAATCTCTTTCCTTATATCATTGGATAGATTATTTCATGCTGAGTTCATATGAAAACAGAGTAATCACACAGTGTCTCAAATGCAGAGGACTCACTATGTGTGTCCATTAATCAGAATATTCAATTCTACTTGGATAAAAACACAATTATAATACTAAAATTTTTATATTTTCTGGATGTCTAACTATTCCATCAATGATTTAGGATTACTCACTTATTTCAAGTATAATTTGGGCATCCAAAAAAATCTAATGGTTGCTTCTTTATTATAGCCATGTGATCAGATTTATTCAAATAGAGAACAATTTCTGCAGCATCCTTTAAAAATAAAAAAGTAAATAAAGTAACTGATTGTGATTGCTGTTTTGTAGGTTCAGACCTTTAATGCATTCTTCCTTCGAAAAAAATAACAACAACTAGGAACAATAATCACAGGCAAAACTTTGCAACACCAATTGCCTTGAAAAGGAAACAAATATTTCCCCTACACACACGAAAAAATACTGTCCATTCCTGTCAGCCTTTTCAACCTCTTTTGTGTTCCAAGAAATTGCGAGTAATGAAAACAGGGCAGAGCCAATCAAATGGGTGTGTATACTAGTGCACTGTGAGAGTTGAAAGCTCTGCATTTAAAATAAGGTTTATGCATAATTCATAGACTATGCATGTTTATGTAAATTACCAAAGGCGGAAGTGTATATGAAACCAGAGTCTGAGGTAAAATGACGATGTTATAATATACTGCTGGACTTGAATCTCGCAGTTCAACATACCCCCGTTATACTGTTCTTGAAAATTACATCATGTGCCAGTTCACACTAGGAAACCTAATAAACTTTGAGACTTACACACATTGTATATTTTTCAACATTTCTTTCAGATTCAGTATATTATTAAACACTGAAACTTAGCCATATATAATTCAGACAGCCTGGAAGTAAAGATGTACATATATATTCCCCTTAATGGGTGTTATATAAGTTGAGGGACATAGAAACAGTGCCTAGAAATTTTATTTAAATATTGAGAGGTTTTAAGTGTATGGGGATTTCCACTTTTAAAAAATGGAGGAAATGAACTCTTCCATCATTGGAAACAGAGCCAGTGAATTTTGGAAGGTAAAATATTATTTGGAAAGCAACCTCCCACCTAACATGGGACACTGGAGTGGTTTCTGGCTGGTGATATTCAGCTCAGACTCATCTTCTGGGTTAAAGTGCTCTTTTGAATCAGTCATTGTAGGCTGCCAGCAGAGAAGAGCTCATTTGCATGAGCTCTCCACCTCCTGGTCAGCTCTGAAAATCTTGGCAGCTTAACACTGCAATTGGCAAGGGAGAGTTTCAAAAAAAAATTAATAAATAAGGTCTTCTAAAGCAAACACTGTCATGGAATTAAGTCCAATGCACCTGAAATTCATTGCTCTGTTATCTTTTAAATTGTTATAAATATGGCAGGGATTTTAAAGTCATTTCTGTTTATTCCTTTCCAAATGTACTGTGTGAACCATTTTTCACATGTGTTAATGTACTATATGCAAATGGCATTTAATGTGTTTTATTCACAGAATGCATTTACAAATCATTTTACGTATGGAGGAAGCAGTTGCCTTACTTTTGCATGTGAAACTGAAAAGGAGGAGTACATATCACTACAATTCTAAAATGAGAGAAAATTTAAATGGAATGAGGAAAGCCCACAGATGCTATAATAGAAATTTCCTAGGTTTCTAATTCACGTATTAGTACCTTTTTCCTCACTTCATAGACTTTCAAAATCTGTTGCTGAATTTCTCTTCCTAAGAATTTTAAGCTCTTGTCATTAGAAACAATTATCCCTTCCATTATTTGTGCTTAGTTCCACGTGTACTATTCCTCTTAGCAATCAAAAAGAAAAGCTCAGAAACAGCAAACACTTTTAGGTGAAGCAAAAATTAATTTAAACATTTGTGCTCCATGTACTACCACAGCAACTGAGAATAATTTCTCACACATCTAATCATCATGTATTTTATTTATGGCATTTAAAGACTTTCAAATAATTTGCAACCGAATTTATTTTATTTTCAATAGTTCTCATATACTAAACTATGTTAAATCACTAAGCATTTAAAAATGCAGAGTAGATTAAATATTGAAAGTGTATTAAAATCCCATTTTATATAATATTAAATATGTAACCAAAAGAACATCTCTAATTGTGATAAAAATAATGTGAAAAATGTGTACAACATAATGCTTTTATTCTGCTAATTTATAGAAATAAGTCCCTAAATAGTTATTATTTTCATTCCATGTGTAGAATGACCAGGAAGAATGCTAGCAATTAGTCTGTGAATGGTATTCTACCCTGGCATGAAGCTATCACTAATTTGCATATAGCATTGTTGGAGATGAAGCCTGTGACATACAGATCATCATCAACATTGGGAATTCACACTGCCAACTGTACCTCCTCATACAAACACATACTGCCACTTATGGATCAAAGGGAGTGTTGCGACTGCAGTCCTGAGCTATTAAAACACATCACGCTCCTGGAATTTTAAACATGTTTTAGTCGTGGGGTCTTTATCATTAGAAGGATGTTTTTTCCTTTGTTATGTAAACAAAAGGAATTCTCTTAGAAACTTATTCCATGGAAATATTGATCTTTTACCTACATTGTCATAGTTTCCTCAAATGAAAAAAGGCATATAGTACAAAATTAAAATTTTTAATTATTTGATATGTTAGTAAACAATGCTTTGTATTTTTTCTATAAAAGGAAGAAAGTGTAAAAGTCTTCTTTAAATTTAAGAATAAGAAAGAAAAGATTAAAATGTAGGTACAATCCACTAATTTTTGAGCAGTGGCTTTTAGTAGTTTCCATGGTCACATGGGTCCACAAATATAAACTCAAGTGAGGCAACTTTTACCTCATTTATCAAATAAATAAATAGGCAAAAGAGAATTTATTTTAAATTACTGGGATAATTATCTCAGTTATTTCCTTCATATTGCATATATAGTCACTGATTGGCTTATTTCATACTATTCATCTTTATTAAAAAAAAAACCTAAAAATTTTGCTCTGTGCATTTTAGAAGACTAATCATTTTGAATTTAACATAATGAGAGATTATTATTATTTCTTGATTTAAGTAAAAGCTTAATTGATAATAAAATAGTGAATTGGTTGTGGAACTTGAGAATTAAGCTCTCAGCAAAAAGATATTTTTCTACCAAATTTTTGAAAGAGGACATGTGAATGTATTAGAGAATTTACGTCTGCCCTATGGGACTATCTGTAGTAGATTGTTTCTATACATTATATGTCAAGACTTGCCTATTGAGGCAAATACAGCAGGTATGCACTAGAGTATAATTTATAAAGTATGCTTACAGGGTATTTTTATCATGCCCTCACCCCTTCCCTATTACCTTTCTTGTACTCTAATTTTCATGAGGCTCCATTGTGCATCTTACTTTCTATTTAGTGAAGAAGCTGATTGATCGGTTATGGATGATAAAAGGAAAAATCAGTCAAATGTGGACAAGGCGGGCATGATAAGACTGAAATGAAGTATGCTTTTGGTTGTGTAATAATTTCCAACTGTGTTCTAGTTTAAGAAAATATCCAACATGACACTCCTATCTTAACTCAGTCACACTTTTCACACAGGTAGTATTTTTCAGATGACACCAAGTTAGAAGGGGTTGCTAACACTTCAAAAGAAAAGATCAGAATTCAAAGTGACCTCGATAAATTGAAGAAACAGCATGAACCAAATGAAAATACTGGCTTGCCACAGGTCTTACGGGGCGGGGGGGGGAATCTAAGCTAGAATTCATTACTGATTTATTTATTCATTCATCAAATATTTATTGAATGCCTACTATGTGCCAGCCACAAGCTGAATATTGGTTAATTTTAGTTTGGAAATCTGACCCCTCCTTCAATGACTGGTCCTTTTAGGAAATCAATCTGTCTCAAAATTGTATATTCCTACATTGTGCAAAACCAACAGACTTAAAGATAAAAAAATACAAACAGATCAAGGAATACCGTATATACTATATATATATATACATTATATGTATGCATTGTGTGTGTATATATATGTGTATTTATATAGTATATAGACTATACAATCTTCTTTCTTTTTAAACGTTGTGGGTCACTTTGAGGAGACAATGTCATATTTAATGTTTAACTTTGGGTTACAATAGGTTATAATAAAAATAATTAAAAAGATATTTTACTGGTTAAATCTTTGTCTGCCAAAATATACTCAATTCACTTTAAAAAATTTGATTCCAGTAGTATGCCGCCTTTGTTTCCCCCCTGGCTGCCTTGAAGAAGAGTAATCATGCATCCTAGTTTGATTGGGACAGTTTACACCTGCTTTTTCAGCATAATTATTAATCTCTTTCACTCTCAGAAGTGATTCACTTAAAAAATAAATTATGTGATCCCCCTACCTTGAGATGTCTCTTTGCCTGTACCCAAGCAGTGTGCCTTGTGATGGGGTCCAATAAGATGTCATTCCTGTCCTTGGGGAGTTGGCTGGACACCAGGAGAGACATAAATATCAACAGATCTTTTCAGGGGAAATCAAGGACCTGAAGAATGAACAGACTTTACATAAAGTATGGATAAAAAGGAGCTAGTAGTCAAGAAGCCATTAGAGCTGCCAAATTTGAGAACATAGGACAGCAAAGTCTAATTAACAAGTTACCAGACACAGTTCATCTTTGAGTAAAAACCGCTTTAGATACGTATCTTTAACTTGAAAACCAGGTTCCAGAGGCAAAACAGGCAGAAATGATAATAGGGCATGATAGTAATACCTGTAAGTAAATAATATATACCTATCTATAATGAAAAGTATTTGCATTATTTTTCCAGACTTTTCACCATTCCTTGAAAATGGACAATGTATATATTTTACTGGTAACCAAAATTTTATAACTGTTCTACCTAGGTTGTATTTCTCATAATATTTTTCTCTTCTCAATTTTGTAACCTTAGGTGTGAGGAAATAAAGAGTTAAATTTTTAAACAGCTACTGATATGCTCTCTAAAGCAATTATTCCTTCTGTCACCAAGAGATAAATGTACTACCACAAGACATTACAAATGTGCTCTTCTAGACTCTAATACAAATTACTGTCAGACCACACCACTTAAAGCCATCTTCCTCTTATTTAGTAAAGCCAATTCCTTTTGATTTTTTTAACATATAAAGAAGAAAATATCTTGCTCTGAGGGTTGTGAACACATTTTCACATTTTTTAACCCTTTTAAAATAACATTAACTCTTAACACCATTCAGTACCAAGACTCACAGACATTCTGGAACAAGTGGGTGAAGAAGAGAGCCTCTGGTATTGGGTGAGTTTCCTATCATCTCTTAGGGTTGCAGGAAGCACCTCAATCAATGAAAGGAACACTAAAGTTAGTCTGAACCCCAAACAAGCCACATGAAGACGAATTTAAACTGCAAAAATTGTCATATAGGATTACCTCCTTTGTACTCTCACCCCAAGCAGAAATTATCTCACAGTTATTCAGAGCATATCAATGTGCCCAGAGTTTGTGAACACAATGCATACATCTAAGTTTGTGATTTTGCACTATAATTTTTTCAGTTCCTTGGGTCTGTGAAAAGAGAAGTCTAATCAGCCACTCATTTTGGGGAAGCTGAAATTAAAAACAGAACTACTTGGCAGCCTATAGGCCATGTAAAGATGCCATAAACTAGGTCATGAGCCAAGCAAGGTTGTGAGAGAGCACTGACTTTTTTTTTTTAAAATCCTCTTAGCAGTTTATTATGGACATTTTCAAATATAGAGGAACAATGAAAGAATTTTACAGTGAACACATGCATACCTACTACCTAGATTTTACATTTATCACATGTATTTCATCACATATTTATTTCTTATCCTTCTATCTTTCTTTAACCTATTTTTCTTTTTTTAAAAATTAAAAAAAAGTTTATTTTATATTGGAGCATAGTTGGTTAACAATGTTGTGTTAGTTTCAGGTATACAGCAAAGTGATTCAGTTATACATATAAATGTATCTATTCTTTTTCATTTTTTTCCCATTTAGGTTATTACAGAATATTGAGCAGCATTTCCTGTGCTATGCAGCAGGTCCTTGTTGGTTATGTATTTTAAATATAGAAGTGTGCAAATGTTAATCCCAAACTCCCAATCTATCCCCCCCACCCTTCCCCTGGTAAACATAAGTTCCTTCTCTAAGTTTGTGGGTCTGTTTCTGTTTTGTAAGTTCATTTGTATCATGTTTTTTAAGACTCCGCATGCAAGTGATATCATATATTTGTCTTTCTGTGTCTTATTTCACTTAGTATGATAATCTCCAGGTCCATCCATGTTGCTGCAGATGGCATTATTTCATTCTTTTTAATGGCTGAGTAATATTTCACTGTATACATGTACCACATCTTCTTTATCCATTCATCTGTGGATGGACATTTAGGTTGCTTCCATGTCTTGCCTATTGTAAATAGCACTGCAATGAGCACTGGGGTGTATGTATCCTTTCAAACCATGTTTTTCTCCAGATATATGCCCAGGAGTAGGATTGCTGGATTATATGGTAGCTCTATTTTTAGTTTCTTAAGGAACCTCCATACTGTTCTCCATAGTGGCTGTATCCATTTACATTCCCATCAACAGTGTAGGAGGGTTCCCTTTTCTCCACACCCTCTCCAGCATTAATTGTTTGTATCTTTTTTGATGATGGCCATTCTGACTGGTGTGAGGTGATACCTAATTGTAGTTTTGATTTGCATTTCTCTAATAATTAGCGATGTTGAGCATCTTTTCACATGCATCTTGGCCATCTGTATGTCTTCTTTGGAAAAATGTCTATTTAGGTCTTCTGCCCATTTTTTGATTGGGTTGTTTGCTTTTTCTCGATATTGAGCCGCATGAGCTGTTTGTAGATTTTGAAGACTAATCCCTTGTTGGTTGCATCGTTTGTAAATATGTTCTCCCATTCTGTGGGTTGTCTTTTTGTTTTGTTTATGGTTTCCTTTGCTGTTTAAGGACTCCAATCTGTAGAGTGGAGAATGATGTAGAAATGCAGAGCAAAGAGAAGATATGATGTAAGCCTGAAAGACTGACCAGTCCTCAGGTGTGTTTCCAGACCAGCCTTGCAGGCCCAGCACTGATTCAGACCCAGACATCCACTCTAACCACCAGTCCCCCTTTAATTAACCTTACCGCAGTCTAGTTTTGTGTTTTTCAACTAGTGGTCAGTGACAAGGTCCTGGCCCTACGGCTTTGCAGAAAAGAATTCCCACAAAGATATTTTATTTTTTTATGTTTTCAGAACCCTCCGTAATGTTTTCAATAGTGGCTGTACTGATTTATATCCTTAGCAACAGTGCAGGCCACACTGCACAGCATGGGGGACCCTAGTTCCCTGACCAGGGATTGAACCCCCACCCCCTGCAGTGGAATCATGAATTCCCAACCACTGGACTGCCAGGGAATTCCATGTCCTTTATTATAAAAAGGAAATCAGATTATCAATGCCTGAAGGAGACTGACCAGAGGCCCAAGGACACTGGAAATATCAAGGTAATTACACAAACGTCAGCCCCACAGAACCCCTAAAGCCCAGATCCTGAAGAAGCAAAAGAGGACACAAACTGCCTCAAAAGGGATATTTAGTCATGTATACTCCCTGCAAGAGTACATCAAAGGGCTTGTTTTCACTGATGATGACAAGAGATACTACAAAGGCACTTTAAGTTTTCAATATAATGGAAAAAAAAAAACCCTAAAACTAAAAAAAATATATTTTCTGGAAAAAAGTGAAGAATTAAATAGATGAATAAGTAAAGTGTGGGACAGAGAAACTGTCTTGACTACAGAATAGAGGTCGTGTGTTGAAATGAACAGGAAATAGATGAAATACTATGCCAAGAAACTTGGAATATCTGGCTTTGAGACTAATTTTCATGAAAAATTATCTCTACACTTGATTTGAAAAATTTGCACTAAGCTTAGAATAGGAGACTACAAGGCCTTGACCTTTCCTCCCAAAGACAATTTACACCAACTATAACAGTGAGAGGAAACAGAGGCATGGACTATTCTGCAAGTCCTGGCTTCTGTTTGGGGAAATTATGTCTACTTCCTACTTTATAACATTTCTATTAGAGTTTATAGAAAACCACTTCTTGGTGCCCTAAATATGAACAGTTATATTGGGGTGGTATCACTCTTTATCATATTCATAAAAGAGAGAATCCCACCAGCTCACCTTCTTTTAAAGTAGTCAACAAATCATTTCCTCTGAGTTGGGCTGTGGACAAAAGATTCTTTTTGGTAGACCCACATAACACTGATGATGAATCTTAACTTACAGAAAATTTGAAACAACCAAACAAAAAAGAGGCAAAGAGCCAAGACCCAATGTATATACTATCAAATTATTACCTAAAATTAATTCTTTAGATATTAAGACTGTCAAATTGTATACTTAAAGTGGTAAATTTTATGTTACGTACTATAATTTTAAAAATTAAGTCAAGTTAAAAATAAAAAATTTGTTAAAAAAAAGAAAAATCTTTTGATTATTTATGCCTCTTAAAATTATGAGTTTGTGAGCCAGTTGTTTGTGGAAATAACTAATTACTTAATTAGGATCTGAATGGAGCAAGAGACATCTCTGATCCAGGTTTTCTAAAACAAATGGATTGGATAAGATCAGAGTAAGGCAGGCCTTGAAAATCAGTTAGTGTTATCTTAGGAATGTATTTTAAATAAAACAAGCTTGGTCCTCAACCCATCTTATTTTTGAGGTCTTTATTACCATTATGGAGAGATTAAACAAATGACCAAGTAAAAAGAAGAGGAGACAAATGATAATTCAGAGCGGAAAAAATTAATTTTTAAACATTCAGAAGCCTTGAATATAAGTGATTGCTTTGCTATAACTGCACTGATATGAAGACTATTAATTCATTTAAAAAAAAAGAAGAAAGAAAAGAAAAATTGTTGACACATCAAAGAATTAAGCAAAATAACCCCTGATATGTTAAAACTATGGTTAGGATGACTCTCAAATAAGCTAAGATCTCCATGCCCCTGTAGAGAATGGTGTTTTTCAAGAGACCAGATAGCATCAAAATCACATTTAATAAAATATTTTCTTTTTTTTTCCCTTTCAATTGACCTTCCAATGCTGAGGGAATTCAGGAATCCTTATACAGTACAAGCCAACATGTTACATTTCTTTACCAAGAAATGTATGCAGTAAGGGAATTAATTCAGCTAAATTCACACTTATGGACTACTTAATGGGCCTATGATAGCTCTCTATGCTGCTCTTCAATGCCCATCTCATGCTCTTTCTTTCCATTCATTGTTCTCTGCCAGAAACAACCCTTTCGTCTTGCTTGGTCTCTGAAATATCAAGCAAGACATCATCAATTAAAAACTAAAAGTGATAAGAAACTACCAAATGCCAGATAGTTGTAAAATCATCAGGTCTGTTTCCTCAGGAAAAAGAAAAAGGCAGACCGAGGCTCCACTTCAAATAAAATTATTTATAACAAAATATTTTCTTCCCCATTTTGTAGAAAATATCAATAAAAGACAAAGGTATGAAAAAAACACGAGGTTCTGCTCTTTGCATTTTAGTGACCTGCAGACCCAAGACTGAAGACAGAGATAAAAAGCTTTGATTCAGGTTGTAGGTAGTAAAGACTTTTTCTGGATTTCCTCCCACTTGCTTTCCCTTCACAGAAATAGCAGATGAGAGAGCATCCTGGCTATATGCATCAGCACTGAGCAAAGTTACTCATTAGAAGAAATTTCCCACTGGGGTTTCCATCTCTCCTTTCACCACCTCTCCTTTGTTGGTAGGATATATGTTGGTACAACCTTTTGGAAATAGCTTTAAAATTTAAAATACACATACACCTTGATCCTGACACTGTATGAATATTTCCAAAGGATTGATTTTGAGAAAGAGAAAAGCAGTCCCTAACACCTAGGAACTGGTCTTACATAGCAAGGTCTTGATGGTGCTAGTTACTTACCTGGCACCCAAAGCTAGAAGGAGCTGTTCTTCTCTTGGACATTAAAAAATCTCCTAGAACACTAACATTGGACAAGATCACTTGGTGACTGTGATAGAGTGAGACTAAAGCAAAACAAAACAAAATAAAAAAGGCAGCTTCCTGGAACCTTACCAAAAATGGCCAAACCCAAACCCCAATTGTGTGTTTTCTAACATCCTCTTACTGAGATCCCTCATGGTTCTCCATTATGCATGGTCTCCCTTTTTTTGCAACAAGAAATAAGCCCTACTTACTTTCTGGGGATCTTGGCGGGAGGGCAGAAACAGTTCTTAGAGAAAGAATGTTGTTCACAGCAATATTTGTAATAGCAAAAATTGGAGACAACGTATTCAGAAATATGAATATGATTCGATAAGTTATAGTACATTCATTTTATGAAATAGCCCTTGAAGAGTAAGTTAGATGCATAGATATTGGATTGGGGAAAAAATCTCTAAGATATGGTGTTATTTGGGAGGAAAAAGGCAAGCAAGTTAAATAAAATCACAAAAAATTTGATACTATTCTATATTTAAAGAAAAAATCTGTGTGTGTGTGTGTGTGTGTATACAGAAAAAGTTCTGGAAGAATGCACATCAAACTCTTAACAGTGCCATGGGGAAGGGTTAAAAAGAAATTTTCATATTTCACCTTATGCACATCTATATTGTTTTAATTTTGACAAGGTTTAATAATTTTGTAATTTTTAGAAAAGACTATAATTTTTATTATTTAACTTTATTTTTTAATTCTCTTTTTATATTAGAGTGTATTTGATTAACAGTGTTGTGTTAGTTTCAGATGTATAGCAAAGTTATTTAGTTATACATATACATATATCTATTCTTTTTCACATTTTTTTCCTATATGGGTTATTAGAGTATTGAATAGAGTTCCCTGTGCCATACATAGGTCCTTTCTGATTATCTATTTTATATATATTAGTGTGTATATGTTAATCCCAACCTCCTAATTTATTCCCCCCCACACACATTTCCTCTGTGGTAACCATAAGTTTATTTTCAAAGTCTGTGAGTCTGTTTCTATTTTGTAAATAAGTTCATTTGTATCATTTTTTTAGATTCCACATATAAGTGATATCATATGATATTTGTCTTTCTCTGGCTTACTTCACTTAGTATGATAATCTGGAGGTCCATCCATGTTGCTACAAATGGCATTATTTCATTCTTTTTATAGCTGAGTAATATTCCATTGTATATATTTACCACCTCTTCTTTATTCATTCATCTGTTGATGGGCATTTAGGTTGCTTCCGTGTCTTGGCTATTGTAAATAGTGCTTCAGTGAACATTAGGGTGCATATATGTTTTTGAATTATAGTTACCTCTGGATCTATGCCCAGGAGTGGGCTTGCTGGATCACATGGTAGCTCTATTTTTAGTTCCTTAAGGAGCCTCCACACTGTTCTCTGTAGTGGCTCTACCAAATTCCATTCCCACCAACAGTGTAGGAGGGATCCCTTTTCTCCACACCCTCTCCAGCATTTATTATTTGTAGACTTTTTGATGATGACCATTTTCTGACCTGTGTGAAGTGATATCTCATTGTAGTTTGATTTGCATTTCTCTAATAATTAGCAATGTTGAGCATTTTTTCATGTGTTTTTTGGCCACCTGTATGTCTTCTTTGGAGAAATGTCTGTTTAGATCTTCTGCCCATTTTTTTATTGGGTTGTTTGTTTTTCTGATATTGAGCTGCATGAGCAGATTGTATGTTTGGGAAATTAATCCCTTGTTGGTTGCATCATCTGCAAATATGTTCTCCCATTCTGCAAGTTGTCTTTTCATTTTGTTTATGGTTTCCTTTACTGTGCAAAAGCTTTTAAGTTTAATTGTGTCCTATTTGTTTATTTTTGGTTTTATTTTCATTACTCTCAGAGGTGGATCCAAAAAGATATTGCTGCGATTTATGTCAAAGAGTGTTTTGCCTGTGTTTTCCTCTAAGAGTTTTATAGTATCCGGTCTTATATTTAGGTCTTTAATCCATTTTGAGTTTGTTTTTGTGTATGGTTTAGAGAATTTCTAATTTCATTCTTGTGCATGTAGCTGTCCAGTTTTCCCAGTACCTCTCATTGAAGAGACTGTCTCTTCTTCATTGTATAGTCTTGCCTCCTTTTTCATAGATTAATTGACCAGAGGTGCATGGATTTATTTCTGGGCCTCCTATCCTGTTCCACTGATCTATGTGTCTGTTTATGTGCCAGTACCCTACTGTTTTGATTACTGTAGCTTTATAGTACAGTCTGAAGAAGGGAGCCTGATTCCTCCAACTCCATTTTTCTTTCTCAAGATTGCTGTGGCTATTCAGGGTCTTTTGTGTTTACATACAAATTTTAAGATTTTTTTTGTTCTAGATCTGCAAAAAATGACATTGGTAATTTGACAGGAATTGAATTGAATCTGTAGATTACCTTGGGTAGTACAGTCATTTTGACAATATTGATTCTTCTAATCCAAGAACATGGTATATATTTCCATCTGTTTGTGTCATCTTCGGTTTCTTTCATCAGCATCTTATAGTTTTCTGAGTACAGGTCTTTTGCCTCCTTAGGTAGGTTTATTCCTAGGCATTTTATTCTTTTTGATGTGATGGTAAATGAGATTGTTTCGTTAATTTCTCTTTATGATCTTTTGTTGTTAGTGTAGAAATGCAACAGATTTCTGTGTATCAATTTTGTATCCTGCCACTTTACTGAATTCATTGATAAGCTCTAATAGTTTTCTGGCAGAATCTTTAGGATTTTCTACATATAGTATCATTTTATCTGCAAACAGTGACAGTTTTACTTCGTTTCTAGTTTGGATTCCTTTTATTTCTTTCTCTCTTTTTTTTTTTTTTTTTTGCCGTACACTGGCCTCTCACTGCTGTGGCCTCTCCCATTGCGGAGCACAGGCTCTGGACGCGCAACCTCAGCGGCCACGGCTCACGGGCCCAGCTGCTCCACAGCATGTGGCATCCTCCCGGACCAGGGCACGAACCCGTGTCCCCTGCATCGGCAGGCGGACTCTCAACCACTGTGCCATCAGGGAAGCCCCTTTTATTTCTTTTTCTTCTTTGATTGCCATGATTAGGACTTCGAAAACTATGTTGAATAAAAGTGGCAAGAGAAAGGACTATAATTTAAAAAATCACGTTCTCAATAAACAAATGCCATATAATCATATATATGATGGGTTTATGTGCATTATATATGTTAAGGAGGTAATAGACACATTTTTCTGTGCATCTGTTTTTTTTTTCTTTTTTTTAAATTAATTAATTTATTTATTTTTGGCTGCATTGGGTCTTCGTTGCTGCATGTGGGCTTTCTCTCCTTGTGGCGAGTGGGGGCTACTCTTCATTGCAGTGCACAGGCTTCTCATTGCAGTGGCTTCTCTTGTTGCAGAGCATGGACTCTAGGTGCACAGGTTTCAGTAGCTGTGGCACACAGGCACAGTAGTTGTAGCTCTCAGGCTCAGTAGTTGTGGCTTTTAGACTCTAGAGCGCACGCTCAGTAGTTGTGGTGCACGGGCTTAGTTGCTCCGCAGCATGTGGGATCTTCCCGGACCAGGGATTGAGCCCATGTCCCCTGCACTGGCAGGTAGATTCTTAACCACTGCACCACCCTGCATCTGCTTTTTTATACACATCACAGAAACCGTCCAGGTCAACTGGTATAGGCCTACCTCAGTATTTATAATAGCTACATAATATTCTATAATAAATATGCTCAGAAATTATTCATCCATTCTCCTGTTGATAGACATTTCTTTTATGTACTTTCTTGGTCACTAAATATTATATATTTTGTATATATTTGAGCCTCTCTATATATTTCCTTGCATGTGTAGTGCTTTTTTTCCCTATGGCATAGGGATGGGATTTGGGGGCCAAAGGGCAAGGGCTGTTTTCAAGTTTAATAGCTATTGATCAAGTTTTCCTCAAAATAATTCATATTTCTACCAGCAGGTAGAATACCCTTTCCCCTGAATCCCATTTACCAGTAGATGTCACCTCTCTTTGTAAATTTGGCCAAACAGATATGAAATAATAAGCTATTTTTACATTATTTTACATTTCCTTTCATAAAAGTGGTTGAGTGTATGTTCATTTGTTTATTAGCAATTTTGAATTTACTTTTTGGTGAACTGCCTTCAATAGCCTTTGTTTTTCCATTTTAAATTATTTTGTTAATAATTTATGAGCTCTTTGTATATTGTAGATAAATCTTTAATTTGAAAATATCTTCTAATATTTTCATTTTTATTTACTTTGGTTTTGATATCTTGCTACTTTAAAACATTTTGTATGGTTAAGTGTTTATTACTTTTCTAAAATGGTTTGTCTTGATTAAAATGTTACCAGTACCTCAGCCTGTACTCTCCTAAGTTTTTTTTTTTAAATTCGTATTGTTCTCAAATTCAAGTTTTAACTGCGTCTGGAATTATTTTCTGCTTTTTACAAAAGTTAAGGGATGATTCTATTTTCTTCCAAATAGATAGCCTATGCTGCCACTTATTTAAAATGTACCC
Organism: Mesoplodon densirostris; assembly: GCF_025265405.1. Classification (NCBI taxonomy): domain Eukaryota; kingdom Metazoa; phylum Chordata; class Mammalia; order Artiodactyla; family Ziphiidae; genus Mesoplodon; species Mesoplodon densirostris. The sequence continues at coordinate 71,343,970 of NC_082663.1, read as the reverse complement.
CTCCCCCAAAGAATTGATAAACTTATCTTTGAGATATTCAAGTGCCATATATACTGATCCCATATATACTAGGATCTCTATTCTGACTCACTTTTCTGATTTACTCCATTCTCTACAACCCCCAAAACAAGTTGTATTATAATGATGATGTATATTATCACTAATTTTAATTTTTAGCTTTTCACCCTTTAGAGTGATATTTGCTGTTAATTTTGCACAAATAATCTTTACCATATTTAAGTACGGTTCCTTCATTTTTATTATTCAAAAATCTCCTTTGAGCCTTTTGTACAGCTTTAATTTGTAGGAAACTGCAAATCACAGTGTGATATGGACCAGGAATCTTGCACAATAAAAAAAAGAATCTAATAAACCTTTTGTTTATTCAGAAGCTTTGCTATAAGCAGCCTTTCTCTATCCTGAAAAGAAAAATAGAAAATAGTTACAAGTCTCTGAACTTGGAAATAAAGCATTATCTGAGTAAACCCATGGTCCCAAATAAGATGAAATTTGTTTATGCTCTGTTCACAATCATAAATTATAGACCCTTTGTATTGTGTTTCCTGACACCAGGATCAGCTACATAATTTTGGGGGCCAAGAGCAAAATGAAAACGTGGGGTCCCTTATGCAAAATGCAGGAAAAGTGTACCATGAAATGAAGTAAAATATTAAAAGTTTTCCTTATTCCCACAGTCTCTTCTTTGACCTGTCATGCCCTCTGGAGATGACAATACTTCTGGGCAAGTGCAGACCCTCACAGGCACCCAAGGACTGGGCTGATTTTTCCCACAGGGACACACACCTGCTGCCAATCTCCCCAGCCAGCCAGTCTCAGCAGTATATGTTGAAGAGACTTTCCCCACATACTTCCAAAAATATCTATTGCAAAGGATATTTTTCTCTAAAAGTATTTTTCTCCAGTTTTCAAAATTACAAACAGTAAGTTAATATTCCAATGCTCTCTCTTGCAACCTACAATATTTTACTGATCAACCACAGCAAAATATAAAAGACATATTTCTCATAACTCATATACTTCTTGCGAGCAATAAGTTTTGAATTATCTTAAATCATGCTTGCAAATACATGTTAAACCCATAGCAGTTTCACTGTTTTGCTTACAGTAGATTCAGAAGCCACTCATTTGTCACCATTCACCTAGCACAGTTTTTCACCAGCTAAAGACAGATGAGTAAGTGGCAATTTAGGAAGTTGCTACAGATAGTAGTACATGATTTCTCTGTGCTTTGTTGATCTGTCTTAGAGTTTTTAAATACCTGTTTTTATTTTCTCGGGATGTTCATCTTTTGACAAAGAAGAGAACTAAAACTATTCTGTAATTACACTAGGAACCCATGACAAGAAATAAGTAGGAAATATTGCTTACATAGTTATATGATGCTCAAATTATCTGATTTTAAATTTTAAAATGAAAATACACTATCAGTTATAGCCAACTCTGTCTGTCATCACCTACGTATATACTTAATAGCTTTAAAAAATACTGGTTTTAAGTCCTATTGAATTCCTTGCTGATACTTATATTCTTAATATTTCTGTATACATCTTTTGCTGTTATTCTTTGTTTATGACACTATGAAATAATATATTATGATTTGGAAGTGCAACTATGACTGAAAATTCCCATGTACTGCTAGTGCCACATTTCATAATGAACAGAGGATAGCCTAGTGCACAGAGTTCAGACTCCACCCACAATTTTCTTGAATCATTTATCAGCTAATCAACCCACATGTACTCATAATACCTGAACAATTTTATCTTTAACGACTTTTAACATAATAATTGTTTATTGTGGAAATTTTGGAAAACAAAGTATAAAGAACTTATAATGTTCATCTGTAAGCCTACCACAAACTTTACATTTCAATGTATATCTCTTCATAAATATATACATACAGCCTACCAAAATTGAGATCATATTATGCATCTGATTTTTTGTAGACTACTTTCCACACTACATATATCTTACAAAACTTTTAAATGTACTGGTGCTTTGCATATCTTTAAATTGGATTTCTACATAGGTATAATAGTAACTGTAATATATTAGCATCCCATGCCTAGAATAACGACTGTGTTTCTTACAGATATTGAAATTGCTCCTTGAATTTTGCTTAGTTATTTTTAATGATATATTTCTTCTTTTAAGTAATTGATAAGAATTTGTACACTAGTAGATTAAACTCATAATAAATGTGACCTTTTAAAAGGTGAAAGGCCTCTTAGTAGTTTTTTAATTATTAGACTCTAATATTAAGAAAGTTAAGAGTCCGTGAAGAAGCTGGGTTGAGCTAATGTATACAGAAGCTTGTTTTCTTTTATTTTTCAAAGGCATACTTAGGAATGTAATCCTAAATGCTGATGCTAAAAATTATTTAAGACTACGGTATATGTAAAAGTTTTAAAAGTACCATTCATAAGTAGATAGTAATTTTTTTTGTTTTGCTTCTAATTTACTCAAATACTTCCTTTTACAAAGGATATTTAGAAATTAACTATAAACCCATTAAGGGGCTAAAGTATATGCTTCTCTTCATCCACAGTGCCAAACACACACAAAAAGTTTGTTTGTTGCTGCCACTGCTGCTTCTACTCTCGTTGATAAAATTGATAAGAAAATTATCTTGATTTCTGCTTCACTGTATTGCTCCTCAATAACTTGGGAAAGTTAATATATATTTGAGTTAATTCCAAAATAGAGTTCAACAAATATTGAGTAGTAAAACAAAACATCTAAGCCTTAGCCCTTGGTAGGATTTTTGGAAAGACTTTAAAAATTGGTCTATACAACTTGAATTGAGGTAAGCAATCTTGTGTGCCCAGGCCACGGACAAAGGTCTTACAGTGAGTAGCTCACATCCCCTTATTACTCTGGCCTAAATTCCTCTCCATTCTTATACTCTAAATAATGCCCTCAGTCCTTTGCCCTTTACAGATAATGTCAATTACTGCTGGCATTTAAACATGCTGCATTTTCATTAACAACCTATATTCTTTATGATGTAACATATCTGCTATAGAGTACCAATATATTCTTGGTCTTCACCTTATTTATTTGTGCTGGATAATAGGCAAAACACATATGACCTGAATGGTATCACTGGACCCCAGTTACTGGAGTCCTTCAGCCTTTAAGTGTGGATTGGCTAGAATTATAAGAGGTCACCATCTGCAAGTCTTCAGCAAATGGGGCTACTAAAGACAATCACCTCCCAATTGCAAGTGAAGTTCTTACTTGCAAGCTTCTTCCTCCATTCTTGATAATGTTGAGAAGAAGGCTAAACAGTGTGGCAAAGTGAAAACTGTTTCAATGGGGAAAGAGAATATATAAAGTTTTGTGAAATTTCTGAGAGCTCAGAGTGATGTGTTACATCATATTTACCATGATTCCATTGTACACCATGAGATCAGTAGGTTTCCTTGGATTCTGTAAATCAGACTAGTTAGTCTTTACTGGATTGTCCCTGTGACTTCATAAAGGCCAAGGTTACATGAGCAGAGGGCCCCAACACTAATAACATGGTATTTCTTCTTCTCTTATCTTATACTTCTGCATTTTTGTATTAAGAATAAATGAGCTTATAACATTTCCTGCAGGCTAGTGTATGGTCTATCACAACAGATTCAGGCTGTGGGGTCTGGAGGAAAGTGGAGGTGATGACAGTAGGAAAATATCATAGAGGGAGGAAAGGGGGAACTAAAAGAATGATCAGAACTCCATAAATATAAAATATCTCTGTATGTTCACTTCCTTGGACAATTTAGGTTCCAAATCAATGATTTACTGTAAAATGTTATCATTGGCTAGTTGAAATTCAGTTATTTGAGGTTTTGGCAGTGAATTGTAAGACCTGAAAATAGTTTGTCTCAATTTTCCTCATTCTTAGAAACTCTCTCAATATAACCATTTTGCTTTCTTATCCCACTCCAGCCTCCATCAGCATCTCCTTTCATATGAAGCATCTATAATATTCTATATATGCATATAATCATGTACTGTTATCTTTGCCATCTCTTTTCATTTTGCATGAATCCAGTTTAAGCTCTTTAAAGATCTCAGATATGTGCTAATTAGAGTGGCCACCCTAAAGGTATCAGTAAATCAGGCGCTGCTAATTCAGCCCTCTCAGTATATTTGAAATGCCCTAGGATGCGCAAGGGTAATGAAAAATATCAACCCTAGAGAACAGGATTTATCACCCCTGTCAAATAACACTCACACTGATGAATTCTGACATTCACCTCAATATAAGTCAGAATCCACTTATTATTTAATTAGCCAAATCTATGTAACTTTTGCCATTAAATTTGACAACATACGCAGCCTCTCTCTTTTCTTGTATTATGGTGTAATCTAACATGAATTAAAGAGGAATTTTAAATTAAGAGTTCAGTCTTCAAAGTCATATATTCTTTGACCTGGAGCTTGGCATATTTTGGGTGATACGAGTTTCTCTGAAGAACTAAACCCTGTTGTAGCATTATAAGGTCTTGTGGCATTTTTAAAACGCGAATTCAAATTGAGAATTATTTCTAGAAATGGGTAGCTTATGAGGACAAAACAGTTCATGTGGTGTATCTGAAATATGATTGTTGTTATTTAAATAATCTTTGGCTTGAGTATTTGTTCATTGAGAACTGAACCGGATCTTCTACCTCTATGGGAATGAGTTTGGCTGTAGAATTGAAAGTGCTTCTAATTCTATATCTTGCATAGTTGAGGAAGTCAAATCTCTTAAGTCTAAAGGGAAAGTGGATAACCCTTCAAATCAACACCACTTTGCCCCTAAAGCTTCCTTTTTTAAAAAAAGAGGAACCCCAACAATCCCAGTTTCTAGAAATGCTTGCATGACATAGTGTACAGCAGCTGTTTTGTTAAACTAATAGTCTGCCCCGTATTACATTATCCTAATAGAAATATCCCCTTCTTTTGTGGAATTTCTCCTTTCCTAATCCATCCATATGTTTCTAGTGGGAACTGCCATTAGTATCCACTTCCCTAGCCAAAAGCTGGGTGGGTCCCTGACTCATAATGATCCCAACATACTGCCCCATCCCTGGGGCTACAGTGATTGTCCCAACACAAATTGGTGACTTAAGCTGGACCAGAAGACTTCTTAGTAGGGTCTAATTGTAAATTGTCAGGATCTCCTTTTGATTTTTGAGTTATATAGATAAAAGATTTTTGGTCTGGAGTTGTCTACAGCCATGGTACCAGTCAGGTTTTTTTTTTTTTTACTTTTTTGGTGTTGCTACCAGAAAAATTTAAATTATGTATGTGCCTCATATTTTGTCTTGGATGGTACTATGATCTGAATGTTTGTGTTTCCCCCAATTCATAGGTTGAAAACTATCCCCTAATGTGATGGTATTAAGAAGTGGGGCCTTTCAAGGTGATTAGGTCATGAAGGCTCTGCCCTTATGAATGAGATTAGTGCCCTTATAAAAGTAGCCTGAGAAAGATTCCTTGCCTGTTCTGACATGTGAAGTTACAGCTAGAATACTACTTTTTATAAACCAGATGCAGGCCCTCAACAAACACAGAACCTAAATATGCAGGCACCTTGATCTCAAACTTCCAACCTCCAGAACAGTGAGAAACAGATTTTTGCTGTTTATAAGATACCCAGTTTGTGCTATTTTTTTATAGTACCCTGAATGGACTAAGAAACATGGTATCCCATTGGTCAGCATTGATCAATAGATTTAATGCAGTTCCAATCAGAACCCCCCAGGCTTTTGTTGAAAATTGACAGACTCATATAAAATTCATATTGAAATGCAAAGAACTAAAAATAACCAAAAGAATTTTTTAAAAAAGAACAATGTTGAAGAACTTATACTATCTGGTTTCAAGACTTATTATAAAGCTGCAGTAATCAAGACAATGTGATATTTGGCATAAGGATAGAGAAATAAATCAATGGAACAAAATGGAGTACAATAATTGACTCACATAATATAACCTCAATTAATTTTCTACACAGCATGAAGGTAATTCAATGAGGAAAAGATAGTCTTTTCAACAAATAGTATTGGAACAACTAGACAACTATATAGAGAAAAACTGAGTCTTGATCCTCATCTCATGTGATACACAACAATAGTTTGAAATGAACCATAGTACTAAATATGAACTCTAAATGATGAAACTTCTGGAAGAAAATGTAAGAAAAAGCTTTACAACCTTAAGCTTGTTGAAAATTTCTTAGGGCAAAAAGTACAAACCATAAAAGACAAAAAAAAAAGGTATATTGGACATTATCAACATTTAAACTTCTGCTCAATGACAGACACCAATAAAAAAATAAAATACCACAAACACAGAGAAAATATTTGTAATAAGTATCTCCAACTAAGGACTATATCCAGAATGTAAAGAACTCTTAAAACTGAATAATAAGAACATATGCAATCTAGTTAAAATTAGGCAAATATTTTAACAGAAATTTCATAAAAGAAAATAGATAGCAAATAAGGAAATAAAAAATGCTCTTAATTATTAGTGAAATGCAAATTAAAACCACAATGAGACATAGCACAAGCCCATCAGAATAGGTAAAATAATTTTAAACTAATAATACTAAGTATAAGCAAATATATGGAATAGGAATTCTCATACATTTTTGGTGGGGATGTACAGTGGTACAATCACTGTAGGAAACACTTAGGCAGTTTCTTATAAAGTTAAACACCCATTTACCATATGACCCAGCAATTCTATCCTTAGGTATTCACCCAACAGCAATAAAAACAGGTCCACACAAAGATTTGTTTATGCAGTTTCATAGATTTATTCATAATAGTGTTGCCAAACCTGGCCTCTGTACACTGGCACCAAATTGAATCTTGGAGACAGAGTTTTGGGTGAAGCAGAAAAGGATAGCTTTTATTGCTTTGCCAGGCAAAGGGGGCCACAGCAGGCTAATGTCCTCAAGACTGTGTGTCCCCATCCTGAATCAGGTAGTGAGGGGAGTGTGATAGTAGTGGTTCAAGGAGCTGGACATGATCGGCTTGAAGACATTCTTCTGATTAGTTGGTAGTGACGTAATTGGGAATCAACATCATCAACCTTCTGCTTCCAACCAGTCTAGGGTCTGTGTTCTTGCAGTCAGCAGTTTTCATCTGGTGGGGGTCTGCTTCCTGTTAAAACAATTTAGGAATGTGTGTCAGGCCTTTATATCTCTCAGGGAAGTGTGAGTTCGGTGATTCTGCTCTGTGGCGTATTTATGGTCTAAGTTGTGACAGCCCAACAGCTATTCTTTGCTTCTACATCTTCACGTTTCCCAATCATTAATTCTTGGGTCAGCCTTTTACTTTAAAAGGCAAGGACACAGGGGCTTGTACACAGTTTTAATAGCTCCAAATCAGAACAACCCACTGTCCATCCCCAGGTAAATGGATAAATAAATTATGATATCCATACAATGGGATACTCCTTAGCAATAACAAGGACTGAACGTCTGCTACATTCAACAACTGAATAAATATCAAAAACATTATGCTGAGTGAAAGACTTTAGATACTAAAGAGTATAAACCTTTTGATTCATATATATGAAACACTAAAAGAGACAAATTTAATCTATAGTGATAGAAAGATCACTGGTTGTCTGGGTCTAGTGAGGAGGGGAGGGACAAACTAAGGAAAAACACAAGGGAATCTTTTGGGGATGTTGGAAATGTTCTGTATCTTGATTGTGGTGGTTACATGGTTGTACTTATTTGTCAAAAGTCACCAAACTGTTCACTTAAAATGAATTCATTTATTGTATGTAAATTATACTTCAATGAAGTTTAGGACTTTTTTTTAAATTTAGTGAGAGCAAAAAAATTTTAAGTAGGATTACAAGACTTCTTTTTTTGCATTTTATTTTAGTTTTTATTGAATTATAGTTGATTTACAGTATTATAATAGTTTTAGGTGTGCAACATAGTGATTCAAAATTTTTATAAGTTATGCTTCATTTAAAGCTATTATAAAATATTGGCTATATTCCCTGTGTGGTACAATATATCCTTGTAGCTTATTTATTTTACACATAGTAGTTTGTACCTCTTAATCCCTATCTTGCCCCTCCCCCTTCCCTTTCCCCACTGTAATCACTAATTTATATCTGTGAGTCTGTTTCTGTTTCATTATATTCATTTGTTTTATTTTTCATATTCCACATATAAGTGATAACATATAGTATTTTTCTTTCTCTGACTTATTTCATTTAGCATAATGCACTCCAAATTCATCCATATTGTTAAAAATGGCAAAATTTTCATTCTTTTTTATGGCTAAGTAATATTCCATTGTATATATGTACCACATCTTCTTTATCCATTTGTCTGTTGATGGACAATCAGCTTGCTTCCATATCTTGGCAATTGTAAATAATACTGCTATGAACATTGGAGTGCATGTATGTTTTCAAATCAGTGTTTTGGTTTTTTTTTGGGATATATATCTAGGAGTGGAATTGCTGGGTTATGTGGCAGTTCTATTTTTAGTTTTTTGAGAAACTTCCGTAAAGTTTTCCATAGCAGAAGCACCAATTTACATTCCCATCAGCAGTGTACAAGAGTTCCCTTTTCTTCACATCCCCACCAACAGTTGTTATTTATGGTCTGTTTGGTGATGGCCATTCTGACAGATGTGACACGGTATCTTATTGTGGTTTTGATTTACATTTCTCTAATAATTAGCAATGTTGCACATCTTTTCATGTGCCAGTTGGCCATATGTGTCTTCTTTGGAAAAATGTCTATTCAGTTCTTCCACCCATTTTTTTAATCAAGTTGTTTGTTTTTTTGATGTTGAGTTGTATGGGCTGTTTATATATTTTGGCTATTAACTGCTTGTTGGTCATATCATTTGCAAATATTTTCTCCCGTACAGTAGGTTGTCTTTTCATTTTGTGGATAGTTTCCTATGCTGTGCAAAAGCTTTTAAGTTTCATTAGGTCCCATTTGTGTATTTTTGCTTTTATATATTTTGCCTTAGGAGACAGATCCCCAAAAAATATTGCTACAGTTCATGTCAAAGACTTTTCTGCCTATGTTGAATTCTAGGAGTTTTAAAGTTTCTGGTATTATATTTAGGTCTTTAATCCATTTTGAGTTTATTTTTGTATATGTGTAAGAAAATGTTCCAATTTCATTCTTTTACATGTAGCTGTCCAGTTTTCCCAGCACCATTTATTGAATAGACTGTCATTTCCTTACTGTATATTCATGCCTCCTTTGTCATAGATTAATTGACCATAAGTGTATGAGTTTATTTACAGGCTCTCAATTCTGTTCCATTGAGCTATATGTCTGCTTTTGTGCCAATACCATACTGTTTTGATTACTGTAGCTTTGTGGTATAGTCTGAAGTCAGGGACAGGATTCCTCCAGCTCTATTCTTTTTTATCAAGATTGTTGTAGCTATTTGGGCTCTTTTGTGTTTCCATATAAAATTTTAAATTATTTGTTCTAGTTCTGTGAAAAAAGACATTGGTATTTTGATAAGGATTGCATTAAATTTGTAGATCACCTCGGGTAGTATGGTTATTTTAACAATAGTAATTCTTCTAATCCATGAATACAGTGTAATTTTCCATCCATTTGTATCATCTTCAGTTTCTTTCATCAGTGTCTCATAGTTTTCTGAGTACAGGTTTTTTACTTCCTTAGATTTATTTCTAGGTTCTTTAATTCTTTTTGATGTGATAGTAAACTGGATTATTTTCTTAATTTATCTTTCTTCTAGTTCATTGTTAGTGTATAGAAATGCAACAGATTTCTGTATATTAATTGTGTATCCTGCAACTAAATCAAATTCATTGACGAACTCTCATAGTTTTTGGTGGCAACTTTAGGATTTTCTATGTATAGTATCATGTCTTCTGCAAACAGTGAGTGTTTTACTTCTTCCCTTCCAATTTGGATTCCTTTTATTTCTTTTTCTCGTCTTATTGCTGTGACTAGGACTTCCTGTACTATGTTGAATTACAGTGGTGAGAGTGTGCATCCTTGTCTTGCTCCCAATCTTAGAGAAAATGCTTTCAGGTTTTCATCTTGAGTATGATGTTAGCTATGGGCTTATCATAATGGCCTTTATTATGTTGGGTGTGTTCCCTCTATACCCACTTTCTGGAGGGTTTTATCATAAATGAATGTTGAATTTTGTCAGATTTTTTTTCTGCATCTGTTGAGATGATCATATGATTTTTATTCTTCATTTTGTTAATGTGGTGTATCACATTGATTTGTGGATATTGAATCATCCTTGCATCCCTGGGATAAATCCCACTTAATCATGATGTATGATCCTTTTAATATATTGTTGAATTCAGTTTGCTAATATTTTGTTGAGTATTTTTGAGTCTATATTCATCAGTGATATTAGCCTGTCCTTTCCTTTTTTGTGATATCTTTGTCTGATTTTGGTATCAGGTGATGCTGGCCTCATAGAATGAGTTAAGAAACATTCCTTCCTCTGCTATTCTTTGAAATAGTTTGAGAAGGATAGGTGTTAACTCTTCTCAAATGTTTGGTATAATTCACCTGTGAAGCTCTTCCTGGATTTATGTTTGTTGGGAGGGTTTTTTGTTTGTTTTTTTACTGACATTTTCATTACTGGTAGTTAGTCTGTTTGTATTTTCTATTTCTTCCTGTTTCAGTCTTGAGAGATTATACATTTCTAGGAATTTGTTCATGTCTTCTAGGTTGTCCATTTTATTGGCATATAATTGTTCATAGTAATCTCTTATAATCCTTTGTATTTCTTGAGCATCAGTTGTAACTTCTTTTTCATTTCTAATTTTATTGATATAGGCTCTCCTTTTTCTTGCTTAGACTGACTGAAGATTTATAAATTTTGCTTATCTTTTTGAAGAACCAGATCTTAGTTTCATTGATCTTTTCTAATTTTTTTTAGTCTCTATTTCATTTATTTCTGCCTTGATCTTTAATCTTATTGTTGTTGTTGTTCTACTAACTTTGGGTTTTTTGTTTTGTTTTGTTTTTAATAGAGGAAGGTTTTATATTACCATAATGTATAACATTACATTTGGAACAGTTTTTCTTTCAAATGGTGACTAGGTATTTGAATGATTTGCCAGGGAAACATTGTGACTCTAACCTCAAAGCTCAATTTGTGGCCAATGGGGACAAGGTACATTTCAGATCTTTTAATCAAAGTTGTATTGCATTTTATTGGAGCACTGAACCTTCCACAAACAAGGACCCCCTTTTTTAATCCTATTTTTTAATTGAAATATAGTTAATATACAATATTAGATAAGTTACATGTGAACAATGTAATGATTCAAAATTTTTAAAGATTTTGCTCTATTTGTAGTTATAAAATATTGTCTATATTTCATGTATTGTACAATGTATCCTTGTAGTTTATTTTATACATAATAGTTTGTACCTCTTAATCCCTTACCCTCCTGTATTGCCCCTTCCCTCTTGCCTCTCCCCACTGGTAACCACTAATTTGATCTCTATATCTGTGAGCCTGTTTCTTTTTTGTTATATTCACTAGTTGGTTGTGTTTTTTTTGATTCTACATATAAGTGATATCATACAGTATTTGTCTTTCTCTCTCTGACTTATTTCACTTAGCATAATACCTTTCAAGTCCATCCATGCTGCTGCAAATGACAAAATTTCATTCTTTTTAATGGCTGAGTAGTATTCCATTCCATATTCCACATCTTCTTTATCCATTCATCTGTTAATGGACACTTAGATTTCTTCTATATCTTCTAACTTTGGGTTTTGTGTTTTCTTTTTTCTGGTTCCTTTAGTTGTGAGGTTAGTTTGTTTACTTGAGATTTCTTAGGCTTATATTTCTATACACTTCCCTCTTAGAACTGCTTTTGCTGCTTCCCATGGATTTGGATCTTTGTGCTTCCATTTTCATTTGTCTCCAGGTATTTTTAAATGTCTTTTTAAATTTCTTCAGTAATCCATTGGTTGTTTAGTAGCATATTGTTTAGCTCCACATGTTTGTGTTTTTTGCAGTTTTTTCATTGTAGTTGATTTCTAGTCTCATAGACTTGTGGTCAGAAAAGACACTCGATATAATTTCAGTTTTCTTAAATTTAGTGAGAGTTTGTTTTGTTGCCTAACATGTAATCTATCCTGGAGAATGTTCCATGTGCACTTGAAATGAACGTGTACTCTACTGCTTTTTGATAGAATGGTCTATATATGTGTATAAAATCCATTTGGTCTAATGTGTTATTTGAGGCCAGTGTTTCCTTATTAATTTTCTATCTGGATGATTTGTCCATTGATTTAAGTGGGGCTGTTAAAGGCCCTTACTATTATTGCATTGCTGTCAATTTCTCCCTTGTGTCTGTTAATATACGCTTTATGTATTTAGGTGCTCTTATGTTGTGTGCATGTATATTTTAAATTGTTATGTTTTCTTCTGGGATTCATCACTTGATCATTAGGTAATATCCTTCTTTATCTCTTGTTACAGTCTTTGTTTTAAAGTCATTTTGTCTAATATAAATATTGCTACCCTGGCTTTCTTTTCATTTTCATTTGCATGGGATACCTTTTCCATCCACTACTTTCAGCCTGTGTGTATTTTTAGATGTGAAGTGAGTCTCTTGTAGGCAGCATATATATGGATCATGTTTTTGTATCCATTCAGCCATTCTGTGAAATGTTTTTTCAATTTGAAAACAGTCACTGTTTATTAACTGACTAGATTACAAAAATAATCATGGTAGATACCTTAGTTCATCCTTCTAATAAGCCTGTTGATCTGGTCTTTCCTGTTGCCAGCATCTCCACCTTCTACAAAATGGGTAGTCTTTTTCTTCATTCTGCCTCATGGAGAAGACAATTTGAAGGGCCACAGAAGTTGTTTACTTCTTTGAATAGTTTTCCAACAGTATAGATCTCATGAATCAGATCCTCCATGCAGATGATGCCATGTTTGCCAAGAGATCAAGCAATCAACACATTATACATCAGGGCAATTTGCTTCTTGTTGATTTTACCAAAACCATGCTTGTAGATCAATTCAGTTACTGACTTCAGTTTTGAGTATCCCCATGCAATGTATGGTTCCACAATTCTCAGCATGTTACTTGAAGCCTTGTTGAGCTTTACAAAGGTGCAATTGAAGATCTGACAGAGGTGAAGGAGCTTCAACACCTTTCAAACCTTTGGGCTCACACCACTGATACGTCTGATACTGAGGACAAATGCCAATTTGGGTTCTGTGGGTACCTGGAAGTTGCCGGCTTTTCTTGCCATCCTAGCCGTTCAGATTTCAGTCTGCCTGTATTCCTTTTGATAGTGCTTAGCTTTTTCATAGATAAGCTTCCTCCTTGCCTTTCAAAACATCTTTTGGGCAGATTTCTTTCTTAGGCTCTTGATCTTAAGCTCTATGAAATTCTTTCTCTTTTTCTTTTTTTAAAAAAAATATTTATTCATTCATTTATCCATTTATTTATTTGGCTGGATCGGGTCTTAGTTACAGCATGTGGGATCTCCATTGCGGCATGTGAGATCTTTCACTGTGGCACACAGTCTTCTCTCTAGTTGTGGCGCATGGGCTCCAGAGTGCCCAGGCTCAGTAGTTGCAGTGTGCAGGCTCTCTAGTTGTGGCATGCGGGCTCCAGAGTACATGGGCTCAGTAGTTGCAACACATGGACTCTCTAGTTGTGGTGCACAGGCTGTAGAGTGTGCAGGCTTAGTTGCCCTGTGGCATGTAGGATCTTAGTTCCCCAACCAGGGATCGAACCTGTGTCCCCTGCATTGGAAGGCATTCTTAACCACTGGACCACCAGGGAAGTCCCATCTTTCACTTTTTCTTAAGGGTTTCTGGCACAGCAGGAACCTTCTTTTTCTCCTCTTCTGCACCCTCCATGGTTCCAGCCAGGAAAGAGCACCGTATGACTTTTGATTGGAGTGTCTAGTCCATTTACATTTAAAGTAATTATTGATAGGTATGTACTTATTGCCAATTTGTTAATTATTTGGGGGTTGTCTTGTAGTTCTTTTTGTTCTTCTTTTGTTCTCTTCCCTTCTGATTTGATGACTATCTTTAGTTTATGTTTGGATTATTTTCTCTTTTTTTTGTGTGTATCTTTTATAGATTTTTGGTTTGTAGTTACCATAAGGTTTATATATAGCAATCTGTGTGTGTGTGTGTGTGTATATATATATATATATATATATATGTGTGTGTGTGTGTGTGTGTGTGTGTGTGTGATTATTTTAAGTTGATTATCTCTTAATTTCAAACTCATTTCAACAGACCTACATTTTTACTCCCCTCACCCATGATTGCTGTTTTTGACATCATATTTTATACATTTGTGTTTCCCTTAACTACTTATTGCAGCTATAGATGATTTTACTACCATTGTCTTTTAACCTTCCTACTAACTTTATATGTGGTTGATTTACTACCTTTACTGTACATTTGCCTTTACTGATGAGCTTTTTCCTTTTGTAATTTTCACATCTGTAGCTGTGTCCTTTCCATTTTCACTTACAAAAGTTCCTGTAATATTTCTCATAAAGCTGGTTTGGTGGTGCTGAACTCTTAGATTTTGCTTGTCTGTAAAACTTTTGATCTCTCCATCAAATCTGAATGAAAGCCTTTCCAGGTAGTATATTCTTGGTTTTAGATTTTTCCCTTTCATTGTTTTAAATATATTGTGCCATCCACTTCTAGCCTGCAGAGTTTCTGCTGAAAAGGTCAGATCATAGCCTTATGAGAGTTCCCTTGTATGTAATTTGTTGCTTTTCCTTGCTGTTTTTAATATCCTCTCTTTAACTTTTGCCATTTTAATTACAGTGTGTCTTGGTTTGGTCCTCTTTGGGTTGATCCTGTGTGGGACTCTCTGTGGTTCCTGGACCTGGATATCTGTTTTCTTTCGCAGGTTAGGGAAGTTTTCAGCTGTTATGTTCAAATATGTTCTCTGCCCCTTTCTTTCTCTCTTCTGGGATCCCTATAATGTGAATGTTAGTATGCTTGATGTCCCAGAGATTTCTTAAGCTGTCCTAATTTCTTTTTGTTGTTTGTTTCTTTTTTTCTGTTCAGCTTCAGTGATTTCTACTACTCTGCCTTCCAACTTAATGATCCATTCTTATTCCTCTGTATCTTATAATCTATATTGATTCCTTCTAGTGTGGTTTTTCATTTCAATTTTGTATTCTTCAGCTCTTTTTGGTTCTTCTTTATATTTTCTAACTTGTTGTTAAACTTCTCACTGTGTTCATCCTTCTCTGAGTCTCTGATAATCTTTATGATCATTACCATCTCCATTTAATGTAGTTCTTCTGGGGGTTTGTCTTATTCCTTCCTTTGAAACATGTTCCTCTGTCATCTCTTTTTACCTAATTTCCTGACTTTATTCCTATGTATCTTGTAGGTTGTTTACATTTCCCAACTTGGAGAAGTGGCCTTTTGTAGGAGACATCCTATGCATCTTAGCAGTGCATTCTCCTCTGGTCATCAGAGCTATATTCTCTAGTGGTACTCCCTATTTGGACTGTGTGGGTCCCTCTGTTGTGGCTGGCTGACTACTGTTTGCAGGCTGGTAGGCATGGCTGGCCCCTGGTCCGGTTGGTAGCCAGCCCTGCCTCGTGCAGAGGCTACTAGCCACTGGTTGGCAGGGATAGGTCATGAGGTAGCTGGCTATGGAACCCTGGGGGAACCCAGGACTAGTGCTGGCCCACTGGTAGGCAGAACCAGGTTCTGGGGTGGGTGGTTGTGAGGCCAGGATTCCCAGATCTAATGTTGGCCTGCTGGTGCATGGGGTCAATTCCTAATATGACTAGCTACAGGTTCTAGGGTGTCCCAAATACTGGCCCACTGGTAAATAGGGAGGGATCCTAGGCAGCTGGCTGAGGGGTCAAAGGTATCTCAAAGCTAGTGTTGGCCTGCTGTTTGATGGGGACAGGACCCATGGCATCCTGGGTCTGGTGCCAGCTTGCTGGTGGGTTGGCTGGGTCCTGACAAGGGAGGGTGAAGGGCTGTGGTTGTCCTGGGTTCGCTGTCTACCTGCTGATGGGTGGTGTCAGGGCCCAGGAGATCCTGGGCCTGGTACCTGCCCACCAATGGGTGAAGCCAAGTCCTGGTGTTAGTGCCAGCCCACTGGTAGGCAAAGCTGGATCCTAGGGTCTCTGGCTGCAGGCCCTGGGGATCCTGGAGCTGGTGTTGGCCCTCTTGTGGGTGAGGCCTATTCCTGACATGGCTGGCTGCAGGGTGCAGGGTGTTCCAAAGCTTGTGTCAGCCTGTTAGGGGTTGAGGCTGAATCCTGGGATGGCTGGCTGAGGGGTCCAAGGTATCTCAGAGTTGGTGTTGGCCTGATGGTGAGCAGGACTGGAGCCTAGGTGGTCCCAGGGTTGATACCACCCTGCTGGTGGATGGGCTGAGTCCTGTCGTGACAGGCTGTGGGGTTGCAATTGTCCTGGGGCTGGTGTCCACCTGCTTGTTGGTGGGGCTGGGGCCCAGGGGGTCGCAGGGCTAATTTCTGTCCACCGGTGGGTGAGGCTGGTCCTGAGGCTAGTGCCAGCTCACTGGTGGATACAGCCAGGGAGCAGGGGGTCCTAGGGGTGGTGCCTGCCCACTGGTGGGCAGAGCTGGGTCCTGAGGTCTCTGGCTGCAGGGCCCTGGGGGTCCCGGGGCTAGTGCTGTTGCACTGGTATGAGCTGCTGGGTCTTGGTCCCTCTGGTGAACAGGGCTACGTCCTGGGGCAGCTGTGGGCTCAGGGAGTCTTAAGGCAGAAGGACTGTTGGTAGATGGTTCTGTGTTTCTAGCTGCTTGGCCTGAGGCATCTGAGTACTGGTGCCAACAGGCTGGTGGGCAGATTTGGGTCCTAGTATTAATAACCCAGAGGGAGGATTCCAAAATGACGCTTACCAGCAAGAGTGTCCACATGGTAGAAAAAGCTCCCCAAAATAGCTGCACCAGTGTCATGTCCCCAGGGTGAGCTCCAGTTGCCTCCTGCCTGTCTGGGAGGCTCTCCATGATGAAAAGGTAGGTCTGACCCAGGATCCTTTCAAATTACTGCTTCTACCTTGGATCCTGGAGCATGTGAGATTTCTCTATTTCCCACAGCCCTCTGTGTCTCCAAAAGTATGTCCATCTGGCCTTCAAAGCCAAACATTCTGGGGGCTTGTCGTCCTGGTGAAGCACCCCTGGGCTGCAGAGACCCATTGCTCCTTGGGGAGAACATCTGCAGTTCTGATTGTCCTCCTGTTTGTGTATCGCCCACTCGAGGGTATGGGTCTTAACTCCTACCTGTCTCATCATTGTGTTTCCTTCTTTATACCTTTAGTTGTATAATAGAAGATCTTTTCTGCTAGATTCCAGTATCGTTCATCAACAGTTGCTCTGTAAATAGTTGTAATTTTGGTGTGACTCTGAGAGGAGGTGAGCTCAAGGTCTTCCTACTCTGCCATCTTGCCAGGCACCTATAAGACTATTTTAAATTTGTATTTAAAGCTCTTATTAGAATCTTTATTTAAAGATAAATTCTTACCAATAACATTCCCTTTGCTCTAATCTGTATTTCACTTTCCTATAGAATGATCTGGTCTCACTTTGTGGTTTTGGTCCATCTTTTGATATAGCAACAATGTTAAGATAGAGTCAAGTTTTAAGGATGCAAAAAATTAAGAAGTAACTTGAACAGTACTTCATAAACCTAAGAAGATGATGACTCACTAGCTATTTGCAGAACAATTTTGTTTTAAAGAAGAAAGGAAGAAACTCCCTCCGGAGTTCCAAGTTCCTGATGCATATCTATAAAGTAAAAGTTGCTTTTGTAGATAGTAGGCTGAGAAATAATTTCCGGGCAGTCAAGTGCTATAACCCACAATGGTACATCTTTGTCAAAGAATGAAAATTCTATCTATAAGACAAATTATTATGGCTATTGTGTGTTTTGCCCACAAGAGAAAATAAAGTTATAGAACCTCAAGTCATAAATACATGGATCATAGCTTGTGAGCTTTGTAACATTTTATCAGCTATAAAAGAAGTCTAGTGAAGTTAAACATGTGTGTTTTGGGGTTACTCGTTTATGCTATCCTCAAGCTGTTATCTGTCAGTAGCCAAACAAAACTATTCATGCTAACCAGCGGTGAGAATGTTCAACTTGTTTATCAAGAGAGAAATATTTTATTGCTTATGTTTTCCACACTGAAGCCAACTGATAAGCTTTAAAAGACGAAATCCACTCATGCTAAGAATATGATAGAAATTATCTTTAGGCTTAAAGTTCCTTCTTGGTAGAGGCATATAAATTTGAATAAAATTTTCAAAATGTATCTTTTACATTATGCTAGGGTTTACATTTCTATACATTTAGCAAATAAAGAAAAGTCAGAAAAGTTTTCAAACTGTGTTGATGGATAAAAACAAATAATGTATATCCCTGTCATTTTTATTTGGCTATAGGGCTATGACCCTCACAAGTCTAACCTAAACTATAATCACAGCTTTGCCCCTAACCCACAGTGTATCTTTTGGGTAGTCAGTTCATATCTCTGTTTCTTCCATGTATATCTGACAAGATGAAGGAATTAAAGTAGACAATAAATAAAGGCTTCTTAGAAATATATACATTTTAAAGTTAAGATCAGATGGTTTCTGATTCCACATTCAGGATTATGAATATCCTGTACATTATAAATGATTCCTATTTAGGATACATCTCACTGTCTTCACCCTAACTGGACACCCATTTCCTTTTTGTTTTTTCCTTTCTTCTACCTTCTCCCTTTCAATATAGCATTGAAAGTTCTCTGCAGTGGAAATCATTCTTCCTTCTTTTTCATAACCTCCACTAGCTGTTCAGCTAACAAAAAGACTGAATGGCTTCTGACTGTTGATATATTTTTATGCTTATGACTGCATATATACCTCCTCCTCTTTCTAAAGTTTCAGATTTAACAGGAATACTTAGCAATAGGTACAAAAACTTAGTGGTGGCTGTATTCTAACATTGATAGAATAATTGATTATCCATGTAGAAGGAAAATGCAATTAGGTTTCTACCTTATGCCATATGCAAAATTCCATTACTGAAGAAATAAACATAAGTGTGAAGGATAAACCATAAACATTTTAGAGAAAATATATTTGTGACATCATAGGAAAGGATTTCTTAAGACATAAAAAGAAATATCTATAAGACAAAAAGTTTAGGAGAAAACTATGACCTCAGGATAGGGAAGACTTTTTCAAGCAATGCACAAAAAATAATAATTATAAAAGAAGAGACTACTAAGTTTAACTACATTAAAATTAAGAATCTCTGTTCATCAAAATACACATAAAGGAAATAAAAAGATACTACAAACTGAAATAAGATATTTTCAACAAGTAGGCAGAAAAGGATTAGAATATAGGTACAGAAAAACTCTTGTAAATAAAAAGAAGACAAAAAAAGATTTAGAAGAAAAATGGGCCAAAAAAGAAAACAGGTATTTCATAGAAGAGAAATCATGTATATGTAAACATAATAAAAGAGGTTCATAACAATTATTAGTTGTTAGGAAAATGTAAATTATAAATAATTTGCTATCATTTGACATCATAACATCATTGGCATAAATTTACAAGCCTGACAATGTCATGTATTGGCCACAGTACAAATCATCAAAGGGATCTTAGACACTGTTGGTGTGAACATAAACTGGCACTACCACTCTGAAAACAATTTGATAACTATCTTGTTCTGGTGAGTAATCACATTCCTTATAACCCAGCAATTCCACTCCTGGGTAGAGAGCATCTGTCTTACACATATGAAAGAAATACATACAACAAGAGCAGCATAATTAATAACAAAAGACCTGGAAACAAGTTAAATGCTCTCAATAGGAGAATGAATAGATACGTATATGTATAGTCGCTTAGTGGAATATTATGCAGTAGTGAAACGAACGAACCATACGTACTTGCTTCAGTATGGATAAATCTTAGACACATACTGTTTAGAGGGAAAAGTCATATAAAACTATATACCAAATGATGCTATTTTTATAAAGCTCAAAAAAGCACAATGTATTGCTTAATTATACATTTATATGTGATAAATCTGTTAAAAAGCAAGTAGTTGGTAAACAAAATTCAGGATAGTATTTACTTCTTGGGGGGAAAGAGGAAGATAGGAGAAGAAGAACGCAGGTGGTTGCAAAGGTATCTATAATGCTCTAATTGCTAAGCTGAATTGTGATTTCATTGGTGTTTATTTTATTTATTTACATGTATCAAATACTTTGTAACTAAAAACTTAAAGATCAATATGTGTTATGGGCTGAATTGTGTCCCTCTCCCCAAATTCATGTGTTGAAATCCTAACCCCAAGTACCTCAGAATGTGGATATATTTGGAGATGGGGTTGTAAAAGAGATACTTAAATCAAATGAGATCATTTGGAGCCCTAATCTAATATGCCTGGTGTCCTTATAGGAAAAGGAGATTTGGACGCAGACATGTACAGAGGGAAGAACATGTGAATACACGGGGGAAAGCCCCTATGAGCCAAGGAGAGAGGCCTCAGAAGACACCAACAATGCCGACACCTTGGTCTTGGACTCTGGCCCCCAAAACAGTGAGAAAACACGTTTCTGTTGTTTAAGTCACACAGTCTTTGGTATTTTGTTATAGTAGCCTCAGCTAACTAGTACAGTGTGATTCCAGAAAACAGGATAAATTAAATTATATCTAGTACTTAATATTTTAAGTTATTCACAAGCTTAATTCATTTCTGTTAACTGGGAACCGAGCCATCATTGTGATGTGTTTCCATTAGGAAATATATTCCAGGTTTAAAACAACTGATTTATAAATTAGCCCTTTAGTTACAATCCATTCATGCAGTGGGACTCAGACTTTCTCATCTCAGCTTTCTTCTGAGGGGCTAAGTTCTTTAGTCATTTTGTTACTCAACCTTGATTTTCTTTAAAAAGTACCTACTTTTTTATGGGAATGGTGATATTTGGTTCTTTCACAAAACTGAGCCCCAAACAAGGACTTGGGTGCAGATGGTTTATTTGGGAGATGATACCCAGAAGCAGGAGTGAGGGGGCTGGAGAGTGAGACAGGGAAAAAGACAAAGCCAGTAAAGGGTGCGGTAGTGAGCTATTAATGTTGTGGACAGCTGTGGCTCTGTACAGTTAGGGACCCTCTGAGCCCCCATGACCTTAGAACTTCCCTCCACATATGATGGAGGGAAGATGATGGCTGAGGCTTGTCCATCACCTCCCATTCTCCACTAGTTGAGGGTTGCTCCCAGAGGTGTTAACTCCCCTGCAATTCCATACTGCCCTGCTCCTGGCTGAATGGTCCTTTGCTTGCAAAAATCCTAAACTATAAAAGCAGAGAGACCTGGTAGTCACTTGAGGTGGGGCCGTGGTGCTATGCATAGAAACTATCCACCATAGCTTGTTGCTTAAGTCAGAGGCAGGCTGAGGGGATGTGACATGGGGGCACAAAAGGCATCCGTTACCAATACATATCTCAACAATCTAAAAACAGTGTCTGTCCTGAGACCATAAAACTCATAGAAGAGAACATAGGAAGAACACTCTTAGATATAAATTGTAGCAATATTTTTTGGATCTGTCTCCTAAGGCAAAATAAATAAAAGCAAAAATAAACAAATGGGACCTAATTAAAATTAAAAGCTTTTGCACAACAAAGGAAATCATCCACGAAATGAAAAGACAACCTACTGGATGGGAGAAAATATTTGCAAATGATATGACCAACAAGGGACTAATATCCAAAATATATAAACAGCTCATACAACTCAATAACAACAACAAAAAAGCCTAATCAAAAAATGGGCAGAAGACCTAAATAGACATTTTTCCAAAGAAGACTTACAGCTGGCTAACAGCTGGAAACACATCACAATGATGACTAGGTTCCCAGTTACAGGAAAATATGCTCACTGTTGCTAGTTATCAGAGAAATTCAAATCGATACAACAATGAGATGTCATCTCACACCTGTCAGAATGGCTATCATCAAAAAGTCTACAAATCACAAACATTGGAGAGGATATTGAGAAAAGGGAGCCCTTGTACTGTTGGTGGGAATGTAAATTGAGGCAGCCACTGTGGAAAACAATATGGAGGTTTCTCAAAAAACTAAAAATAGAACAATCATATGACCCAGCAGTTCTACTCCTGGGTATATATCCAGAAAAAATGAAAACATACATGACTTGAAAAGATACATGCACCCCAATGTTCATAGCAACACTACTTACAAAAGCCAGGATATGGAAGTGTCCATCAAGTGTCCATCAATAGACAAATGGATAAAAAAAAGATGTGGTATATAAATATATATATGCACACACACATATATATACATAAATACTATGGGATATTATTCAGCCATAAAAAAGAATGAAATTCTGCCATTTGTAGCAACATCAATGGTCCTAGAGAATATTATGCTCAGTGAAATAAGTCAGACAGAGAAAGACAACTATTATATCACTTATATGTGGAATCTAAAATATAATACAAATGAATGTATATAGCAAAACAGAAACAGATTCACAGATATAGAAACAAACTAGTGGTTACCAAAGGTGAAAGGGAAGGGGAGAGGGGCAAGTTAGGTTTATAGGGTTAAGAGATACGAACTACTATGTATAAGATAGATAAGCAACAAGGATATATTGTACAGTACAGGGAATCATAGCTGTTATCTTGTATTAACTTTTATGGAGTATAATCTGTAAAAATACTGAATCACTGTGCTGTACACCTGAAACTAATATAATATTGCAAATCAACTATATTTCAATAGAAAGGGAGGGAGGGAGGGAGGAAGGAAAAGAAAAGAGAAAAGAAAAAAAGTGTGCTGTGGCAAGAAGTGTCTTAGCCTATTGCAGGGAAGATGACATTATTGGGGGAGCAAAAAAGAATCCCAAATATTAGGGCCATGATATCAGCAAGGAAGATGAATTATAAAAATAAATCAATACCTACCTGCCTGCTGTCTAGACAAGATGCAGTAAAGATGCAAAAAGCTCACAAGTTTTAAATTAGGTATAATCAAGCCATAGAATAATCAGAATAAGACCAATTGAATACTCACCAAATTTTCAGAGAGGGGTAGAGCGAGTTCAAGCTAAACTTATAAGTAATATAAGAAATCTCTAAGAAAATTATCTATAGATCTGATATAGATAGCATAAAAACAAAATATCAGCAACAAAATATAAAGCCAAAATTTACTGGATAAAATATTGCCTGTATTTGTTACTGATAATAACATCAAATTCTAATTCATATTATTTTAACTAAGCTCCTTTCCCATTTGATATAAATAAATTATTTTCCTTTTGCTGGCTAAAGCTTAATGTGGTAAAACTTTTTTCCATGCAGAACAGGATCTTTGAAAATGCATAGACATATATCACCACTTCTAGATCAAATTTTTCCTGTGTTCCCGTAAGAGTCTTGCCTTTGCTAGCATTTTCTCTACCTAAATGCCTCCTCCTTTTTTGTAAGACTAAATTCGTTCCATTCATCAAGGCCCAGCTCAAATCTACTTCCCCTGGGAAGTTGCTCTGTCTACTTACCTGACAATACCAGCTCCTACCCTTGAAGCTGATCTCCCTTCTTCAGATCTCTCAAAATTCTTGGGCCTCCATTATAGCTATTTATGGTCTTTTTCCACCCACTACATTATAAATCCTTAAATGTAGAATTCACATCCGATTTGTCTTTGAGTTCCTACTTCATCCAAGACAAGCAATTTGTTTATAGTAGGAGTTCTAAAAAACATCTATTGGCTCAGTAAATTAAATAAATGATTGTATACCGGTAATGTACCACCAATTATTTGTTGCTGCTTGCTTTTATATCTCACAAGCCACTTTCATCCCTGTAGAAATCTAGTTCTTCTATTAGTCTGATCCATTTTATAATAGATAACTTTTCACTTGAATTCACAAATTGGTTACTGTTAATTGTTGACAATTTGGACTTGTTCAAGTTGTCTAATGAGAATAGGTTCTCAGAAGCCTCATTGGGCTGTTGATAGAATTAATAAATGGTAAGAGGCAGAATCGCCAAATGAAACACTTGTCTCGAATTTTTTTGAAAAGAGAAAGCTTATAAATGAGTTTGTGAGCTCACACAATAGTTCCTTATTTATTCCAAATATCTTTGTAATTATGATATCCATGGAAATTATTAAAAATTGACTTGTAATTCCTGCTAGCCAGTCTTTCTAAATATGATTTCTAAATATTACAGCAAATTGGGAGAAAAGGACATTTTCTTCACTCAGCCCATTGGCAGAGATAAACCATTCATACCCTTTCTTTCTCTATTTCTTGTCTGTAATGTCATTCAGAAGAAGGCAAGTATACCTCTAATTTAGGAGACTTGGAATGAAACCTCCTTTAGAAAAACTCATGGTTTCCTCAGTTTAGTCACTCAGTCCGCAGTGTATATTTACATCCCCAAAATTTTGGTTATAATGAAATTCAGCAAAGAGCTGGTTTCTGTAAGATATTCTCAGTTCAATTATTCTCATACAACACACTGATATACTAAATCTGCAAAGAATTTTTTTCCAAGAATATTTTATGGGATTAACAGAATTAGCTAAATTTGTCAGTGCTTTCTAGTCTCTGAAATCATATTATCACCAACTTAATTAATGTCTCTGGGAAGAACCTTGGAAAAGTTCTTATAATTATTGATTATTTAAACATTTTTTCAGGAGCACCTAGTATTTGAATCCAGAAAACATTGTCAATCTATTAACTTTTCCAAACTGCTCAAGAGATAGATTTTTTTTAATCTTACTTATAGGATCAGCATTTTAACTTTTAAGGAACTGAACCTCAAATGACTTGGGTGATATTTTATGTTCTAGACCTGTGCTGTCCCATATGGTAACCACTAGCCACATGTGGCTGTTGAACACTAGAAATACAGCTGGGCCAAACTGAGATGTGCTTAAATGTAAAATACAAGTCAGATGTTGAAGACTGAGTATGAAAAATATAATGTAAAATCTCACTAGTAACTTTTATATTGGTTTTATATAGAAATGGTAATATTTTAGATGTTTGCTTAAATAATATATTATTAACATTAATCTCACCTGTTCTTCCTTTTTATAAGAGCAACTATTAGAAAGTTTAAAATTTCACATGTAGCTTGTGTTTGTGACTTGGGTTATATTTCTATATAGTATAGAAATATAACCCAAGCATTGGTAGTATTGTCCTATACTTTTACCCAGTTTAGCTCAAATTAGATTTTTTTTCAGGAATGTATAACTGTTCAGTACTTCAGATTTTACCAGTTATTAATAATAAGTCAGAAAATTTAAGAAAGTAATGGATAATGACTGATTTTTCAAAGATGGGTCAGCATTTGAGAAGTAGTATTTTAAAAAGTGATCATTTCTTTCAACAATAGTTAGTTGTTTTTAGATATAATGACAGTTTTTTGACTTTAGGCTGTGTGCAATACTCTGATACCAAAATTATACCTGGTTGTGTGGGATGATATATAGATAGATAGATAGATAGATAAATGTAAAGTGCTGACCAGCAAATATGGAGAGCATTATTCAGCATACTTCTTCCCATTTAATTAATATTTAATCAGCAATGACTAATAATCACATCAAAATGTTAATAAACTAATGTCAAGATACCAATAAAATAAATGCAGAATTCAGAAAAGAATAATTTAAAGACTTTTTTAAAAAAAGCACTATAAAGAACTAGAATGAAGTTATTAACTTAGAGTGACTTTCTTGCCTTTCTTATCATATCATCTACAGATTGTTTTTGGCCACTGGTGTAGAAAGGATAATTTTGAAATGTTAAGAGATATAATTAGAGTTTTCTTATAATTTTTTAAATGTCTGGTATTTTTGCAAATTCCTTACCTGCTTTGTCTTTGAAAGAGAAAACTATTTCTCAGCTTCATGTCATGAAAAGTGCAAAAGCAATGACCCACTAATAGAAGGGAGATACTTTGGGAGGTGTCTATTAACATAGAAAAAGTATATGGCACACTGGTCAAATATCCAAATTCTTTTTAAACTGTGCTGGTTTGCTGTAGTTCCATCCACTGGAAATGATTCAGAATCAGATACATAGCATTCAGATCCTCTGTGATATTTAAAGCAGAGGAAAAGAGACATGCGTAGTGGATAAGTAGTGTGGCTCCCCTCACATGGTTATTGTTGCCAGGGAAACCACTTTCTTCTAATCCTTGTGTTTGGCCTGTCCATCCCAGTATATGGCATCATTGCCTCTCAAGAAGGGCAACATCACAGCATGGCATAAGAACAGGAAACAAAAAGGACAGAAAGCGGTACATTATCCTGCTACACACAAATGTTTCTCAGAAAATCTGCATGGTAGTGACTTCTGGGAAACGAAAAACAGAATCAGTCCTCTGAAGCTGCTATATGTACATGTGCTGTGGCTACCACATTCACACATTCAATCATGCAAAAACACCAATTTCCAAGTCAGACTTGTGAATGCAGAAGAGAATATCATGTGTCAGGCCCGGACAGGACAGGGCTTGGCAGATCAGAGTCCCAGGGCTTTCTGGGTCAGTATGGAGCCCTGTGATCTTTCTGAGAGGCAGAGTCCCTGGCAGGCAGTGTAATCAGTGAAGGGACTTTATGGGAGTAGACTCTAAAAACCAATATAAGAAGGACTGAGATTCCTTGGGTCCTGAGGTCAGGCTGAGTTATGAAACAAGCCAGCTAGCCAAACGAGAGCATCGTGAGTAAATAAAAAGAAAGCTGATATGTGCTGGTAAAAGAACCATACGTCATGAAGGTAACTATTATTATAAATCCAATATTGGCTTCCTCTTGGACCCCTTAGCAACACACTCAAAGACCCAGACTGGTTCTACGAAACAGACAAAAACCAAAACTCTAAAAAATGATAATACACAGTAACTACTTTGGATGAATACAGTTAAAAGCACAGTTCTGTTATCACCTGTGCATCTCTCAGACGCCAAATAATCAATTCCTCTACTGCTTTTTGTTTTTGTTTTACTCTGGTTTTCTAGCATTTATTGTTGTGTTCTGCAAACATCCATTAAATTGAATTGAATGTACAAAACTTAGTATGGCAGAAGGCAAGCAATGTTTACCAAATTCTGAAGTCAGTGGTGCTATAAAAAAAGCTGTAGCCATAGTAAATAATTATGCAAGTAGCCCACCTACAGGATTACCAAAAAAAAAAATTTAATCTGAAAGAACCATAAAAACCAAAAGTTGCTTATGTGAACCAGATGTAGTCATGGGTACAGCTTAGTAAAAGACACTATTCAGTCAGTCAGCTTCCTTTATTCTTTTATGAACCTGGAACTTCATCTCATACTGTACTTACTGCCATATAACATATATATACTTGTGTCTTCTTGAATGATAATAGACAGTGGTCCCGGGCTTCCCTGGTGGCGCAGTGGTTGGGAATCTGCCTGCCAATGCAGGGGATGCGGGTTCGTGTCCCCAGTGTGGGAAGATCCCACATGCCGCGGAGCGGCTAGGCCCGTGAGCCATGGCCGCTGGGCTTGCTCGTCCGGAGCCTGTGCTCCGCAAAGGGAGAGGCCGCAACAGTGAGAGGGCCGCGTACCGCAAAAAAATAAATAAATAAATAAATAAAGTGCTAGACAGTGGTCCCTGAATGTTGCTACTATACAGAGTACCTTAGAAGACCTCCCCAGATAACCATACTAACTTAAAAGTTGTTTCTCTTAGGCTCTCAAGAGTGACCTTCTGTGCAAACCTACATCCCAAAATGTAATAGTAACCTATCCAATTTACAAAAACAGAAGCAAGTTGTCTCCAAATCTTTGTCAGCCCAGTCAGAACCAAAACTCATCCATCAGTTTCTTGACTGCTCTTATAGGCAGTCTCACAAAACACAGAGGTGCCCTCAAAGTTTCCTCCTGTAGACATCTCCAAATTATCTTCTGGAACTCCCTTTTTACATGTTTTTCTCATCATCTTTGAGCGTTTTAGATATACTTGAGGTCTCCGAGAGAGAAATCCAAATTTATTTTTAAATGATTATGAACAGGAAAATAATAAATTTCTATCGACTGTACTAATTTTAATTCACTTTTTTTTCTAGATAAAGGTTATCTTCCCAGCAACCCAGTACTAAATACAGGACTCCCTTCCTGAAAATCTGAGAAATTAGTTGCAAATGTAATAAATACCCAATTCCCATGTAATGTAGGAGCTACGCATGCCAATAGAGAGAGAGAAGAAAAGAGGCAGGTAACATTCAAAAGTGTCTGTCTAAATCTGACCTGTTTCTGCTCCCCAAAATGTAGCTTTAATATCACAGAACCAAAGAGAGAGCCATGTGCAAGACAAGCTACAAAGTTGTCTGCCTTTATTTTAATTCATAATCTGATGCAAGTGTACAGCCCTTTGTGATGATGTCTTCCTCCTACCCATAATATTCCTAATATGAGTATAATCTTATCGTTTTAATGTTAGGCACAAACCACAAATAAAATTTAGGAATTTTGTTCTGATAACCATCCATCATAAGGCATCAACTCTGTGCTTGTCCTATCAGGGCATTGACAAGTTGCAAAGGGTTGAATTACCTTTGTGGTTTGTTTGATTGGTTCAAACATCAGTCACCAATGCATAAAACAGAGCTAATCAAAGAGTCAGAATATGTGGTTACATAATGTTTGATAGTTTACGTAACCTCCAGTGGGACAAGCATTTTTGAGTGAAATGTGTACCCTTTCCTTCACCATCTTGTGCCCCACGCTAATCCCCAATGAAAATGCATTTGGTCATATCCCATTTAGCTTCCCCTGCTCCCTGCTCTCCAAGAGAAAGAGGTCTAAATCCACTCAGTCAAGTCTTGAGGGAAATAGTAAAAGACAAACTACCTTTCACAGGAGGCTGACAGTGGTGGGAGGTAGTGAAGTGTCTGGTGGGCTCCTTGTAGGAAAGCACAGTAGGATGGACAGTAAACTCAGGGAGCATAAGAGGCTGGAGGGGAGAAGGGATGTGTAAGAAGATTGGAATCCCTGTTTAGGATGTTCTTGAAATGCTACACCAATGCAAGACTAGACCCTTTGGGTCTCAGTTTTCCAAGTATTATGTAACAGTACATATCCATGATATTGTCATCAGTTTCTTTAGATGAAGTTTCTCAAACCCAGTGTGTCCTTTGGGGGAAAAAAAGGCTAAAGAAAATGATAAAACAATTCCATAACTTGGAAGACTGTAGTAGCATCATGTTCATGTGTGACAATCAAGTATGCCTTGTCTGCTGGTGAACTGGAAGCCTGTGTATTGTGTCTAAAATCATCCTCGCACACCCAACCACAGCCTGGGCAGCAGCCGCAGTTACCTGACATGAGAGTTTCCTCCAGCCTCTCCTTGCCTTTTATACTTTTCTTTCTCTCCAAGTAACCCAGAGCCACATTTTAATAAGTGACCTTCAACTAGCTGAATAACTTCTTCAGTACATGGGTACATTCAAAAGCCTTGGAGGATTTAGCTGTAATAAGTAGTCCTAGCAAATATACGGTCTTATGAAGCCTTTGAAGTCTCTAAAAACTCCCTTAAATAGCCTCAATTGAAGGTTCGGGCTAGATGATTTACAGAGCCCCTTGCAAGGCAAAAATCCTGTGATTTGGGATCAGCAGAACCAGCTGGATATTACAGCTTACTGTAGTTAATATGGCTTTCCCATCTTTAAGAATATTTTTGGATCCAAAACAGGCTGCCTGAATTGTTCAGCTATTAACTATTAATTAATGTCCAGTGTGCACTGGGCTACCAACAAAATCAAACAAGGCAGAGATTTGTATTCTCATTCCCTTAGTTTAAAGAATGATCTGATAAAAAATTTCCATGAAATGCAATTAGGAAACATTGTACAGTACTGCAAAGAGGAAGATGTTCTTGTGACTCTGGATTACTTGTCATCTAGCAGACTCAGGGTGTGTATTTTTTCTTTAGCAAACTCCTGTACTTTACTTATAACTCATACCTTCCATATCTATTTCTGCAACTTTATATTTAAGTGTGAAAATAATATAATAAAATGTTCTTAATATTTCATTTTTCAGTTAGGGATGTAAAATAACAGAGAAACCTTCTCTGGTTGGTCGATGAATCAGACTTCTAATCATATATGCTCTGAATACCAGTTTTTGAAATCTTCAAGGACTTTTTATACTGATTACTGCCTTTTAAAATAGTGATTACATATTTAATCATGTACGGCATCTACGGCATGATTTTTGGAGAAATAAAATTTTAAAGCACAATCACAAACAATAAATACATAAATAATCATTATCAACAGATAGCATAGAAATTAATAGAAAATTAAATGATAAAAATCAGTTACTGAATAACCAATTCCTGACTGGCTAAGTTGACTGTTCAATCGATCAAATTTACCAAAAACTTGCTTTAAGAAATATTCTTTTAGAATATATTTAATGAAAATGAATTTTTTATACATCTACTGAATCAATCTTTTTTCCCCCCGAACATTTATGGAGGACTTACAATATGTCAGGCACTATTTTGAGTACTTAATATAAATTAATTTATATACTCTTCACAACTATCCTATAAGTTATATTCTATTATTATCCCCATTTTTAGAGAAGAAAACAGAGGCACAGTTCCGTTGAGTAACGTTCCCAAGGTTACACAGCCAAAGGTGCAGAGCTGGACCTACTATGCCATTCTGGCTCATAAAATGACATTCACAGAATTATATTAATGATTTTATTTAAGAATGTATTCAATATATCAAAATATAAGGAGATCAAATCAGTTGTTACTCTCTGCTTTCAAAGGTTTAAATATTTCTTAATATACTGCTAGGAAGGATATATCTATTGACTAAAATTTAAAGAGAACACATCATATTTACTAAATATATTTAAGAAGAATATTCCCTAAAACAAATCATCACTTGGGCTGTATTGTATTCATTAGAAGGGAGTCACTAAATAAGAAGAGGAATTAAGCTCTACATCCTGAAGGGAGAATCACAGAATTTGTTGACACAATTTAAAACCACTACAGAAAAAAATTTAATCAGGAGAAAATCTTAAACATAGATGGTTTCATATGAGGAGTTCATGAAGTGAAGCTAAAAATACCATAGGTTAGATGTCCTACGAACACTTTATTGAGAGTAGGGGGGTTTCTTTTTAAATATCTTCTTTTAAAAAAGATAAACATTTAGCTCACTGCTTTACTTTTTTTTAATGCTGATATTTCTGCAACCATGGTCAAAGGCAGGCAATGTTTAGGGCAAGCTGTTCTTGTTTGTGTAACTCAAAGAAACAAAATCTACTTCTTGCTTGGATTATTGGTTTTGTTCACTGATAGCCCCTCAAGGCAATTCTATGGGAAGTAGAGTGGCTTATTCTTCTGACCAGGGTCCTCAGATTTTTATGAGACTATTTCAATCCTAATCCATTTTGGATTGTCTCTAGGACATTCAGTCTATTTTTTCCCCTCTAAATTCTGTTAAATCTCTTTCTGAATTAGTCATTAGGCCCCCACATAGAATTGTGTTAGTCATCCTGGAGGGAAATTTAAGAATCAGAGTTATGTAACTCCTTACTGTGTTTGTTGTAAAAATTATTGTGAAGATGTTGCTCAGTTCCTTATGTAGTGTGCTTTTTATGAAGACCCATAGGTCCTTCCTCATCTTGGTATCAGAAAAAAAAATGGGTTTCTCTTAAGCAATTGATTTGTTTTTGTCTCATGTACACTGTGAATCATAGCTGATTATATTTTCCTTGTTTGTTGGCAACTAGAAGTTTCAGAGCCATGTTTTCACTTCTACTCAGTGTATATAATTTTATGATGTGATTTTTGAAAGAACTTACTCATGCTGCATTGTTTTCACCTACTCTCATTATTCTCTTTGTCCTGTTTTCTTCATTAAATTTTAAATTTTATTTTATTATTATACTGAACATATTTGTAGAAACAGACTTAATTACTCTTGAACAATTTGAAAAATACATAAATGTATAAATGCATCAGTCAAACCTCTTATTTGTCATTATGATACTTTAGAACATGGTTTTCACCTAACTTTTCCACTTTTCACCTAGATACAATCATTCTTCAATAAACCCTTCTTTATCTTCTCACATTCAGTTTTCTTGATAGGGCATCTTTACCACATACATGTCTCCAGCCAGCACCTATGCTAGATGTGAAATTCAGGAAGGTGCGACACTCAGATCTCTGTTCAAGAAAGAGCCTGTCATTCAGCAGTGAGGAGGACTGTTAGGTGAGAGCCTCCAGCTGCAGCCCTTTCAGAACTCACCATGGTATCTGAGCCAAGGCCATGCTTTTCTTGGGGAGCACCCGGCCTGTGATGAGGGCCTTCTGCCCTATGAGGGACTCTTCTAGTGGTCAATCTTTAATCTGGGGCTCAGCATTGAGTTAGCCAGGACTTTGTCATCCTAAGGCTCTCACTGCCCAATTCTTCCTCTGTCCTGCCTGGTGTCAGATCAACATCATGATGTGAAAGTGTTCCATGACCATTTTTTTTTCTTCACTCCTTTACCTTTCATAGGCATTATCAACCCTCCACGTCTCTGATCAATAAATCTTTTTTTGTAACTCCAAATCAGCATCTGATTCTCAGAGAAACCAAGATGACATACCAGTTAACTCACAAATTTACATCTCCTTGGATTTCCAAACCTATAAATATATACATCTATTAAGTAATCTCCTGGATGTCTCAAAGACACCTTTAGTGGAACCTGAACTCGTGATTTCTCCTAAATATTTTTCTGTTCCAATGTTCCATATCAGTGGATAGTCCTAGCATCCATTTGGTTGTGCCAGCCAGAAACCAGTTTGTCCTTAACATTTCTTCTTGCCCATCCCACATATCCAATTCATCACCAAATCATGTTGGTCTTACTTCCTAAATACACTCCTCCTTCTGTTTCTCTCTAGCTCTACCACAGTAGTCTTGGTCTAGAATACCATCATCTCTTGATTTTATTCTATTAGTCTCCAAAGACCTGTAGCCACTATAGTTGCCAACCAATCCATCATTCTCCATACTACAGCCAGAATTATTTTCCAAACACAAATCTGATCATGTCACCATCCAGCTTAAAATCCTTCTGTTGTTTCCCGTTGCTCTTACGATAAAGACAAAAGTCTTTAATACAGCAAGTCCCTGTGGTCAAGCTCCAGCCTTATTTCCTATTCCCCTCACCACGCCCTACTATAACTCCAAGATGGCAGATACTGTGCCCATTTTCTTTACCATTTTATCTCAGAGTCTGCTTGAACACCTGGCACACACCTAGTGCTCAATGTGTAGTTGTTTAATGCATAATTAAATGATTGAGTGAATAAATGAATCAATCAAATGAGTCTATTCACAATCCACTGGACACACTTTTTTCTATTGTGGAACTTTATCTCAGAGTCGCCTATCTAAATCTTATCCATCCTTTTAATTCTCAGATCAAATGTCAACTCCATCAGGCTTCCTTGACTTACCTAGGTGGAAATACTTCTGTGTCTTATTATAAAATCCTGTATTCTTCTTCTATACTACACTTAGTATGTAATCATCTGATTAAATATCTTTAATATACTAATATAGCCAATTAAACGCCACATTCCTTGAAGGCAAGTGTTGAGTTTATGCTTTTAAGTATTCTGTACATCACCTAACATACACATATGTGTATAAGTGTATGTGCAATGATTTGATCGACTGATCTGGTAAATCTGGATGATTTTTCCTACCACTAGAGCAACTGTTGTGATATTAGGAAGAGTGGATGAAGCTAATAAAAATGTGATGGCCCAGTAAAAATGTTGGTTAGGCAATATATCTCTTGAATCTAACTTTAAGTATCAAGAATAGGAGACTCATTTGGCCTATAAATTTTTGTTGGTTTTCTAAACTCAAATGTCATAAAATCTACTTCATAGCTACAAAATGTGCTGTGCTGTGTGTTTTTAAGACTTGCCTAAGCTTTATACCCAAGAAATTTTCCAAAAGAATACTATGTATACCATTGCAGGCAGAAAAGTTGA
Organism: Mesoplodon densirostris; assembly: GCF_025265405.1. Classification (NCBI taxonomy): domain Eukaryota; kingdom Metazoa; phylum Chordata; class Mammalia; order Artiodactyla; family Ziphiidae; genus Mesoplodon; species Mesoplodon densirostris. The sequence continues at coordinate 71,309,846 of NC_082663.1, read as the reverse complement.
TTTTAGGTGCTATAGAGACAGGCTGTTTAAAAATCTTTAATTGTGGGAATTCCCTGGTGGTCCAGTGGTGAGGACTTGGCACTTTCACTGCCGTGGCCCAAGTACAATCCCTGGTCAGGGAACTAGGATCCTGAAAGCTGTGTGACACAGCCAAAAAGAAAATCTTTAATTGTTATGAATACATTATAATGTACATTAGAAAAAATAAACTATCACATCAAAACCACGCCATAGTTAATGTTGCTTTAGATAGGGTTGAAAGCAAGCATTTCAGTTTTAAAAATAATAATTTTAAACTAAAATATTATAATATGGGATATCAGATATGGCCACAAACATGACTAAAGCTCAAGAAACATTATTTTAGAGAACTGAAATGTATTGAACACTACCTAGGTTCTCACCACTATGGAATTAATAATTGGGTTTGTGAGCGTTCATTCTTTATGAAGCACTGCTATGTTTAAAGCTCTGGACTCAAAACTAGAGAAATAACATGATTAAGAAAGTTTCTTACCTCAAAGAGCCCACAATCGCAAAGGGCAGGACCACGGAAAAAAGAAATAAACCCAGTGTAAGTGCTCTAATAGAAGGACATCTATTGAAGGGTCAGTTGTAAAGGGGTAAAAAGGGAGGAATGATTAGCTCTGCTTGGTGAAGGGAATGTCAAAAAAAAGGGTTCATGGAGGAGCTGCATTTGGGAGACTGGGTAGAAGTTCACTGGCCAAAAATGTGAGGTCACATCATTTCAGGTGAAGACAACAGTCTGTCAAGCCAGAGAGGCATCTATGACAAGAAGTAATTCCAGATGGCTGGAGCCTGGGGGCTGGAAACTGAGGCAGAAGAGGCAAGTAGAAGCCTAGTATCCCATGCCAAGGAGTTGCTTCTACACTTCAAAAGTGACCAAGGACGAATACATAGAATAGGATCAGGTTTCTATTTAAAAAATAATAATAACACCAGAGGAATTTTGTATTCTTATGAATTTCAATGCAAGAAGGTTGAAAAATACTTTTCCTAGCAAAGATTCTCTTAGGAAAAGAAAATTTCTCCAAAACCCCAAAAAGTGAGATTTGAAGAAGTGACCGCAAACTGAGGTGAGATAAAGAGAAATTTAAACTACCAGAGGAAAAAATAAATCATCTGTCTCTGCACCTTCCATCTCCAGTCCTGAGGATCTCACTTGTTTCTTAAGGAAAGCAGTTCTTTAGATTTCTGTAGAATACCAACTTATAAATATACAAGGCATAATAAGCATTTTGAAAATCATCAGTTTTACCAACACCATTGTAATAACTGATTCAGGCGAGAATTAGCAATGGGTGCTAAAACCATCAGGTTTTTGGGAAACAGGATGTTGATCCAGTCTCAAAGTGTCACCCCATTTATCAAGTTATAAATCACAAAGTAAAAAGGGTACATTTTATTGTAGAAACTTCCAACCAAGGGATCAGAGCTAATATCACCAATAATAGGATAAGCAACATCGCATGACCTCATATAGGGAAATAGTCTTCTTGCCCAAAATGTTTAACCAGATCTAATCATGAAGATAAACCATACAAATCCAAGTTGAAGGACATACCGAATTTCATGAAGGTCAGTGACAGGCTGGAGAACTGTTCTCGATTAAAGGAGAAAAAAAAGACAAGGCAAATTAATATAATGTGAGATCTTTGACTGGAGCCTGATTTAAAAAGAAAAAAATGCTATAAAGGACTTAATTGGGATAAGTGGAGAATTTTGAATATGGACCATATATCAGAAAATGATATATCATTGTTAAATTTCCAGATTGTAATCACTGTGTTGTGCTTATGTAGAAAAATGTCCAGGCTTCCCTGGTGGTGCAGTGGTTGAGAGTCCACCTGCCGACGCAGGGGACATGCGTTCGTACCCCAGTCTGGGAAGATCCCACATGCCGCGGAGCGGCTAGGCCCGTGAGCCATGGCCGCTGAGCCTGCGCGTCCGGAGCCTGTGCTCCACAACGGGAGAGGCCACAACAGTGAGAGGCCCGCGTACCGCAAAAAAAAAAAAAAAAAAAAAAAAAAAAAGTCCTATTCTTCAAGTTACATGAGAAAACGTTTGGAGGTAAAATTTCATAATTTGAGAGTAAGTTACTCTCAAATGTTTCAAGAGTAAAAATATATATATATTAATACTTACCTAGAGAGCTAAAGCAAACGTTGCAAGGGAATGTGGATGTTAATTTACTATTCTAGTGGATATTATGTAGGCTTGACATATTTTATTTTGAAATAAAGTGTTGGCAAAAAATTGATGTCATAGTCCTACCAGCCAAATTTTTAATTTAATCAGTTGGGGTGAAGCCTAACCTGGAGAATTTTGAACATCACCAGATAATGCTTAAGTCAAAAACCACTGCAGTGGTTCAAAAATATTATTTTACAGTTATGTCGGGGGTGAGGGTTTACAGCTGCTTGAGCCTAGCAGTTCTTGGGCTCTGGCTACATACCACTTTTATAAGTGCTTAACATATATTAACTGGCTAGATTAATTAATAGCACGGAGGATAGGCTTGAATAGATATTTGATTTTGGTCTGTTGTTCATTTTTACAAGATATATCTCTGCGTTATTTACTTTGCACCAGAAACCCAAACCATCCCATCCCATAAACAGGACAAAACCATTTAAAAGAGGATCTGCCTGGAATATATAAACGTCCGGGACAGAGAGTTAAAATTTGAGAAGCTTGTGTGAAAAACACTCAAAATTTTAGGCAGTCATGATATATATCAGCGAAAGGGCAAGAGTTTTTCACACAAAAATATATTAGTGCAAGAAAAGAGATGATAGAGCTTCCCTGGTGGCGCAGTGGTTGAGAGTCCACCTGCCGATGCAGGGGACACGGATTCGTGCCCTGGTCCAGGAAGATCCCACATGTCGCGGCGTGGCTGGGCCCATGAGCCATGGCTGCTGAGCCTGCGCGTCAGGAGCCTGTGTTCCGCAACGGGAGAGGCCACAACAGTGAGAGGCCCGCATACCGAAAAAAAAAAAAAGAAGAAAAGAGATGATAAAATATGTACACAGTTATCCCAAACACTGAGAGAGTGATGGAAATATAAATTTCGGAAATCAATAACTCAGTAAAAAAAAAATCAACCTTTATATCTGACCTTCACCCAGAATAAGAGAGTTAAGGTGAAAGTCTTAAGTTCAGTTACTATTTTATGTTACATTTCTAAAAGGTTTAAAGGATGATATAATATCAAAGGAACTTTATATCTCCCAGGCCAAGTATAAAATTTAGATTTCATTTGGCCCTGATTTCAGGAATTTGTGTTACTTGCCATGGGAAAATTAAACATCACCTGGAGCTATAATTACATCTCTTGTTTTTTGCCCTGATATTTGTCAGCTAGCTAGTCAACCCCTTGCTCTTTCTATGATTTTGCATGTCAAAAATTAAATTAACAGCAATGTTTCTATATAAGGGAAATTCACATGAAAAATAGAAAATACTCTTCTTTTTAAATTTATTTATTTATTTATTTATTTATTTATTTATTTATTTATTTTTGGCTGCGTCGGGTCTTAGTTGCTGCATGCAGGATCTTTCATTGTGGTGTTTGGGCTCTTGGTTGCCGTGCCTGGGCTCTCTAGCTCTGGCGCGCGAGCTCCCAAACACGTGGGCTCTGTAGTTGTGGCCGGAGGGCTCCAGAGTGCATGGGCTCTGTAGTTGCAGCATGCAGGCTTAGTTGCCCAGCAGCATGTGGGATCTTAGTTTCCTGACCTGGGATCGAACCTGTGTCCCCTGCATTGGAAGGTGGATTCTTTTTTTTTTTTTTTAACATCTTTATTGGAGTATAATTGCTTTACAATGTTGTGTTAGTTTTTGCTGTATAACAGTGAATCAGCTATATGTATACATATATCCCCATATCCCCTCCCTATTGTACCTCCCTCTCATTCTCCCTATCCCACCCCTCTAGGTGGTCACAAAGCACCAAGCTGATCTCCCTGTGCTATGCAGCTGCTTCCCACTAGCTACCTGTTTTACATTTGGTAGTGTATATATGTCCATGCCACTCTCTCACTTCGTCCCAGCTTACCTTTCCCCCTCCCCATGTCCTCAAGTCCATTCTCTGCATCTGCATCTGCATCTCTATTCCTGTCCTGCCGCTAGGTTCATTAGAACCATTTTTTTTTCTTTATAGATTCCATACATATGTGTTAGCATATGGTATTTGGTTTTCTCTTTCTGACTTCACTCTGTATGACAGACTCTAGGTCCATCTACCTCACTACAAATAACTCAACTTTGTTTCTTTTTATGGCTGAGTAATATTCCATTGTATTTATGTGCCACATCTTCTTTATCCATTCATCTGTCAAAGGTTGCCCACTCTCACCACTATTATTCAACATAGTTTTGGAAGTTTTAGCCACAGCAATCAGAGAAGAAAAATAAATAAAAGGAATCCAAATTGGAAAAGAAGTAAAACTGTCACTGTTTGCAGATGACATGATACTATACATAGATAATCCTAAAGATGCTACCAGAAAACTACTAGAGCTAATCAATGAATTTGGTAGAGTATCAGGATACAAAATTAATGCACAGAAATCTCTTGCATTCCTATACACTAATGATGAAAAATCTGAAAGAGAAATTAAGGAAACACTCCCATTTACCATTGCAACAAAAAGAATAGAATACCTAGGAATAAACCTACCTAAGGAGACAAAAGACCTGTATGCAGAAAACTATAAGACACTGATGAAAAAAAATTAAAGATGATACAAACAGATGGAGAGATATCCCATGTTCTTGGATTGGAAGAATCAACATTGTGAAAATGACTATACTACTCAATGCAATCCCTATCAGACTACCAATGGAAGGTGGATTCTTAACCACTGGATCACCAGGGAAGTCCCAGAAAATACTCTTCAATATAGCAGATTCACAGACACTCTCTGAGTTCTTCTAGTCTCAAATGACATTACTTCTTCATTGTTATTTCAATAATTAAATTTATCATTTAAGAGAAGTTTATGTTTTAACAAAATGCAAATAATTGGTTCTGCCCCTTAACTACATTTGTGTTAAAAGAGTTACAGTTGCATAGCTAAAATTCAGTATCGAGTTTAGTGCTTACCTTATACTGTTAAGTATCCAAAGAGTTTTTAGTTTCCAGTATTCCTAAAAAACAAATTTTATTTGGCTATTACTTCAAACATTATCCCTGTAAGTTCATTAGCCAAAACAGTTCGGTTCTACAGTTATTAACTAGAAAATATGAAACCTCTTTTCCCACTTCTTGCCTCTTCACTACATCTACCTGCCACCCAGCCCCCAGACCAGAGAGAGGAATGGTACATTATTTACAAGCAATAATGTCTGTGTTTTGATTTTGTCATACACAGCTAAGGAAGCAGCCATAAGAAACATGAATCAGTTACTTACAAATCTCTAGTAGCTTTTGGAGACACAATTTGGAAATGAGAGTTAAATGAAAATGAGAGGTAAATGAAAAGAATTAATGCTAAGAAAAATTTTGGATAATGGGAAAAATTATAGGGAAGGAAATCAATCCTCTTCCTCTTTATGGGTTTGGTCTTTCCTATCCATGAACATTAATATTTGCCTTTGGACAGTGTTATGTGCATATGTGACTGAGTGAGAGAGAGAGAGAGAGAGAGAGAGAGAGAGAGAGAGAGAGAGTGTATGTGTGTGTATGTATGATTCAACAGCTACTCACTGAACATTGAGTGAAGATGCCCATCTTCAACTCACACCATTTAGGAGACTCTTAGAGACAAAGCTTGGACCTTTCTATGAGATGTGGGTTGTGAATGCCAAATTGGAACTTCCTTCCTGAGCTCCCATGGAATTATTCTAACTCACACTGGGAAGAATACTCCAGAATCTGTTTCCTTCTGGAAGTGAAGGAAATAGATTCTGGAGTAAAACTAGCCCTTGTGGATAATATACAGAGTTTCTAACAGTGATTGGAGAGATTGCCAAGGAGAAACTCTTAAAAATCTGGGGATAGGGCTTCCCTGGTGGCACAGTGGTTGAGAGTCCGCCTGCCGATGCAGGGGAAATGGGTTCGTGCCCCGGTCTGAGAAGATCCCACATGCCGCGGAGCGGCTGGGCCCATGAGCCATGGCTGCTGGGCCTGTGAGTCTGGAGCCTGTGCTCCACAACGGGAGAGGCCACAACAGTGAGAGGCCCACATACCGTAAAAAAAAAAAAAAAAAAATCTGGGGATAGAATGAGGTTGGGAACTGGGATACCTTACCAAGAGGACCCTCAAGAAAGGTGAAAATTCTTGGGTACTTTCCCTTTGGACTAAGGGAAAGCCATATCTAACATACTAATTTACAATTCTTTCTCCATTACTTTTAGTTTTTGTTAACCATTTAATAAATTCAGATTGACTTAATCACTTAGGTTGTGATATAGAAGTAAGGAAAAAGTAGGATCGTAAAGATGATTGGCATGCACCACTTCTCTCACACACATCTTCTGCAAGGGACATTAGCAAGTAGCATCATTTTCCTGAGGGGGACCTAAAGTGCATCAACATGATTTTAAAAAAATGTCAAAGTAAAGTCTCGCATCTGTTTTTTCTAATGTACATCATTGCCGGCCATGCCTCTTCTTCCTATATACTACATTAGGTATCATGGAAAAACATGTTTTTTTTTAAATTTTTATTGGAGTATGGTTAATTTACAGTGTTGTGTTAGTTTCAGGTGTACAGCAAAGTGAATTGGTTATACATATACATATATGCACTCTGTTTTTTATTCTTTTCCCGTATAGGCCATTACAGAGTATTAAGTAGAGTTCTCTGTGCTATACAATAGGTCCTTATTAGTTATCTGTTTTATATAGATAGTGTGTATATGTCAATTCCAATCTTCCAATTTATCCCTCCCCTGCTTACCCCCGGTAACCATAGGTTTGTTTTCTACATCTGTAACTCTATTTCTGCTTTGTAGATAAGTTCATTTGTACCCTTTTTTTAGATTCCACAAAAGGGTGATGTCATATGATATTTGTCTTTCTCTGTCTGACTTCATTCAGTATGACAGGCTCTAGGTCCATCCATGTTGCTGCAAATGACATTATTTCATTCTCTTTTATGGCTGAATAATATTCCATTGTATATATGTACCACATCTTCTTTATCCATTCCTCTGTTGATAGACATTTAGGTTGCTTCCATGTCCTGGCTATTGTAAATGGTGCTGCAAGGAACATTGGGGTGCATGTATCTTTTTGAATTACAGTTTCCTCTGGCTATATGCCCAGGAGTGGGATTGCTGGATCATATGGTGGCTCTATTTTTAGTTTTTTAAGGAACCTCCATACTGTTCTCCATATTGGCTCGATCAGCTTGCATTCCCACCAATAGTGTAGGAGGTTTCCCTTTTCTCCACATCCTCTCCAGCAAGTATTGTTTATAGACTTCTTGATGATGGCCATTCTGACTGGTTTGAGGAAGATGCTCAACATCACTAATTATTAATGAAAAAAATGTTTTTAAAACTGAACTTTTATCATCAAAAAGGGGAGGGGAAAAATAACTAGAAAGAAATAGTGTAGAACGTTGAACTTTTGTTCCCAGAACTCACTGATCTTACTTCTGTCCCAACCTTCTGCTGATGAACATGGGCTATCCTAAAACCACTGTTAGAACCTTGGAGATTTTGATGCCAAAGAAGCCAATGTTTCAAGTCATTTCAAGAAGAAAGCGAAATGGTTTTCATTTGGGAAATTCTGTTGGAAAAATACATGTTGATGTGAGTACAAATGGATGTTAAACACATGACTTGACCATAACCCACAATTAGTAAATAAAGTAAGAGTCTGCTCAGTTTCATCAATTCCAGATCTCTTGCTGTACCCCACTATGCTGTACCACCCCCTAACTGTATAAAGTCGGCCTGAACACCTAGGAGATCATCATGAATGTATCAGTTCCCTAGGATCTTATACAGTGACAAGAAGCTGTGCTGGAACCCGGAGGGCAGGTGTGACAGCATCACTTCTTTTGAAAATGTAGAGCAGAGCTCTGCTTATCAGTTACCAAGCCCATAAGGATACTAACACTCTTTGTTCTTTATGCAGAATTAAGAAAGGGGCATGAGGGCATCAAATCTGACATGCAGCAAGGTCCTCCTACCTGCAGCCCTGAGAAGCTATGAGATTTAGGTAGTTAATAGGTGACTGGCAGGAGGATCCACTGTGTTCATTGCATTGACATACATATCAGAATGTTGAGTAACAATAAAATTCTTAATGCAGGATATAGATTTCTTGTCATATATCATGTTTAATAGGTGTATTTAATATTCACTATTGAATATTAAAACTATATTCCCTTGAAGCAGTAAAGGCATCAAGAAAGAAAGAAAAATGACATGTTATCTTCTTTGATGTAGTGAACACTGAAAAAGACTCAGAATAAATACTAACTTACTCATGACAGGTGTGCCTGGGGAAAGCAAGTGGTAGTTACTAAAAGAGCAAGAGCATAAGATGAGGAGGTCCAGCAAGCCCAGTTCTGCTCATGACTGTGACACCAAACATGTAACCTTGGACAACCTTAAGTAATTTCCTTAGTTTCCTCATCTGTCAGAAGCAGCTCATCATATGCCCTATGATTATTGTGAGGAGCAAATAAAGTAATGGGCACAATCACAGCAAACTATTATAAAAATACAAGTTAGTCTAATGGTTTAATGAAATAATACATCTATTATAGCCAAATTCCACTCATTAACCACAGAATTATTTTAATTAGCAACTACAAATCAGTTGAGCCACACATGTAAAATTAGAAAACACAAATATTAAATATGAGCATTTAAACAGGAGTGAGAGGAACATTGAAACAGTAAGACAGTGCTCTCTGAGCTCAAATCATGAACCACAAGGGGCTTCAGTCCCCATTTCTCTTCTTTGGGGAACTCTCCAACCTTCTTCCCAAGGTGTAAAGTCAACCAAATGCCCTGAGGAGCTCTGGGCTTCATGCTGATTCAGTTGCCCTGCACCCCAGAGTTGGTCACTGTTTCAAGAGAGTGGTCTGGTGAGTGGATAACTCCCAATGGTCAGTACAGCATTTCTTTTTGCAAGATCACATGAGTTTGGGTTGTCAGAATGGCAGTGACAAACAGCAGATGTTGGTTGACTCTATCAACAGATATAAGACAAGTTCAAGACTGGGCTACCAAGCATCCACTGGCAAACTGTGGACTTGAGCTATGTGTGTGTGGGATTGTGAATGAGCTCCCACTCATCTCTGCTCTGACCACAATGCCATGTCTGGTCTAGCATCCAAGGGTGCCCTTTACCCTGTGCACCTCTGGCTACTGGCCCCTAGTGCAGTCACCTGTCCCCTCTGCAGACTCCATGCTACATGTCTGACACATCTATGGAGGTGGTTGTACTTATCTATCCAAGGGATTTAGATGGATATCGCTCTTGCTTTTGATCAATGTAATGCCATACTCTTTTTTAAAAATTTTTATTGGGGTATAGTTGATTTACAATGTTGTGTTAGTTTCAGATGTGTAGCAAAGTGAATCAGTTATACATATACATATATCCGCTCTTTCTTAGATTCTTTTCCCAAATAGGCCATGATGGCATATTGAGTAGAGTTCCCTGTGCTATAGAGTAGGTCCTTATTAGTTATCTAATAGTAGTGTGTAAATGTCAATCCCAGTCTTCCAATTTATCCCTCCCCCGCTTACCCCCTGGTAACCATAGCTTTGTTTTCTACATCTGTAACTCTATTTCTATTCTGTAGATAAGTTCATTTGTACCCTTTTTTTAGATTCCACATATAAGCAATATATGATATTTGTCTTTCTCTGGCTTACTCCACTTAGTATGATAATCTCTAGGTGCATCCATGTTGCTGCAAATGGCATTATTTCATTCTTTTTTATGGCTAAGTAATATTCCATTGTATATATTGTACCACATCTTCTTTACCCATTCTTCTGTTGATGGACATTTAGGTTGCTTCCATGTCCTGGCTATTGTAAATGGTGCTGCAAAGAACATTGGGGTGCATGTATCTTTTTGAATTACAGTTTTCTCTGACTATATGCCCAGGAGTGGGATTGCTGGATCATATGGTGGCTCTGTTTTTAGTTTTTCAAGGAACTGCCATGCTGTTCTCCATAGTGGCTGTACCAGTTTACATTACCACCAACAGTGTAGGAGGGTTCCCATTTTTCCACACCCTCTCCAGCATTTATTATTTGTGGATTTTTTGATGATGGATGCCATGCTTTTCTGAATTGAATTTCCTTGCACAAATTGGACTACTCTTCTGCTTTCCCCTCCCCCAAGCCCCTTACCTATTTGCTGATGGCAGTGTATGGAAGGAAGACAGGCAGTCAAAATTGAAAGAGATCACACTCTAGGAATGCAGTGACTGTGGCATAAAGAGTTCAAGAGAAGACATGTTTGGAAGACATGTTGTTCTGTGTTTATAACATTCTAAATGGTAAATTTAACATGAGTGGAAAATAAATTGTTCACATTTTCCTGCATGGGCTGAGTAAAGCTTACATTGTGGTCATCGAAGTATAGTGACAACATTTGAGAGAGTCCTCAGAAGCCAGCAATAATGAAAGGCACTGTGGATAATGCAGTCGTGAGTAATCATGTAACCAGAATTAAATAAATGGTATTACGGTACTGCAGAGGCAAGAGATATATTTTTCAATATAAGCAGGTTCTGAAGAGCTATGACCCGTGAGTCATAACAACGTTAATGCCTTTTTTCTCAAGGAGAGATATGAAATTAGCCACAAATGAAGCATTTGACAATACAGAACATGAAGAGATGGTCCTGAACCTGAACAGGAAGAAATAATGCCTGGATATTATTGGGAAAGGCCGTTGCCCATGGGCCCTGAGCCATCCTGAATGTTGTTGCTCTGTGTGCTAGATTGCAAGGTTATCCAGCTCCTGATCAGTTTCTGTAACTAGTCACATAGATACTAAGTAGGTCAAGATGACTGCAGCAAGACTGGAGGTGGAGGGTAGGGCTGAGTGGTTTGCTGCTTGCTGCAATGATTTGCAACTTGCTTGAAAAATTCTGCACTCTTGGCCCTTGGGTCCTCTCCTGTAATGCGACCCATGGCATGTGCAGGTGTCATCTGGGCCCATAGCATCATTTGGTGGGACGTGGCAAAACAACCAGGACAAATATGCTGATGATCATGCTGTTTTCTATGCTGTGAACCAGTAAGTCCTTTGTCTCTAACCCAGGAGTCTCCCGTCTTCTGCTAGCACCCTTGAAATGGAAACAAATTAACATGTTAGATTGCAAGGAGGGTAAATTCTCACAGCCTTCACAGGCCTTGGCAGATATTAAGAAGAGTTTTCATGTGCCTGGATTGGTCAGTAAACAAATAAAAAAAAATCTCTTCTCTGCTGATTATCCTAAATTATTATCAGTATGTCACTATGACTCAACATGGGCCTATGAATTTCATAATACATTTTAAAATCAAACTAGCCACATAGAAGCCCAACAAAAAAATATTTGCCCTGGACTCTGTACACCCTAGGGATAGCCCTAGGTAGGTTTCCATGATTTGAATGGCTACTTATGCTAATAAGTAGAAAATGTATCCAAGTCAGCTTTTTGTCTGGTGAAACTAAGAGTTCCAAAATAATATAATCATATTATTATTATAGTTCTCAAAATGTGTAAGTAACCAGGAAAGTAATAATTTAAAAATAATAACTCACATTTTATTGAATTATATTTCAGCTACTGATCAAATGTTTGATATATATATTATTTCATTTAATCCTAAAATCTTGTTATCCTCAATTTTTTTCAAGCAGTTAACAACATGTCTGATGTTTCATCCTTAGTTAATATTTTAAAATATTCTACTGAAAGATATGGGTAGATTAAAGCTTAGGGTAAGGAGGGTGTTAAAGAAGAGGGGTGTATCTTGTGGATGTATTTGGAGGACATTGGATTAGTTCATATATTGGAACAATGGACCAGGAACTGCAAAAACCAAGGTTTTCAAGGACATCAGGTATTGGAAGTAGAGATGTGAATGTCCTCCTCAGGACTCAGTTTCTTGCCTTCTTTTCTCTGTTTTTTTTTTGTTCCCCCCCTCTGGTTCATTCTTGTCTTTTATTTCCTCTGCTTAGAATTCACAGTCCATGCCGAATTACCACCACTGGCAACTCCTGGATTCATATCCTCACGTCTTCACCACTTGAGATAAAATGGCCTATCTCTCTAACTTATTTTAAATTACTAGGAAGGAGTCTGATTGGCACAGTATATATCAGGTGCTCACTCCTTGGCACAGTGTACTATAATTTGCAACGTTTGCTGAATGGCAAGTTTAAATCCCAGAAGAGAAAGATGCTGGGCAAACCAAGCAAACAAATATCCACAGCAATAGATTAGATCTATCTTTACTTTAAAATTATGAACTAATCTTACCAATATCATTGGTTTAGTTTTTGCAAAGAAAGTTCAACTGTTACTCAAGTATGTAACTTGAATGCCATCTGGGAAGTCAGAACCTAAATAGCTAAGAGCCTCCTCATATTTTTGAGCATGATACAGGAGGTTAAAAATAATAACAATGTTCTATATAGCCAAGAAATATATTCTAAACACATTGTAGTTATCAAGGATCATGAACCCTAAAATATTCCTATTACTAAAGAGCGATTGCCTGATAAGGCCAATAAGGGCAGTAGAGTTTTATTATTTATCTTTAATAAAAAACTATATTAAGCCTATCCAATGTCACAGACACACTAGTTAATTGATTCAACAGCATATTTGAATTTACATTAGAAAAGCAAAACCACTTGTTTGGTATTGCACACAAATAGCATCCATATTCTAATCACAGATTTTGATATCAAAGGTGCTCAGCTAAACATGAGCTCTTTGCAATGATGAACACTTTCAAAAACATTTATTTTCATAAACTTGAAAACTTTGGCAACCTCTTTCACTAGAGGCCATTTTAGAACACTGCTTTTGAAGGCTGAGTAAACCTGACAGGACTATATTTTTTTTATGACTGTTTGCACCTATTGCTAGTATTGGCACCTTTTTATCAGAGTAACATCAAGATGTGTCAGTTCAAAAAAAAGTGGTTTCTACATGCCAAATGCCTCACTTTTATCCAAAAGAAAGGTATATGCCATAGTAGTAAAAATGCAGGTTAAGGGAATGACTAGAGGGACATTTTATAGTTGTCTGGCATAATGAGTGCCAGCATTGACCTCCACCTCTTCCCCTCAAAACAAAATTGTATTGGGACAGATATTGATGGCTTGAAAAAGGCCAAGATTCCCTGGTAGCCACTATAAGCATTTATGTCATCTGGCAGGCACGAATGGGGAGACAGTTTAGGGCTGGAGACCCCTTCTCTAGTTTCCCTGAAATCAGGGCTACATGACATTCTGGGGCCCCAGGCACTTTTGCCTTTGTGTGCCCTTTCCTCCATAAAAATAATTACAAATTGTATTTTATCACTCTGCTGGCATAAAGATGAATATATTACTATCTCACATTAAAACATTTTTGACCTGAAATTCTGTTTTTAATTCTGATTTAAGAGACATTAAAACGTGTTCATGGACCACTAAAAGCATTGTGGCCACCAGGCACTGTGCCCTACCATGCCCAGTAGATAAGGTGGTCTTCCCCCAAACCACACCTCTTCTCTTCAAGAACATCCAAACTTGAAACTCTAGTTCAGTTAGGTTCTTGGCACTTCTGGGGTGAGAAGTATCATAAGACCAAAGATTCTAAATGACTAGCCATGAGTCCAACGATCTACTAATTTAAAAAGAATAACTGAAAAGCATCATCACCCACAGACAAGCAGTCCATTTTGCTGTTGACTTAAACACAAATGTTAGAGTTGAAAAATTTAGATGGAAAAGAAGTACAATGTAGAAGCAGCTATTCCTAGGGAAGCTTTCAAATGTTCCCTTTGGATCGAATAAGTTGGCAGAACACAGTGTCTACTTTAGAATATACTTAACATTTGTTGGTTAATCCAGTGCCACATTCTGCAGCCCAAGCAATGAAAAATAAGCAAACACTTGGAAGCTGTTTGACAGAAATAAACATCCCTGTCTTAAGCAAGATGAAGCCATTTTACAGTATTCATTTAGTCATTCAATGAATATTAATTAGTGCTTACTGTATTAGTTGCTAGGGATATAAGCCCAAGCCTCAAGGAGTGAAAAACCTGGTGATTTTAGAAGCCTGCAAGTAATTCTGCAAGCTACGTCTTTGTGTGTTGGAAGGTGGGAGACGGTGATGACACTTAGGAAGGCAATGGTCAGTCTTTGATGGGGCTTGTTTGCCTTGTTAAGGAAGTTGATTTTATCCTAAAGTTGTTGAGGAGCCAATGAATGATTTTAATGAGGAATGATGTGATTAAATTTATAATTTAGAAAGATATTTATAGTAGTAGTATGGAGCACTGGTTTACAATCTTGATTTCAAGATTGAATCACTTGTGGAACCCTGAAACTTGCCAGTGCTCAAACCTCACCCTGCAAAGATTCCTGTTCAATTAGTCTCAGGTAGGGCCCCAAAGATAAGGGCTTTTAAAAACAGCCCAGGTGATTCTAATGTACAGCCAAAGTTGGAGAACCACTGCTACGGAAGAGTGGGATGGAACAAGACTGCCCTATGCTAAGTAAGAGATAAAAAGGAACTAAATTAATAGTACCAGAGAAAACTGTATGCAGGAACAAAAAATTTGGTTGGTTGGATTTACCATGACTTATTTCAAAACGGTGAGTATAATAAAACTGGTGTCTCCAGGATCTAGCCACATAGCTCCACCATGTGGATGAACTGTGATGTATCAAATCAGCTGATTGCTTTTTTCCTTCAGATGCTGCTCGCCATAACATGAGAAAACTAGTAGAAATAAGTTTAAAAGCCCCAAATAATGTGTTGATTAGAAGAAAAATATGTATAGGCACCTGAAAAGATTTAGAACTCAAATACTTCACTCAAATATGATATAATGCTTTACATATGAAATTGCTTTAGAATTTTTCCTTGGGCACAACATTTATGAAAAAGGTATTTATTTGTATTTAGTAAGTCTAAAAATCTATTGAATTGTGAAATTATCACATTTGTTTTTGGGAAAAAGATTTGTAAAGAGTGTTGAAGACTTGAAATGCTAAACATTTATAATTGCTTTTTATCTTGATAGGATTCCTTGAAAGTAGCTTCATAATCATACCACTCTTATTCTTGGGATATACTGAAATAACCCAGGTAGAAATTTTAAAGTGATTAGAAAAAGAGAAAAATAAATTGATTAATTTTTATGACTGCGGAAGTTTCTCATCTTATTTAACTACTCACATAATTCTCTTTAAAAGCTTGAAATGTGTGATTCTTAATGGCAAAATAAAACATCTTCATAGTCTGTAAACTTTCATACATGATTGGCTATTGTCATTTATCAATATCTCTTCAAGCAAATTCTGAAAATGAGATTATTAAACTAGTGAAATTAACATTGCATTTCTAATTCTCCAGCCTCCAGACAATTTGCTCAATAAGCAGTTTTTCAGTTCATAATTAAGTTGTACTTTTCATCTCAAGGTTTGAACCAAGTTTAAAATTTCAGTTTTATAACCTGGTTTAATATATCAATTCAACGATGTATACTTTACTTCAAAATTGTCTCTATTTTGGGAGAAACATGATCCTTACCACTGAAATGTATCAAAATCTATCAAAGAAAAAAATAAATTAGTTCTAAAAACATGAATGGATAAGAATATTGCCTCACTTACTGTGATGATGTCCTGTTAACAAAAAATGTCTTTTCTAGGTGTGAGACACTAATTAAATCAATAAATATTTTTAGAATATCTGTCAGATGTAAAGTACTCTATGAGCATCACAGGTGACAGATGTCTAAAAACAGGGACCCTACTTCAAGAGAGTTTAAGTCTTTGGGGGGAGGTAAGAGAGTCACATCTCCAGGAGTCAAAGCAACCAGATTACATAAAAAAGCCAAAAGAGTGAAGCAAACTAAGTGCAATGAGGAAGGAGAGATCACAGTCAGCTGGAATGGTTAGGAGAAGTCATAGAAGTAACAGGGTTTAAGTTAGATGGACCTAAAAGAAATTTGTATAGGCAGAAGGAGTTTTGGGGCATTGTAGTCAGGGACACTGACAAGAGCAAAAACTGAGAATTAGGATAGAGTTTGCAGGGAAGCAGCATCGGCCTCACCCAGGAGCATGTTAGAAATGGAGAATCTTGGTCTTGGCCTCCTGAATCCAATTTTGCATTTTAGCAAGAATGCTAGGTGATTTGTACTGACATTAAACATTTTAAAGCACTCTCTCAGAATATCATCAGTAAATTTTTTTCTGTAAAGAGTCAGATAATAAATATTTTTGGCTTTGCAGGCTACTCTGCTACTTAGCATGAAAGCAGCACAGATGATACCATATAAATGAAAAAGCATGGATGGGTTCCAATAAAACTTTATTATTGTGATGGTTAATTTCATGTATCAACTTGACTAGGACAGGGGATTCCCAGGTATTTGGTTAAACACTGTTCTGGGTGTCCCTGTGAGAATGTTTCTGGATAAGATAACATTTTTTTTTTTTTTCTTTTTGCGGTATGTGGGCCTCTCACTGTTGTGGCCTCTCCTGTTGTGGAGCACAGGCTCCGGATGCGCAGGCCCAGCGGCCATGGCTCACAGGCCCAGCCGCTCCGCGGCATATGGGATCCTCCCAGACCGGGGCACGAACCCGTATCCCCTGCATCGGCAGGCGGACCCCCAACCACTGCGCCACCAGGGAGGCCCAAGATAACATTTGAATTTGTAGACTAAGTGAAACAGATTGCCCTCCTCGATGTGAGTGGGCCTTTCCAACCTGTGGAGGCCTGAATGGAACAAAAGGAGAGGTAAGGATGAATTTGTTCTCTCTGCCTAACTGCTTAGAGCCTGGGGTGTTGATCTTCTCCTGTATTCACACTGCAATTTACAGCACTGTTTCTACTGGGTCTCCAGTTTGCAGACACCTGATCATGGAACTTCTCAGACTCCATAATTACCTGAGTCAATTCCTTATAATAAATGTATATTATTATATCCTATTATAATATATAGGTATGTGTGTGTGTGTATATATATATATATATATATATATATTCTATTGGTTCTGTTTCTCTGGAGAGCCCTGATTAATACAGTTATGGACACCAAAATTTGAATTTCATATAATTTTCATGTGTCATGAAATACTATTTTTCTTTCGATTTTTTTCAAACATTTAAAAATTTAAAAATAATTCTGAGCTTGCAGGGCATACAAAAACAGACATTGGATGGATTTGGTCTGTGAGCCATAGTTTGCCAACTATGTCTTAGAACATTGAACATAGTAGAGATCCCGAAAACAAGTTAGCCCTTCAATTATTTTTATTGTCTAAATTCCAAATTCTACAACAATAGAATAGTAATAACTATAGAGGTGTTTACTACTCTATAGCCAAAGGATAGTTTTTATTACTCTATAGCCAGGGATATTTAATCCAATAATAGGAGAATAATATTTTTCTTCACCTTTTATTTAAGCTAGTAGGAAAGTGGTTATTAATTTTTTTCAAATGGGTATTTAAGCATCTTCCATTTTTTTCTCTCACAAAGGCAACCTGGAATATAAATATGGTTTCCTTCAATCAACCTAACAGAAAAGGTAAAGACTCTCCATGATAAGATCACTGTCATTCTCCCTATTACTTGGGCTTTAAAAATCAATCACATTGAAGCAATTGGAATGGTAGTTCTTGAAGCTTATCCAAGTTCCCAGCATCAGCTGGGAACTAGTTAGAAATGCTAATTCTTGGGCCTGCCCAAGACAGGGAGGTGGCGTGGGGGCATACAGGAGGGGTGGGGTGGGAGGAAGGACGGGGCCCAGCAGTCTACGTTTTAAAAGTTCTCCAAATGGGTATGTTGAACATTAAAGTTTGAAAACTGCCAAACTCAAGACAACTCTTGATAAGAATCCAGATTCCTGGGTTTCTACTCCAGACCTATTGAGTGGGAATCTCTGGTTTGCATTTTAACAGGCTCCCAGATGACTGTTAAGCTCATTCATATTTTAAAGTCACTACTTTATAGAGTTGCTGCTTCTCTTTCATCCCACCACGCCATCCAACCTATAAGACCTTGGCCAAGTCCTATAAATTTTACATTTGCAAAAACTTCCAAACCTAATGATAATCATCAGAAAAACCTCAGATTTTTATAAACACAGGTTCCCAGGCCCTGCTCCAGAATTACACAGAAAAATGTAATACATAAATGTATTACATCTCATATAACATGCTATATGATACATACGATATACATGATATACTATCTGTCCATCTGGGAACATGGTGAGGAATTTACCCTTATAATCTTAAATCTGATGTAGCTACTCAAGAGTAGACATTTGAGCCTCACTATTAGAATTGACCCCCTTGTTGTGTTTCAATATATTTTAATTTGGACCTCATAAAGTCCTCATTAGGAAAATCACAAATAATTTCCAGATTAAAGTTATACAACTCTGATAATTTTACTCTCCCACTCAAAAATTTTGGACTCTATTACATACAGATTACTCAGTTTGACATTCAAGACCCTCTGCTAATCTTCTTACAAATTCATATCTCAGTTAATTCACCTTCTTGTCCAGCCAACCAAGCTATGCTCTTTTTCTGGTCTCTGGATACATCTTGTACTTTGTGTTTCTCTACTTTGCCCAGTCACATCCCATCTACCTACAGCATGCCCTCCCTCAGTATCAATAACAAATACAAGTTCACACAAATGTTATATCCCCCAACTAGCCTATTCCATGTGTCAGTTAAGTAATAACTTAACATTTATTGAACAATTTGCAGAGGCCAGTCACACTGCTATAATCGTCACATGGAGTAACTAATTTACTCCTCAAAACCACTTTATCAGGTAGCTACACCTACTTTCTTCACCGTTCAAAGGATGAAACTCAGGGTAAAATAGATTGAAGTAGCTCTCCCAAGAATACTCAGTAGCAAGCAGTAAAGCTAGGATTCTGATTTCAGAACCTGAGCTCTGAAACACTAGATCTACTGAATCACAAATGAGATCTTTCCACCTGGTTAAATTGCTGTAAAACTGTGTTGGAAATGACCATATGGTACTTTATATAATATTATAGTTCTATTCACTCTTGATGAATTGGTATAAAAAAGGGATAAGGTGGTAAAAAATCACTCCCAGTCATGGTTGTAACAGAACTAAGGCCAACTCTGTTTATTCATTTGTTTGTTGTTTTAACAGTGATTTTAAAAAGACTCCACTGGAATTACCTTCATGTTGACCACATACCCCTGGCTAGCAGAAGAGACACTAAGCCTTTGGACTAAACCATGGCTAGTTGGGGCTGAATGAACCTTGGGTCTTCCATTCGTTTCAAGCTACCTAAAGGGTCTTATCTACACTAGTACCAGGCATCAGCACTCAGGGATAAGAAATATTACCCAGCTCCCTACTGGGCCCTACTCAAGGTTACTATCATTGAGAAGGGGCTGTATTTGTCTATGTCATAATCGTGCTACTACACTTTAAGGATCCTGAGGTAGGACTGCAAAATAGCCATTTTCATGTCCTCGTTGCCATCATCACCACCACCTAACAATTAGTACCAGGTCTTCAGTATAGTGGTGATTGAGTAAGACACTTTGAATTGAACATGGATTTATAGAATTTGCTCCTCAATAAGTTGTCTTTACACCTTAATTTTCAGTAGTCCTAAAAAATAAAAGAAAAAATGTTTCAATTTTGGGGGGTTAAATTTAGATCAAGGATATTTTTTAAATGCTATTTCTTCTTTTTTTTACTTCCTTTCCTTTAGTAGTACTCTGTTTTGGAGAAGCTAGGTATTTACTGCAGGCAACTCCTTTTCTTCTCTTAGTTGTAACCTGACAATTGGTTAAAAAAAAACTAGGAAAGGATATTAGAGCCAATGCTAATTGTATAAATCAAATAGAACTGCAAGGGGCTTAACTGTTTTTGAATATCATTGCAATGCTATATTTAGAATGTGAGAAACCTGTGTCAGTAGATGAAGGAGTAGTTTCATGTCATATCTTAAAGTAAGAAAGACATTGTATGTTTTTGTGAGCATAGATGTGGTTTATTCCCATCCCCCACTACCACCCCTTTTTGTCTTTGTGGCCCTGAAAACTAAAACTATGTGGATATGTGTATGCTAATGTGTTTGAGAAATAAGAACTATAAATTAATCAGGGAACTTAATCATTTGTTTTATTAGACTGAAAAATTATTCCCAGTCCCACACATATTTATTGGTCACTCGCTCACCTTCCTAATTGCCCTTCTCTTCCTTTACTCCTAAGATCAGGCAGTCTGATATTCTTTATTTTTTCTAAAACATTAAGATCACTGGGGCAGAGCCTAAAGAAGAGAGAAGATTGTCCTAAAGCAAGAGAGGAATTTCTAATACTCTTGTGGGAAACTTTGGCATAGCATGTGGGTAAGTACAGAGCCTTTCCAATTTAATAACAGCAGCAAAATGAAAGAGATTGTGTTTATGTAAACAAGTCACTGTAATCTTTCCTGTTAACGTTCACTTCTGGGTAGTGCCAAATGAAATACTACACCTTTGTTTTCAAGTTTTGAATATTTCCATTACTCTTCTAGGAAGTTTAGATTCTGTTTGGGTTTTTGTTTCATTTTGGTTTGTTTCTTTGTTTGAAATTTATCCATCTAGTAGCAGGGAAATTGTGATTTAAAGGTGATGGGGATGCCCCATCAGGAAACTTGCTCAAGCCTCTTAGATAGCCTCATCCACCAGACAGCAGACAGCAGAAGCAAGAAGAACTACAATCCTGCAGCCTGTGGAACAAAAACCACATTCACAGAAAGATAGACAAGATGAAAAGGCAGAGGGCTATGTACCAGATGAAGGAAGAAGATAAAACCCCAGTAAAACAACTAAATGAAGTGGAGATAGACAACCTTCCAGAAAAAGAATTCAGAATTATGATACTGAAGATGATCCAGGACCTTGGAAAAAGAATGGAGGCAAAGATCGAGAAGATGCAAGAAATGTTTAACAAAGATCTAGAAGAATTAAAGAACAAACAAACAGAGATGAACAATACAGTAACTGAAATGAAAAATACACTGGAAGGAATCAATAACAGAAAAACTGAGGCAGAAGAACGGATAGGTGACCTGGAAGACAGAATGGTGGAATTCACTGCTGCGGAAAATAATAAAGAAAAAAGAATGAAAAAACATGAAGACAGCCTTAGAGACCTCTGGGACAACATTAAACATAATGACATTCACATTATAGGGGTTCCAAAAGGAGAAGAGAGAGAGAAACAACCCAAGAAAATATTTGAAGATATTATACTCAGAAACTTCCCTTACATGGGAAGGAAATAGCCACCCAAGTCCAGGAAGCACAAAGAGTCCCATACAGGATAAACCCAAGGAGAAACACACCAAGACACATAGTGATCAAATTGGCAAAAATTAAGACAAAGAAAACTTATTGAAAGCAGCAAGGAAAAAACGACAAATAACATACAAGGGAACTCCCATAAGGTTAACAGCTTATTTCTCAGCAGAAACTCTACAAGCCAGAAGGGAGTGGTATGACATATTTAAAGTGATGAAAGGGAAGCACCTACAACCAAGATTACTCTACCCGGCAAGGATCTCATTCAGATTCGATGGACAAATCAAAAGCTTTACAGACAAGCAAAAGCTAAGAGAATTCAGCACCACCAAACCAGCTCTACAATAAATGTTAAAGGAACTTCTCAAAGTGGGAAACACAAGAGAAGAAAAGGACCTGCAAAAACAAACCCAAAACAATTAAGAAAATAGTAATAGGGACATACATATCAATAATTACCTTAAACATGAATGGATTAAATGCTCCAACCAAAAGACACAGCCTCGCTGAATGGATACAGAAACAAGACCCATATATATGCTGTCTACAAGAGACCCACTTCAGACCTAGGGACACATACAGACTGAAAGTGAGGGGATGGATAAACATATTCCATGCAAATAGAAATCAAAAGAAAGCTGGAGTAGCAATACTCATATCAGATAAAATAGACTTTAAAATAAAGAATGTTACAAGAGACAAGGAAGGACACTACATAATGACCAAGGGGTCAATCCAAGAAGAAGATATAACAATTATGAACATATATGCTCCCAATATAGGAGCACCTCAATACATAAGGCAACTGCTAACAGCTATAAAAGAGGAAATTGACAGTAACACAATAATAGTTAGGGACTTTAACACCTCACTTACACCAATGGACAGATCATCCAAACAGAAAATTACTAAGGAAACACAAGCTTTAAATGACACAATAGAACAGATAGATTTAATTGATATTTATAGGACATTCCATCCAAAAACAGCAGATTACACTTTCTTCTCAAGTGCATATGGAACATTCTCCAGGATAGATCACACCTTGGGTCACAAATCAAGCCTCAGTAAATTTAAGAAAATTGAAATCATATCAAGCATCTTTTCTGACCACAACGCTATGAGATTAGAAATCAGTTACAGGGAAAAAAACATAAAAAACACAAACAAATGGAGGCTAAACAATACGTTACTAAATAACCAAGAGTTCACGAAGAAATCAAAGAGGAAATCAAAAAATACCTAGAGATAAATGACAATGAAAACACGACGATCCAAAACCTATGGGATGCAGCAAAAGCAGTTCTAAGAGGGAAGTTTATAGCAATACAAGCCTACCTCAAGAAATAAGAATAATCTCAAATAAACAATCTAACCGTAAACCTGAAGGAACTGGAAAAAGAAGAACAAACAAGACCCAAAGTTAGCAGAAGGAAAGAAGTCATAAAGAGCAGAGCAGAAATAAATGAAATAGAAACAAAGAAAACAATAGCAAAGATCAATAAAACTAAAAGCTGGTTCTTTGAGAAGATAAACAAAATGCATAAACCATTGGCCAGACTCATCAAGAAAAAGAGGGAGAGGACTCAAATCAATAAAATTAGAAATGAAAAAGGAGAAATTACCACAGACACCACACAAATACAAAAGCATCCTAACAGACTACTACAAGCAACTCTATGCCAATAAAGTGGACAACCTGGAAGAAATGGACAAATTCTGAGAAAGGTATAACCTTCCAAGACTGAACCAGGAAGAAACAGGAAATATGAACAGAACAATCAGAAGTAAGGAAATTGAAACTGTGGTTAAAAATCTTCCAACAAACAAAAGTCCAGGACCAGATGGCTTCACAGATGAATTCTACCAAACATTTAGAGAAGAGCTAACACCCATCCTTCTCAAACTCTTCCAAA
This sequence comes from Mesoplodon densirostris, assembly GCF_025265405.1. Lineage (NCBI taxonomy): Eukaryota > Metazoa > Chordata > Mammalia > Artiodactyla > Ziphiidae > Mesoplodon > Mesoplodon densirostris. Next base: position 71,286,406 of record NC_082663.1, on the reverse strand, counting down.
AAATTGCAGAGGAAGGGACACTCCCAAACTCATTCTATGAGGCCACCATCACCCTGATACCAAAACCAGACAAAGATGCTACAAAAAAACAAAATTACAGACCAATATCACTGATGAATATAGATGCAAAAATCCTCAACAAAATACTAGCAAACAGAATCCAACAACATATTAAAAGGATACACACTAGGATCAAGTGGGATTTATCCCAGGGATGCAAGGATTCTTCAATATATGCAAATCAATCAATGTGATACACCATATGAACAAATTGAAGAATAAAAATCATATTATCATCTCAATGGATGCAGAAAAAGCTTTTGACAAAATTCAACACCGATTTATGATAAAAACTCTCCAGAAAGTGGGCATAGAGGGAACCTACCTCAACATAATAAAGGCCATATATGACAAATCCACAGCAAACATCATTCTCAATGGTGAAAAACTGAAAGCATTTCCTCTAAGATCAGGAACAAGACAGGGATGTCCACTCTCACCACTATTATTCAACATAGTTTTGGAAGTCCTAGCCACAGCAATCAGAGAAGAAAAAGAAATAAAAGGAATACAAATTGGAAAAGAAGAAGTAAAACTGTCACTGTCTGCAGATGCCATGATACTATACATAGAGAATCCTAAAGATGCTACCAGAAAACTACTAGAGCTAATCAATGAATTTGGTGAAGTTGCAGGATACAAAATTAATGCACAGAAATGTCTTGCATTCCTATACAGTAATGATGAAAAATCTGAAAGAGAAATTAAGGAAACACTCCCATTTACCATTGCAACAAAAAAGAATAAAATACCTAGGAATAAACCTACATAGGGAGAAAAAAGACCTGTATGCAGAAAACTATAAGACAGTGATGAAAGAAATTAAAGATAATACAAACAGATCAGAGATATACAATGTTCTTGGATTGGAAGAATCAATATTGTGAAAATGACTGTCCTACCCAAAGCAATCTACAGATTCAACACAATCCCTATCAAATTACCAATGGCATATTTTACAGAACTAGAACAAAAAATCTTAAAATTTGTATGGAGACACAAAAGACCCCAAATAGCCAAAGCAGTTTTGAGGGAAAAAAACAGAGCTGGAGAAATCAGACTCCCTGATTTCAGACTATACTACAAAGCTGCAGTAATCAAGATAATATGGTATTGGCACAAAAGCACAAACATAGATCAATGGAAAAAGATAGAAAGCCCAGAGATAAACCCATGCACTTATGGTCAACTAATCTATGACAGAGGAGGCAAGGATATACAATGGAGAAAAGACAGTCTCTTCAATAAGTGGTGCTGGGAAAACTGGACAGCTACATGTAAAAGAATGAAAGTAGAACTCTCCCTAACACCATACAGAAAAATAAACTCAAAATGGATTAGAGACCTAAATGTAAGACTGGACGCTATAAATCTCTTAGAGGAAAACATAGGAAGAACACTATTTGACAGAAATCACAGCAAGATCTTTTTTTACCCACCTCCTAGAGTAACGGAAATAAAAACAAAAATAAACAAATGGGACCTACTGAAACTTAAAACCTTTTGCACAGCAAAGGAAACTACAAACAAGATGAAAAGACAATCCTCAGAATGGGAGAAAATATTTGCTAATGAATCAATGGATAAAGGATTAAACTCCAAGATATATAAAGAGCTCATGCAGCTCAATAGTAAAAAAACAAACAACCCAATCCAAAAATGGGCAGAAGACCTAAATAAACATTTCTCCAAAGAAGACATACAGATGGCCAAGAAGCACATGAAAAGCTGCTCAACATCACTAATTATTAGAGAAATGCAAATCAAAACCACAATGAGGTATCACCTCACACCAGTTAGAATGGGCATCGTCAGAAAATCTACAAACAGCAAATGCTGGAGAGGGTGTGGAGAAAAGGGAACCCTCTTGCACTGTTGGTGGGAATGTAAACTGACACAGCCACTATAGAGAACTGTATGGAGGTTCCTTAAAAAACTAAAAATAGAACTACCATATGACCCAGCAATCCCACTACTGGGCATATACCCACAGAAAACCATAATTCAAAAAGACACATGCACCCCAATGTTCATTGCAGCACTATCTACAATAGCCAGGTCATGGAAGCAACCTAAATGCCCATCGACAGACAAATGGATAAAGAAGATGTGGTACATATATACAATGGAATATTACTCAGCCATAAAAAGGAATGAAATTGGGTCATTTGTAGAGACGTGGATGAATCTAGAGACTGTTATACAGAGTGAAGTAAGTCAGAAAGAGAAACACAAATATCGTATATTAATGCATATATGTGGAACCTAGAAACATGGTACAGATGAACCAGTTTGCAAGGCAGAAATTGAGACACAGATGCAGAGAACAAATGTATGGACACCAAGGAGGGGAAGCAGTGCGGGGGTGGGGTGGGGTGGGATGAATTGGGAGATTGGGATTGACATGTATACACTAATATGTATAAAATGGATAACTAATAAGAACCTGCTGTTTAAAAAAATAAAAAAGTAAAAAAGGTAATGGGGATGAAAGATGAAGGTAGTCAAAAGGTACAAACTTCCAGACAACTAAGTACTTGGGATGATAAACATACATTTATCAACATGACAAATATAATGAACACTGCTGTATGTTACGTATGAAAGTTGTTAAGAGAGTAAATCCTGAGAGTTCACATCACAGACAAAAAATTTTTTTCTGTGTCTTTTATTTTGTATCTACATGATATGATGGCTGTTCACTACCTTATTGTGATAATCATTTCATTATGTAAGTCAAATCATTATGCTGTACACCTTAAACTTTTACAGTGCTTGTGTCAATTATCTCTGAACAAAACTGGAAGAAAAAAAAAGTAATGGGGATGGAGGCAGGGGTTAGGTAGGAATTGGCCATGAATTGATATTGTGGAAATACATTTCTCTCTATTCTTTATGTTTGAACTTTTCCATAAATAAAATAGAGTAGAGAGAAATGCTTGCTGCTTTTTAGTTGGAAAGAAATGGAGATAAGTAAGGCACCACATTCTAAGTCCACAGTCTGCTTTCCACTGTAGAAATAGCACAAAAAGTAAACTTATGCTCAATAGGCTGAACAAGGGAAGGTCACTCAGGCAGACTGAAAATGCAGCATCCAGCTTGCTCACTTTAAGAAGAAGAAATCATGTATGAGCCTTCATGTCAGGACATCAGCAACAACTTTATTCTGTAGATGGTTAATTCAGCTACAATTTCTTCTACATTTCCCCAGATATGGTCAATGCTTATTTTCATAGACTAAGATTTGTTAAAGGCTTAAAAAATAGCTATACCAGCAACACCAGGTTTTCATATTTGTCTTCCTAACTATGACACTCAGCAATTTTGCTCTTATGCCTGTGGAAATCATATTCTGCCATCTCTCAAATGCCCATTTTTATTTCCCTTTACAGGAAACTAAAGGAGTTGTCAAATGACTTTCAGAAAAACAAAATAAAAAGAATTGACAGGGTATACATAACTGTCATGGTTCTAAGATTTTATACATACATTTATTTCTCTAAATCTCTTCTGGTCCTGTCTTTCTGTTTTTCCTTTTAAATTATTCTTTCCCATTATACAATCTCTTAGTGTTCTCACAATCCACTGGACTCATAACTTGCCATGTCCTTCCTTAACATCATCACATTTTCTCCTTCTTTCTCTTTTTCTCAGCCAATTTACTAGACTAAATTACTGACATATGTTTAAGGAGTGTCTGGATCTCCAAAGTTATTAACTACAAATGGTATAAGTTTGAGAAGGAATTCAAATAACTCTGGCAAAGTCTACCCTCAACTGCACCCACCCAAATTAAACAGAAAAGAAGAAAAAGTGCTCTTTCTTAAGCCTTTAAAAATATTTTCATTGAAAGCAAAGTTGGAAATATTCTGCCCCCTTTTTCCTGTATGACCTTTTCAACTCTCTGTATCATCATCTTTATCTCTTTTTTTGTTTGTTTTTAGAAAAACAATTTGATGTGGGTAAATCCACCTTTCTAACCCCATGTATGATGCATAGTTATGCCTAAATGGGACAAATTTCAAAACCAGTAAAGGCTTTTGTAATAAATGTCAATTGTGTATCTCAAATGCAATTTTGAAAGCACTAATAGTTAAAAAAAATCTCTTAAGTGTTAATAATAGCTTATTGTAAGGTGTAAGGCTCCCTTGGGGTCAATAATAAAGATGGGGATCTCAAGAAAACACTAAAACTACTATACATAGTGGCTTCAGAGATGGAAATAGGGGGAGAGGATTGGCTAGTTATCAACAGAAGCAGAAGGAAAAAGGCACAGAAAAAGAATAGACAGGGACACATTAGTGTCAGAACAATAAAGAACGATACACACGCACTGTTTCTAGTTTTCCTACCATGTTTCAGTCTCTCTCAGGTCAAGAATTTAGGTAGCGCTCCAGACACACTCTTCCTTAAAAGAGCCAGGAATGTTTCTGCCTTAGGATCTTGGCTGTTTCATCTGCCCCAAGATCATCCCCACTTGATTGGTAGCCCTACTCCCTCAACTCTTTCAAGTCTTTGCTCAAATGTCACCTTCTCACTGAGGCCTCCTCTGAACATCCTATTTAAAAGTTGACCTCCTCCAGAGTGCTTAACTTACTTCTGATTATCCCTTGTGTTTTGTTTAGGTTAGCCTCCACATGCCCTCAATGTACTTCCCTTTTGGATATCCCTGTCTGTCGTGTCTCCTTTAAATCTTGTCGGAAAGGGGCGGATCTAGGGCCGAGGCTCACAAAAAAGGAGGAGCGTGTCGATTGGCTACGCCCCTTTGATTCGCGGGCGGTGGCCAGAGACCCCGCGAGACTTCCTCCTCCTAATCCGCTCCGGAAACGCGATTGCGGACGGAATTAACACGTGACCTTGACGTTGTCGCGCCCGCGCCGACCGGCCTGAATCCTTGGGCTTCCGCGGGATCCTGGTGGCGGTTTAGCTGCTTTACGTCCCGGTTTTGTGCCGTTGGCGGTCTTCTCTCCAGACTCCCTGGGCCTTGCCTCCGACTTCACCATGTACCACAACAGTAGCCAGAAGCGGCACTGGACTTTTGCTAGTGAGGAGCAGCTGGCGCGATTGCGGGCCGACGCCAACCGCAAATTCAAATGCAAAGCTGTGGCGAACGGGAAGGTGAGGGCTCCGGCTGCCGCCCTTCTTCCTCGAGCTCTATAAACTCTTGCCCGTCCCTCTCCACCAGGACTTCCCGCGCACCTCCCTCCCACCTCCTCTGCGAGGCGTGCGTTTATCTGTTTAATAAACAGTGAGTACCTTGCTAGGTGCAGTGGGTACGGAGACGGACAAGGCCATCCATCCCCATAATCGAGTGGCAGACAAATAACCAGTAACATGGCGAAGAAGACTTTGTAGCATGCTAATGTAGTGGGGGGAGGCTTTTCTTAGTGGCTATTGTGGAGATGATGGGGAGAGGACTTTCCCGGTGGACAGAGCCACAGGTGCAAAGTAGGAGGCCAGAAGTTTCAGGGTTGGTCCCCGGACTGCTCATGATCGTGTGTGGCGGAAGCTGAGTATTTGTGTATGAAAGGTTGGAGAAGGTAAGCAGGGAACTTGTAAGCGGAGGTAAATAGTTTGAACTTTGTGATGGAGGAATAGGGAAACCTTTGAAAATTTTAAATGGGAAATAAACCTTATCAGAGTCTGTTCTAGAAAGAGCTTTCTGGGAAGGAATGGATCGATTGGATGGGGGCAGGGTGGAGGCAGGGGGATGAGAGACCGTTAGCACAAACCAATTGACCATAGATGGTTTGGACTATATGGTCTGTCATCCACGTCCTTCCTGTTTTACTTTTACCTGGAAGTCTCGTCTGTTTCATATCACTTTATTTTTTGTGCTGCACAAAGTAGTACATATTGTGCTAAATTCTAAGTATTTAGCAAGTGTTAGCTCATATAATCCTCACAACTACCCCATGAGGTAGATACTATTATTATCCTTGCATTACATCTTAGGAAACTACAGAGAGGTTGAATAACTTCTCAGGCTATATTGCTAGTAAGTAGCAGAGCCAAGATTTGAAACCATGGAATCTAGTTTCAGCATTCCTTCTGTAAACCACAATGCCATGCTGTCTCTATAAAATCAGCACCTGTGTTAATTTCCTAGGAAACTAGGAAAAATTACTCCATAAAAAAATTACCACAAACTAGGTGGCTTAAAATACCAGAAATTTATTGTTTTACAGTTCTGGAGGCTAGAAGTCTGAGATCAAGGTGTTGGCCGAGTGGTGCTCTGTGCAGCTTCTTTTCCTCTTCCAGCTTCTGGTAACTCCAGGTGTTCCTTTGCTTGTGGCAACTAACTCCGGTCTCTAGCTCCATCTTTACATAGTGTTCTCCCTGTGTT